>NW_026067993.1:993038-1054387 GCF_014885135.2 Alexandromys fortis
TGACATATATATATGTATCATAATTCTTTATTAATTTTTGAGTATTTCATATCATGCACCCCAGTCCTGGGCTTGAACCCAGGGTTGTGCATTCTATGCAAAGGTCCTCCTGACTGAGTTACATCCCTGTCCTTCCAGGAAAGGCTCCCAACTGTCATTTGAGTCACTAGGTGATTCATGTATCTTTCCTTTCTTAGTAAGCATCACCATTCATTAACTAACATTCGCTCTTTCATGTACCTAAGCTGAATCCTTCCTTTCAGTCACTCCCTTTCTCCAAGAATATGTGCTGTCTTTTTTCCTTTTCGATAGCCTGATTATTTCCTCAGCTTCCAAACAGAAATGAGCTCACTGGGATTCCTGTTGTAGAGTTAGTCCCCTGCTGCACAGCACCCTTTCCCTCAAGAAGGGCTGTTTGTACAAGGTGCTGTCTGCCAGGACCAAGGAAGTCTTTGGGAGAGACTTTTTTCCCATTTATTCCCTGATTCTGCAGACAATCTAAGTATAGTAAGTTGTGGGGACCAGCCAGAGTCAGGGTAACTAAAATGCTTGGGGAAAGCACTCTATCAGAAGAACTAGAAAGTGTCATCTCTGAAGCCTAGCAGTCATCCTACGGGACTGACCTCTGGGCTAGCATTCTAGGATAAATGTACATTTTTCATCTTTTCTATTCATCTTTCAGTATTCAGTCCTCAACCATTTTCCCGAGGAGCCCTAACAGAGTGTCATGAACTTCGAAGACTACTAAGAACATGATATAACACTGTAAGTCTTCTCCGGGGAGGACACGTGAATGAGCCAGCTCTATGATTAAGGAAGTACAGGCGAGGGGAAGCAGAAGAGAATCTGATCAAAACACATTGTATGAAACCCTCAAAGATTTAATAAAAAATTAATAGTGAACGGGAGCGCAATGGAATCTTCTTACTTTTTTTCTGATAAAACATACATAGTCAAACATTCAGTAAATATATTTTTAACATAGTATTACACCTAAAATTTATTTGGTTTTCTTGTTTTTGTTTTTGTTTTGGATATGGAATCTTCCTATGCTGCTCAGGCTGGTCTCACATTCATGAGTTCAAGTGACCCTCCTGCTTTATCTCCCCACCCAGTTATTATTACATATATGAGCCTAGCAAACACCACACCCGGACTTACCTTCTTATTTTCTTAATGCCACAATGTAGCAAATCCTTGCACATAGTTTAATATGGGCCCCATCAGAAATGCCTATTTTAGAGTAGACACTGATCTAGATGTTTCTTCTGTCATTACAGTGTTATAGCCTTGCCCAGTCACCCCCTCACCCAAAATGGTTGTGTACCTATAAAAACATGCATTAAATGTTTGCCCCCAAAGCTCTGCCCATCAGAACACCTAGAAGGTGTGGGGAAATATGGGCCCTAGCATTTTTCCATCAGGTTCTGACTCTAGATCTGGAACGGTACCCAAGAATTCTCAGATCTTAACAAATTTGGAAGTACTCTTGATGCTATTGGTCCTCAGACTGTGTTTCGAGAATTAAGCCATGCCTTGGGTCTATGTAGACCTGAGTTCACCATTGTGTTAAGGGTTAAGCCCAGGTGGATCTGTCTTGAGCCACTGAAGTTCATGTTCCCAGTCACTCCACTGGAAGAGAACAGTAAAAACACTCAATGACAACTGAGTAACAACATATAAATAGTTAAGTAAAATAGGTATGTTTTCTAGTGAGTTCTGTGAGACCTCAACACAAGAAAGATTGATTACCTTGGTTTTCAAAAGAAGTCAAACTTCTGCAACAGTTTGGAAAAAACAGAAACCAGAAAAACCTCTGTTATGATTTGTGGCATAAGTGACCCTGGCAAGTCCCAGGTGGGTAGAGATGTGCCAAACAGAGATAGCATTGGTATGGGGAGTTTGTTTAATGTGCATTGAGAAGGTATGGGAGGACAGGGGTGTGTGTGGGAGGGAAGGAGGGAGGGAAGGAGGGAGGGAGGGAGGGAGGGAGGGAGGGAGGGAGAGAGAGAGAGAGAGAGAGAGAGAGAGAGAGGAGAGAGAAGGGAAGGGGGAGAGAGACTGAACGCTGCCTCTTCAGAAGGTGGGAAAGAGAAAGGGAAGAGAGTGGAGACAAGCTTGCCTCTGTCTGGAGTGATTGGGAGTAGGTGGAGCTTGTCTCTTAAAGGGACAGGGTACTGACAGGGAAGGCCAGCAAAATTATAACAACCTCAACCCTGTATAACTTTAAGTAGGAATGGCCAAGTCCCATTCCACAGTATGCTAACATATCAGAAGTAACTCCTGATTTTAAAAAGGATGAATATAATAGAAATTTTATACTTTTTTTTCTTTCATCAATAGTAACTGCCGCTATTGAAATAAAAAAAAAATCATAGTTTTGAAAGTGATCACATCTTAACCACACATATGTTACCATTGAGTAGCAGGCCCACGAGAAGTCCAGCTCTAACCACTTTGTGCTCAAAATTTACATCTCAGGATTGTGTTCTGTAAGTAATAACAGTGACTTCCTCCTCTATCCTGGGAGATAGGCTCAGAAACATTCTGTACTTTTTCTTTTTAAAATTTTTATTCATTTTACATACCGATCACAGTTTCCCCTCCCACCCTCTTCACGGACCAAAATAGTGAGCAAGAGAGCTGGGTTAACTACAGTCAGCTGGCTGTTTGCCTCCAGAGACTAAACTCTTCAGATTACTTCTTACAGCAGCCAGAGAGGTCTAGGAGCTCTCAGAAATCTGGGCTTACCCCCAGAGCTCATGTTTATCAGAAATGTTTCCAGGGTCACTTGAAGCTTAGCTATCTCATCATGAAGGAAAGGTGTGTGCTGGGCACTAGAGCATTTCCGAAGTTCCCATAATTCTCTAAGAGTTTTCCAAGTTTCTCCGGCTGAAACTGCCTCCTGGCTGAGGGAAAGCCCATATTCTTTCTTTTCAAATCGGCTTGCTAGGATGTCAACCTGCTGAGGTTCTGAGACCAAGCAAGGTCACAATCAGCTCTCCTGTGTCTGCTGAAATCCCTGTCTGTTTATCTGTCCTTTTCAACTTCGCCACTGTGACTGCCGGCACACTGAGCACAGTGTCTTAAGTAACTTTGCTGGGGTTACACCAGAGACAGGTGTTAAGGAAACTATTCCCCTGGGGCGATCATTTAGAACTCTCCCTCAGCAAAAGGAGAGGGAGGGGTATAAGGGAAAGGGTTTCTTTTCAGATTAAAGCAGGGACTGCAAACACCTTCCCCCAGGCAATACATTCTCTGCCAGTGTGGGCTGCAGTTTACCCAAACACCAAAGCAAAAAGCAAACAGCTTCTTTTGTAAGGGAAGAGCTGTCAGCTGTCAAGTGATATTTGTGAATTTCTAGAGAAGAAAGAAAGAAAAGAAAACCCTTGCCCTTATTTTATTAAGCAGCCTGTTTGTTCAAGGTTGAAATGCATATGTGTGTTTAAGGTAAAGTCTCTCAGTTGGCACTCTGGAACAAAGTGATGTCTTCCTATTGGCTAGGCCATACAAAGAAGAAAATAGAAAAACAATCTGCTGTCGGGGACATCTAAACTCAGTCTACACTAAGTGTAGAGTGAGCTTCCCCATAAGCAGAATAGGTAATTACACACAGATTCCGTAGGACTCGCTAGAGCATTAATGGTTTGGTAGAATGTTTCCTTGCTCCCATGTTTTAACTGTATGCACAGAGTGAACACACAGAGCTCAGCAGCCGAGGGGATTGCCAGGGCTTCTGCGGGAAAGGTTAAGAAGTGCAGAGGAAAAGGAGAAAATGATGGAGCCATTCCCATGCCCAGGACAAACTCTAGACTCTGCGCACAGTTTTACCACCATGTCTTTGGCACACTGTCCCCATCACAATTTGCCCACACATGGACTAGCTGCTCCGGTCCCCAAAAGGACTTACTTCTCTTCAGCCACAATAGATACCTCAGCCCTGTGAATCCTTCCGATAACGTGACTAAAAGGAAAGGTGTCTGTAAAGAAGGTCTTTCAGCATGGTGTGCAATCAGTGGACACTTCTACAGATGTTTGCATCTTTTCACAGAAGATACTTTAACACCAACATTATCTCCAGTTTGTAAACCTCCTCACAGGTAATGAATAGGCGTAAACGGGCAGCAATAACAGTAACAGAAAAAATCATGGAAACAAGTCCTTTGCATATACAGTTTTATCCAATAATTATGCATTTAAGTATCTATAAGAGAATATCCATATCTAAATATATTTCTAAAAATTTTTACCAATAGAAAAGTTAACGTATGGTAAATCTGAACAATCTATGTTATAAGAATTAAGGTTTTTTTGTGAAGATTAGCAAATAAGTTCTGATAGACATACAAAAGAACATTTTATAAAACTAATTTATTACATTCCAACCAGGGAAGCAGGAGAATATTTTATCTGGAACCTCCAGGGACCACACCTACAGGAATCCCAGAAGAATTTCCAACCAGGCAACTTACAGCCACCACACTCTCCTAAGAACCAGAGAGTAAACAGAAACCAAGGGAGAAAACACCCATCCAACAAAGACAAAAGCAGATATCCCAAGAATTACAATCTTCCCAACCCGATGCCTAGGCACTAGCATACGATCAATAACAGGACAGTATGTCTCCACCTGAGCTGATCAACCCAACATAGTGGGACCTAAGGATTGCAACAGCGCTGAAGCACGAGGAAGAGACCTTAAAATAGCCTTTATGCATATGATAAAGGGCCTTAAAGATTAAAGAAACAAACCCCGTAAAGAAATGAAAACACAAACAGTGGAAGGAAATGAATAAAACTGATCAAGATCTGAAAGCGGAAATAAAATTAATAAGGAAAACTCAACTGAGGGAAATCTGGAAATGAAAAATCTGAACCTGAACTTGAGAGGCAAGCCTCACCAACAGAATACAAGGGAGTGGAAGAGAGACTCTCGGGCATTAAAAACACTACAGAAAAAATGGGTATGTCAGTCAAACAGAATGCTCAATATAAAAAATTCTAGGACAAACATGCAGGACATCTGAGGTAGTTTGAGAAAAAAAAATCTAAGAATAATAGAAATAAAAGAAGAAACACAGGTCAAAGGTACAGAAAACTTTTTTATTGTTTCTATTGGCCTTTATATTGTTTTTCTAATTTCCTCCCTTCTACTTCTCCAATAAAACTATTTTTTTTTTTCAAAAAAAGAATCACAGAAAAAAATTCCCTAACCTAACGAAGGAGATGTCTATCAAGGTACACGAAGCATACAGAACACCAAACAAACTGGACAGGAAAATAAATTCCCCTTGTCAAATAATATTCAAATCACTAAACATATTAAACAAAGAAAGAATTTTAAAATCTGCAAGGGAAAAAGACCAATTAATATATAAAGGCAGAATTATTACAATAGCCTCGAATTCTCAGTGGAGACTCTAAATGCCAGAAGGGCTTGCATAGATGTTCTACAGCCTTTCAGAGACCACAGATGTCAGTCCAGACTAATGACCCAGAAAAACTTTCAATCTCAATAGACGGAGAAAATAAGACATTACATGAGAAAACCAAATTTAAGCAATATCTGTCTACAAATTCAGTCCTCCAGAAGGCATTAGTAGGAAAGACCAAGAGATTTAACTACACCTAAGAAAACACAAAAAATAAATAATCTCAGACCAGCAAATTAAAAGAGGGAACACACACACCAAAAACAAACAACAAAGTTATAGTAATCAACAAACACTGTTCATTGAAACTCACTCTCAACACCAATAGTCTCAATTCCCCAATAAAAATACACAGACTAATGGAACAAATACGAAAACAGGATCCATCAACTGTTGCAATCAAGTAGCACACCTTAACATCACGTATCAGCATCACCTAAGATAAAAGGTTAGAAAAATATGCTTCAAATGAATGGACCTAAGAAGGCAGTCATTTTAGTATCTGACAAAACAGACTCCAAACCAAAACTAATCAGAGAGATGGGGAACAGGACTAAATAATCAAAGGAAAATCTACCAAGATGATATTAAGAATTGCACCAAACAAAAGGGCACCCAAGTTCACAAAAGAAGTGCTAGTACAGTTTAAATCACATATTGTCCTTCAAACACTGATAGTAGGTAACTTCAGTACCCGACTCTTACCAACAAGACAGGTCACCCAGACAAAAGCTAAACAGAAGAATTATGGACATATATATATATACACATATATATGTATATATATATATTATACATTACATACATTATAAACTAAATGGACCTAACAGCTATTTACTGAACATTGCACCCAAACATAAAAGAATGTACCTCCTTGTCATCACTTCCTGGAACTTATTCCAAAATTGAGCACATACTTAGACAGGAACCTACTCTTAAGAGCAGGCTTCATGCCCAGCATGAAGGCAAACAAGAAGTGAATTCAATGGTATCATCGGAGCTACCTTGTCTCATAATGCCATGTCAGGACTTTTCCTTCTTATTTTGTAAAAATTTTATCTTATTATTTTTTATATAAAATTATATACATATATACTTTTCTTTTTTTACCCTACAGGTCCTTTTCACTCATATTATAGCTCCTGTTTAGTGTTTTTATGGTATACCTGTGTGTGTGAAAAAGTGGTTCTCTGTTTCTTGCTGTGTGAGGGTAGTGCACACCTTTAATCCATGTTCTATTATTTATGACATAATCCAAAATTACCTGTTTTTTTTTAACTAAAGAAGAATAGGAGAAAATTGCAATCCTCATGTGTATTATAATTGTGTAGGATATACATACTTTTGAGAGTTATAAAGTATTTTAAAATTTATTATTATCTAATTAGGCAAATTTATTAGTGTTATTCTTAAAGTATTACATATTTACTGTATTGAAAGAGCTTATATACAAAACAGACAAATGATGACAAAAATAACAAGTTTTTGACTCCATGTTTATATGTGAGGAACTCGGAATGAAGCAAATCACCATAATTCTCCTGGGTAAAGACTTGTGTTATTACAAGCAAGGAACTTAGGACTGGGAGGGGTGCACCCATACACTGAGACAATGGGGATCGGGAACTCACCAAGGCCAGCTGGCCTGGGTCTGAAAAAGCCTGGGTCAAAACTGGTCTCGCTGAACATAGCGGACAAGGAGGACTACTGAGACCTCAAGAACAATGGCAACGGGTTTTTGATTCTACTGGACCTAGTGGTTTTGTGGGAGCCTAGGCAGTTTCGTGGATGCTCACCTTACTAGACCTGGATGGAGGTGGGTGGTCCTTGGACTTCCCACAGGGCAGAGAACCCTGATTGCTTTTTGGGCTGACGAGGGAGGGGGGCTTGGTTGGGAGAGGGGGAGGGAAAGGGGAGGCGGCGGTGGGGAAGAGACAGAAATGTTTAATAAATAAATAAATAAATTTAAAAAAAAAAAGACTTGTGTTATTAGACTTTTCTATGCAAATGAGAACAGACATGTTCTACTGGGGCCTCTTCACAGTTCTGAAGAAGCAGCTCCAACACCAGTTTTTCTAATGATACAATCCCATGATGCAATTTAGCAATGAAAGGTAAATCGTGTGGAACTTCATTGTTAGAGGAGGGCTGCTTGTTCTTCCCAGCAGCCTGACTAGCTTAGACCCGAAATAAGCACACAGAAACTGTATTAATTAAATCGCTGCTTGGCCCATTGGCTAACTCTTACATGTTAATTTAACCCATCTCCATTAATCTGTGCATCGCCATGTGGCAGTAGATTACCGGCGAATGTCTATCTCTGGTGGCAGCCCCATGGCTCTCCTAACTCCACCTTCCTCCTCCCATGCTATAGGCTATGCCAGTTTCCTTTATTCATTAACCAATAAAATCAACACATAGATAGATGAACCTTCCTACATCACTTCATCACATACATAAAGTATTCACTGACCATTTTCTAATGCTTTTAACCAAATCTACATACACTGAATTCAATGAGTTTCCTAAAAGGCCAGACAAGGGTGTAGAAGACAAAGGGGAAAGGCATGGAGTAAAAGATGGTGATGCTTTGGGAATGGCTCTGGAGGCCTCATGGGAGCCAAGACTGAAAGAGAAGAGAAGAGAACTAATGATCACTTTTTAGAGTAGGTTCTACCCATTGGCTCCAGGCTTAGCTGTGATAATGCACATCTCCAGAACCTGGGTCAAAGGTGCACAGGAAATGACAAATGAATGCACCCCAGAGCTTTGTGGAGTCAGGAGAGGACAGATGCTAACTCCTGGATCTGACCTAAGTTAGACAAAGCAATTTCTGTGAACAACTTCTAAATAGTTTGCTTCCCCCCAGAGGGTATGTAGTTAATACATAAATAAATCTGAAAATTTAGCAGATGGTGATGGCATGACATTATATATGCCAGAAACTGCTATGACTCTATTCTCAAAAAACTAGAATATCAGTGCGGTTCAAAGTGCATTACATGTGAGTACATTCATGTATGCATGTGTACCTGCAAGCTGGGACAGAGGAAAGGAAGAAATTAAGAGTATTAATAAATTCAGATCAATTCAAGACTGCATATGAATATCGAACTTGTCTTTCTGTTCTGCTTCAAAAACACAGGCACTGTTTACTTTGAAAGCACCATTCTGGTAACCGAAGAGTAACTTAGCAATGCTCAGTGAGAATTGTAGTTTTCCCCCAAACTGATAAGCATCTTATTTAATAAATAGCCCACAATTCTTCTCTTGAGTTCACTGCTTGGGCAGTTGAAAGTCAAACTTCAATACTCAGTGGTCAATATAACAGGAAACAGAAAAACAGAAAGAATTTAGTTCTCTATAGTTGCAAAGCCAATCAGATCCAATTGCTATTTATAGAACTTTCCATACAACAGAAGCAGAGCGTGTAGACATGCACTTCAGTGGCATACTTCCCAACACTAATAGGTCAAAACTGAAGTTCCAAAAGAGGGTGAATATATTTAAAACTAAACAGGAACTGAAAAAGAAACACATTGAGTACATCAGTATTTGTTGGATGCAGCTAAGGCAATGTTTAGTAGGAAATTTATTATTGTAAATGCTAACTTCTCCAAGAGAAAAAGATAATGATCAACTCACAAATATAAACTTCTAAGTGAAGAAGCTAGGATATTAGAGCTTTGATAGAGTGGTGGCTGTAAGAAAAGAAAGGAGAAGCAGCGGAGAAGGAAGAGCAAACAGAGAAAAGAGCAAGAAAATGAGAAAAAGGAGGAGGAAGATGAGAATGAGGAAGAGGAAAGGGGGAATGGTAAAGGAAGAAAAAAATTTTGGGAAAAACAGGAAAAAAGGGAGAGGTGCAAAGTAAAACCAAACACACAGAAGTCAGGAAAGCAAACCAGAGACAAATGAGGTTGGACAAAAGAAAACATTAGGAAAAAGTTAAAGTAAAACGTGAGGTGTTTTGTTGAAAGATAATCAAAATTGGTAAATCTCTGGTACTGAAAGTTTCCAACATAATAAATAAAAATATAATTATCTTTTTGGTATTAAGAGAACACAAAGGAAATATTTCAAACAATTCTGTATGCATGGGTTTAGCAATTATGATTCAATTTATCATGTTCTCAAAAACTACATTTTGTCCAGACTCGCCCAAGATAAAATAATAGCAGCAGTCCAATAAAGACATTCAATTTCTCGCTTCTGAAAAAAACTTATCAGACCTAGATAATTTCATTGGTAAATTCTACCAAATGTGTAAAAGGGAATATTATTCTATAAAGCTTTTCAATGTCAATCAACATCTGTGCTGGGACTAGAACCCTGGTCCTCTGGAAGCGCACCCAGTGCTTTTAATGGCCAAGTTATCTCTCCATCTCTCAACACTGCAGTTTTTAATGCTCAAATTTTGCTTATATATACTCTTTAGTTGAACTTTTCAGTCGGACATCTTCATATTTCAGAGTTTCTTCAAGCTATGCTTTGGTGACATCAGTTTTGCAAATGTGGAATCATGTTGCCCGTTATAATCAATTTTACTCATATTTCAAAGCCTAATTACAAAGCACTCTTCTGTAACATATTGCTTGTCTTTCTCAATCTTAATAAATCAGTACTTTGTCATGTTTCTATAAGAAAACCCACACATCTGAGCAGATTTCATAGACAACTTTATATCCATTTGCTTTTAATGCTAGCTGTTTCATGGTCTTCTTGGTGGGGGAGAACCAATGACTTTCTCATCTGCACCCTAAGAAACATGCCATATGTAGTAGCTAAATAATAAGACTGTTTGGACTTGTATACAGGATGGAAATACTATATATATTTGGGTCATATAAGTAGGGTACTATGATAGGTACTAGGACAGGTGCTATGGCATATTCTACCAAGCACACACATGTACACACACACACACACACACACACACACACACACACAGAGAGAGAGTAGAAGTCTGTTGATGTGTACAGCTGAAGACTTTTTAAGTGTATCTGGGATGAGTCAGTAAGGATTTATAAAAACAGAGAATTTTAGGTAATTACCACAATTTCCTTAAAGAAAACTCTGATTAACGTGAAGTATAGAGGAAAAATGAGTGCAAAATAGTTACTTGGTCAGCATCTGTCACTAAGAGAATGATTAACTGTTACTATTTAATACACATTTTGAACATATTAGAGGCATGCTTACACAGATCCAAAGCAAGGCAAGATAGAGAAATAAAGTAATATATAAAACAATAGAATCAAGAATCATTAAGGCACTTGAAAATGCAGATTAATACATGACTTTTTTGAGATATTTTACTCACCCTCACTCTTAACCCAATAGGACTAATTTTCAGAGGCATAAAACACATTCTAATTTTTAAAAAGATACACAGTATCTACAATTTGATACAATCTAATATAACATCCATACATTAACTTTCTTTGTTAATAATCAGACCAAAACATCATGATTCTATTTCTTGGCTATATGAAAAATCAGAAAAGACTAGAATGAATTTCTCAATTTCTGTCCTTAGCAATCTGACATGTCTTTTCATGCCCATTATAGAGTTGCATTTCTTATACAGTGAGAAAAGAATTGGCTGAGTTCCCAACTTATTAAAATACTATATTGATGGGGAAAGCAATTTATGTGTAGACTTTACAAAGTATTTAGCAATTAACTGATAATGGAAATGTGAAAGACTGCTACTTCACAGTTGAAACAAGCCCCACACAGTAGCACAGCTGTTCTGAAGGACTGGGCATCTCAGGGACAGCCTAATTCCTAATTCACAGAGCACAGCACCGCTACGGCCTCCTGCACAAAGCCACTATTTCGCCATGCCTGCCACTGAGACCTGTTGTAATTTGGCCCTGTGTGTGTAACTGCCAATCATATTTAACTATGTGTGTATAGAGATAAAGATAAGAAGGTATTAGGATAGTGCTAGTATAGAAGTTGACAATTCATATTAAATTAGAATTTATGACAATTGTAAAATCTTTTGAATTGAAAACAGGGTATCTACAGAAAGGTAAGCTTGTTTATTTGTTGAAATTCATTTTTCTCTCCTTCCATGGACACATCAATACAGCTGTCTCAAGGGCTTTCTTATTATTTTGTCCTCTCTGCCTTCCTTCTGAACCCCTACTCTGCACTCTTGAGAACTACAATGACAAAAATGTGGTCCCTTATCCCCGAAAAGACATAAACATAAACAGGTATAGTATTGTGTAACACAGAACATACCAAATGTTAGCATCACGGTTGCTTCAGAGGGATGGTATTTAATTCCAGGGGAGGGAGATAGCGACACAGAAAGGAATCCAAGAGAAGGTAAGGAGGGCAGTGAGGAGCAGGTAAGCACTGGACAGAGGGAGGGAAAACGTGGAAATGGTGTTTTGGAAGAGAATGTTTTCAACAGGAAAATGAAACAACAGGCTAGCCCAGAACGTTAGGAAACGAACTATGTCAGGGTGTAAATTAGAATGATCATAGAGACTGGAAATTTAAAAGCTTGCAATTTTAAACTTCCTAACTTTTGGTATTCCCATGTGGCCAAGAGTCAGACTAGAAAAATCTTTTCAGTACAAGAACACACAACTTCTTTAAGACAGGCAAACCTCTGCTGGGAATGATCTGGGTTTTTTTTTTTTCTCATTAGTATAGGTATTAGTATTTTGATCTGTATCAAAACTAAAAGGAATGTTCCTGACCTAGCCAGAGATGGAAGTCACTGGTATGGTTTGGCCATTAGCTAGCTAGGTCGCAGATCTAGCATCCTAACATTAGGAGTGACACAGTGGCAAAGCCCAGACAATACAGCTTATTTTTATCACCTTTGTTCATTTCCTGAGTGCATGCACAGAGTTACTTCTTCCTTCAACATTATAGTGAAGCCAAGTGAGAAGAGTGGTTCCCACAGTGCCTGGATTTGGGCAGAATCAGTTCCAGTTTCTGCTTCTCTAGGAGTCTGAAAACCCTGGTGACCTCATCCTCTCTAATTTGGGTTTAACATGTAGAACAACTCAGAAAACGACCAAACAAATGAAAAGAAAAACCAGCTGATCATTCCCCAGTTGACTTGGTTTGCTCTCTTCCCAATGTTCTGATCTGTTCAGAACCATCTCCTTTTGATTTGCTGATAGCCTGGCCCCCACACTGAAGAGGAAGCTCAGGGTACTCACCCACATGGGGTCAGTGAGGTCTGAGTCTTGCATACGAATACAATCCATGCTAATCTCAATCTTGTTTGTTGCGCCATTTTCTGATGGTTCTTCCACAAAGTTCAAGTCGATGGGCTGTACTGAACATATGGGCCTAGCACAAAGAGGGAAGAAGGTGTGCATCACAAATTGGGAGAAGCTACAAGGTATTTGACTACTTAACTATTAATATTGAATATGCACTGTCTCCATGTTGGCTTGTCCTTGCTTAGAAATCAAAAGCCCCAGGTTTGCATCTGGACACAACCATTTCCCATATGAAGAATCAGAGGAAAGGCAAACTAAATCCTACTTGCCAAGTTGGAGGCACGATCTCTGCTGACTGACATGCAGGCCAACATGGATAGATTAGTGACCGAGCTATGTGTAGATCCTGGGATATCAGCAGTGTGTGGGAAGCACTCTGGTGTCCCCTTTCATTTTCATAGTAACTTTACTAAAACCTGGTATCAATCAAAACAGTAATAACCATTTTTCACAGAGGGTTTAAATGACCACTGCAATGGAGTGTTTCACCGTTGAGGATATGTCTTCAAGAAAAAAGAACAGGGTTTGAGTGCCAGACACCGACACCGGGGAAGATGTCTTGGATTGTTCTGGGGAAAACATTTAGAATGTCCGCAGTGAGCTACTTTAAGACAATGATCTTCTTTTGGTATTGGAAACTAGAGAAAGAAAACGAATTTATTTCCAAAGCAGATATATTATCAAAGGCCTTAAGTTTATAAAAGTATAACTTTTACTAACTGGTTTTTCAAAAAATATTCTGTAGTAAATGATATTTCAGACATTTGTGTTCACTTATTCTTAAAGATTTCAGGCACACTTCTTGATTAGATGATACTTACTGTTCCAGAAAATCCCAAATATGCTGGAACACTTCCGGGCTGAACAACTCACTTGTTTGGGAGCTCTGTGACATGGCGGATCGGTAATAACTTTCTTTCCAAGAGAAATGAGCTGGGGTTTCTACGAAACTTAAAAGGACAAAGAAAATGAAGCTAAGATTATAGTTTCCGAATTCACGACACTGGCTAATGAAATCAAACTCGAAACGATCTGGAAAACACCAATGAGTCTCAACAGTCAGACAGGCGAGTGTAGCCCCGTTCCTACATTGCACAATTGGTGCTTCATTCGAAAGCAGCATGGACTACGTTCTGCATGAAATCAAGGCAGGACTTCCAATGCGAGACAATCAAGTCTCCTTTATCACATTCATCTCTCTTAATTAATAGCATTGTTACTGTATGCTATACTTACACTTCCCAACAGAGTGTAGATTTCAAAAAGAAAACAAACACCCCTTCATTAAATCTGTCGGCAAGTCTGGCCTATCATTACGCCTATTTTATAAGAGCCTCAAATGGTTATCTGCCCTTTCTGCCTCCAGCAAGCAAGAGGTAGAATTGAAAAACAGAAGTGATTTCAGAGAACTTAAATTTCGCCCTCAGATTAATAACTTCTCTTGTAGCTACAATTTTAGCATCACACTCTCGGACAATAAGTATAAGCTCTTGGACCTAAGGCTTTATTTTTTTTTTTTAATCGCTAGTTGTTTACCAGGGTGTGTGCGGAGGTGTTGCTTAATTGGAGTTAGAATTCACAGGTTAACAAACACTAGGATACTGGGACAATTAATGCCACTTCAATTTGTTCGTTTTGCTGCTAGGTCCTCAAGTACGCCTTTTTTTTTTAATTCAACTCTGATCCCTGTTTATCTAGAGTGAAACTCCAGCTTCCACAGTTGATATATTCTCCACGTCTGAATATTATCTGCCTAGATAATCTGGGTAGTGATTTGCTATAATGATCAGTAGGCTAATTTTACCTCAGAATGAAATCAGTTAGCTCTTAAATCATTGCTCTTCATATAAAAATTAATTAAATTAATAGTGTACAAGGACAGTAAATCCTCTTCCCTTTCAAACGTTTATTCTATATTCGCTTTACATAGGAGAGTACAGTACTGCAGTTATTAATAAGTGATACTAACCTATCTCATCAGTACATTGGTCAGGTTACATATATAAAATAATGAATAAAATATGCCTTGTTCACCAAGAAGCATCTGAGTATTGAAAATAAAAAAAGTGAGTATGACTGTCTCATTCCTCTGGGAGGTCATGGTGGAGGCAAGAGCAAAACAAATCCATAATAAACTTGTTGAGTATAAACATCTCTATTAAATCATCATATATAATTTCTGCAAGACCAAAGGAAGAGCCAAGTGGCTGAGAGAGAATAAGCCAGCATAGTAAGTGCTAATGTGCAGAGTAGGTAGAAGAGCAAGGAGGCCAATCAGGTGTCTGTCTCTTCCACTTGGGGCTACAGTCAAAGATGAAGTGCTAAGATGGACAATAACGTGGTGCATGCAAAACAGTTTGATGTAACTCCGTGTTAAGGCTGTGTAAAATGCTGGACACAGAATGTGGAGCTATGCAGTTAATGAGGATATGAAATTTACATGCTGTGCCTAAACAAGGGCGGGCACTAAAACTTACAATGAAAGGCCCTTTGCTAAGCTATTCTTTCAAGATTTCTTTTTCATTTTAAACATGTGTACATTCCTGTGTCTTTGTGGATATATGTGAATGAGTGCAGGTATCAGTGGATCCAGAAAAGGGAATTGGATCTCTTAGAGAGGGAGTTATAGGTGGTTGTGAGCTACCAGGCGTGGTTACTGAGAACCAAACCCTTCAAGGTCCTTACACACTCTTGTCCACTGAGCTGCTTCAGCAGTACCTTTTTAGCTATTTTAAATGGACTTCTTGTCTCAAAATAATTATAAAACCATAAATGATTATGATAAATACTATATAGAGATCTTAAGTATCCTTTATGCAGTTTTGCCTAATGGAAATAACTTACAAAAAACCCATCATCTACTGACATAGCCAGGACACGACTTTAATGAGATTCACAAATCTGTACCAGAAATGCTTAGTGTCACTTACATTTGTGTGTGTTGTATGTATGTGTGTGGTGTGTATATGTGGTGTATGTACTCAAGTTTACATGTTTATCACTGTTTAGGGCAATATACACTATATCCACAAGACTAAAGGATTTGATCCATGCAATGGATGCAATCAGAATATATATCTGTCTGGATATTGCATGGAGGAAGGACTTAAAGTGATTGTTTAGAAAATTGTCATTGACAACCTAGGTAAGAAAACAGGAAGAGGACAAAATATTTATACAATTCAAACTCTAAAATGAACATAAATGGTCACAGGAATAGTCATATATATGTGAGACTGGATAGGTCAGGAGACAGATATGAGGGGGAAAAATATATCCCATACATATATCCCAGGAGCAATTTCTTCCAATGGTCAGTGTGTGCTTCATTGCTGTTAAACACCCTTGAAGTTGTAGTTAGGGTCCTCCAATTACATCAGAAACAAAGATACAAAGGAAACTTCCCAAACTGCCACACATGGACACTAATAAAGGATCTAAATTAACATAAACCACTCATTTGGAATGTACTTTGACTGCCTGTCTCCAACCATGCTCCTGTGGGCTCTTAAAAAGAACCTGGATATGAATATCCTAAAATGTGGCTGTAGGCGTGGCTCGGTGCTCTCCCAGAGGACTTGAGTTTGGTGCCCAACACCTCTGTCTGGTGGCTCACGACTACCTATAACTCTAGTTCCAGTGGATTTAATTCCCTCTTCTGGGATCTTTGGGCACCTGCACACAGACAAAATAGATGAACGGACAGACACCACACGCACACACACACACACACAGACCTTTTTTTTTTTTTAAAAGGCAACATCTAGAACTTAAAAGAAGATCCAGTTCTCTAGTCCTCCGTAATCTGAGATGGGGAAGAGGGATACTTTTTATCAGTAGTATATCACCTATCTCCTACATATTCATTCATAACATTCCTTTAAATTATGTAATGCAGAACCCAATGGGCAGGTACCAGCATCTTCTGACATACTCCTCCCTTCTGCTCAGTGGCTACAGTCTGTTTCTAGAGCATGCTGTCCTGTGCTTCACTTTGATAAATAAACTTCCTCTAAAACTGGGTGGATTTTTTTTCCCTTTCTAAGAATCTAAAAATCTAGAAATGCATACCCGGTAAAATATTGACCTCCAAATGGAGAGGAGGAAACCACAGGGGAAGGCAGGCGCAGGGGTGGTGAGGGGAGAGAAAAGAGTTCAAGGCTATGTAGGATGCATTCATGCATCTCCTTTGCAAGCAGAGTTAGTTTCTGGTTCAGTGTCTCAGCTTGCAAACATCACAGGGTGGGGGGGTTGGAGAGGTCACCCGGGGCCATAGGGCATGAAGGGTGAAGTCAGTAAGCACCGCCTATCTTTTAATTCCTTGCCTATGGGTGAATCTCAGTATCAATTACTCATGCAACAATGGGTCCCTTCAAAGGTCTCTGTCAAAGCAGTCACGCCCGAACACTGAAGTCTGAAATCTGAAGATGTATTTTTTTACAACTTTTTTTTTTTTTAAGAACCATCCTTCACTCTTATACTAATTCAGGAAGAACACTTTGTGTGTGTGTGTAGGAGTTACTGGAAAAATGGGAAACACATATATCAACAGTTGGCATCTTCTTTTGCTTTCTCATTGCCCCATCAAGCATAACTTCTGCTCGATTTTGTTCATTTACTACATGGAAAGGCTGAATTAAAACACCAAACCAGAGAACAATCAGGCCAGTTCTGTTGTGCTCTAACTTGGCTCTTGCCACACCATTTTTAAAAATACATTAGGACATGTGATGCTAAAACTTTCACACCTAAACCAACCTATGGCTTCTTAGCAGTGCCCGTGCTTATCATCTGTCCAAGAGCATAACTATGGGAAATTAATTTTAATAATAACGTCTCCCTGTTTCCCTTCAGAACATATATAGATACAAATGTATAAACCTAGAAATTCACTTGATTCTACTCAAGTGTGCCTTAAGTTAAGTAACAGAAAAAGTAATAGTAAGCAAGGCAAGCTGGGGAAGCTTCTGGTTGCTGCTAGATTTTCTGCTTCAAAGAGCCCTTGATCAGATCTCAGTCCCCACAACAGAAAGGAAAACAACTCTTCTAGAAGCCTCTCCAGCAGCTAGGCTCACACTGGAATTCACATGGGCTCTGGGGATGTGTTCATGCCGGAGTCCCAGCCATGAAGGAGGAGCAAGCAGCCCTTCTAAGAACCTCCTCCCCAGCAGCTAGGCTCACACTGGAACTCACATGGGCTGCGGGGATGTGCTCATGTTCATGCCTGAGTCTCAGCTATGAAGGATGGTTAGCATACCAAGTGCATCCTGTCTCATTAACATCACAGCACAGCTGAGGTCCCAATAGCAGGAACTGCCTCAAGATCCACTGTTGTTGCTGCAGTGTTGGCTGCAGAGAACAGGAGGTTCACTTCCCTGGGACTTTCCAAGCAATGGTTAATCACAGCTATTACCTTAACGCATTATTATGAAATACATTGAAAAGAAAGTTACATTAAAATACAAAGGTGATTGATAGATACTGACAACTCATCTCCTCTTAATCGTTTTGCTATCTAGCGTCCATCCATCTGAAAGCCAGTTTACAAAGAAATATGGTAGACTGGCTTAGGTAAAAATAGAATAATCAGTGAATTCAGCACCATCCCTCTGAAATAATGCACATAATATACTTGGTGATATGTTTCATATGCAAGGGCCTCAGCCATCTACAAAGATTCTAGCTTGTGGGAAACCAAGCAGAGGGGTTATCTAATAAAAAGAGCATGTTGCTTTTTTGAAAGTTTTTTTTCATATACTATTAATAGAGTGTTTTTAAGTTTTTCTTAATTTTTACCCATTCTCATAACACTTTGCGCACAAATTTCTAATTTCCTACTGGTCTGTGTCCATCTTAGCAGCAGAAAAGCCAACACGGGTCGGTCCTTTCAGTTTGTGCTCTGCCGCTCTGAGGACAGGCAGCAAAGCTTTGCTATGGATTAAGGCAAGATCTCCAATTGGGGCCTGCTTTTCCAGTTATGCAGAGGCCCTCTAGCCTCAGAGAGGAGAAGCAGGTTATTCAAGTTCACTTGGGCAATAAATGATAAAGCTGAGACTTAAATACAAGATTGTGTTGCTTCAAAGTCATGCCTTATTAAATTGCAGGTATAATATCTACTTTTCATTCCCCATAAAACTTTGGAAGCATGGCATTTTAATATTTAGGAGATTTTTTTTACGTTAAAAAATCTGCTGAATCTATTTTGTCACAATAGGTATCCTTTGCCAATAGGATGGCCATGAGGTGACATTAAAAACTATGATCATAAGTGAATTACGCCCCTATAACTGCCATCTAAGATCCTGTGCGGCTCTGGTAGAATAGATAGGCCTATCCCATCCTTTCTTACTTGCGAAATAAGTGTGTTTAGTAGGCACAGAGGAGTCTGAGCTGGAGCTGGCCTACAAAGAAAAGAACAACCCAAGCCTTTCAGAAAAATGGACCTAGAGATAAAAACTCTGCTGGGCCTGGAGTGGGTGGGAATTCCACCACCTGCCAAATCAGAATCCTTTCTCTTTTGAAACAGTTGGGGGAAAGGTTTTAACTCCATTTTCATCCTGTACTTAAGCAAACCAAAGGCAACTGTCTCTTTAAGAGAGGACAGGGAGAATCTTGAGTTCAGGTCCCCTTCTGCCAACACAGAACCAATTAGATGTGTATTTTCTGGCCTTGTTTCATCTTCAACATAAAACTGGACCACTACATCAGGAAACAGAAATCAGTAGCCTTTCTCTCCCCAGTTTGGTGAAACTGTAAATATGTCCACATTCTTTGTATCAATTTGCTTCCTGAATTCTCTGAAATACAGGGAAGTCATGGCTAGGAACTTGTAACAGCACCGGCAGGGGTGACTCACAAAGGTATTGAGAGAGGCTCTGATGTAGTTCAGCCTTGAGCAATCGCAAAGCCTTGGGATCAATCCTCAGCATCAGCTCAGGGGAGCAAGGGTGGTGGGGAAGGGAGTCTACACATGGAGTGTGAAAATACAACCAACAACTTCCCTAGTGCTCAAGAGACCTTGATCACTCCATTACTCAGGGAGTCTCTCCAGCTCTCAGATAAAAGTAGACCCAAACTCTGAGGTTGACTTCTCGTTCTAATATCTACCTGCTGGTTGATAGTTTCTTACTAACTTCTCTAGGCCTCTGAAGCATTTTAGACCACATAATTCCTTTTACATTTTTACCTCAGAAACCCTTAAAATCTTCGAGTTCCAGTACTATGATCATAATAATTAGCATCATTAGGAATACAAATATTAACTATTAATAGCTAGCTTTAAGGAGGCCAAAGAACATCTTGACGCCTTTTGGCACATGTCTTCTTTCTCATAACCACCACCCTCTAAAGGCCCCATATGACTAGATTTACCCTTAGGACTGGGTAAAGCAAACCTCCTCACCATGACTTAGTAACTTTAAGTCAGGCCCATTAGCATATTTGCTTCCTTCGATGGCAGTTTTTCCTCTACCATCTTGTTGAAAACAATCAGTGTGTTTCTTGTCTTTCCATTTGTGGAAGTTACTTTTGATTGATACTTGACTGGCTTAACAAACACATAGGGGATTAGTGGAAGACCTCTCCAAGGATAGCTGGGACAGTATGCCCACAGGCAGTTTTCAAAAGGGCTCTGATCAATTCAATGGGTTAATGTTTTATATATTTATAATATAATTGCTTCATTGAAAGTTAATGAAAACTATGAGGTGGGCATAGTTGAAGGAAATACGTTACCTTGATGTGTTCCTGGAGTAACATTTTGCTCTGGTCCTTTCTATAGTCTTTTTAAATTCTGTGTCTGTGTGTGTGCATATGTGTTACACATGTGTTCATATGTGTACACATGTGTGTGAAGTGGTGTCTACATGTGTACACATATGTGTTGAGGCCCAAAGCTGATGCTGGCAGTCTTCCCCAATAGTTCTTCACATTATGCTTTAAGGCAGGCTCTCTCTATGAACCTGGAACACATAGATAGTCTAGCCAGATTTGCCCCATCCCCGCTAACCAAGTGCTGGATCACAGGCAGGTTGCTACTTTCAGTTGGCACGTGAGCTCTGGGGCTCTATTAGTCCTCATGCCTACTACTGGTACAAGCAAGCATATTGTCTCCTGAGCCATCTCCTCAGTCCTATTTGTTATTTCTAGTCCCTGTCCACCAAGAGTAAACAATACCCCATCTTACATGTTCTGATTACCAGTATACAATGCCAAGTAGCTGTGGAGAAAATGGAAACTCCATGCTATCCAATAGAATTCTGATTCAAAAGATGGATACTCTGAGTCTTGGAGCCAAAACAAATCTTTCATCTCTTGTCCACGCCAGATTTTTGTCACAACATCAAGAGGAGTAGTTAACACATCTTCTACTCTGATGCAAATCCACTCATCAGCTTTACTCTTAGGAAGAACTGCATCTGGAGCACATCCTAGGCCTCAATTGATCTCAATTTACCCTACTTTATGGAGCATCACAATCAAAGGGCTTCTCCCAACAAAACACTGAAGTGATTAATATTAGAACGAATCTCCTATATGCCCATTTCTCTACTATTCAGTCATTTGCATAATTAGTAGCTTCCTTTCAGAAGACTCCCCTTTCCCACCACAATCTTCCTTAAGACTCTGTGTCTATGTACCCTGAAAGCCAACTCACAACCTGAATTATGAGAAAGCACCTCCAACTTTCACATCTTAATTTCATTTTCTGTCATAGCCAATTCTACTTTGAAGGCAATGACGCTATCTCTGTCTATAGCTCCCTTCTCTTACTACCCTGTTCCATTATAGCTTCTTTCTGGTTTCTTTCCACTTATTGCTATTTTCTCCCAAACTATGAGCCTACATGATGCTCAGTCTTCCCCAGCTCAGAGCCTGCACTCATTAACTTAGCCCCCCTTTGCCCTCATTCCCTTCGGGGATCATTCTATTTCACTGCCACTAAATCAATGTGGAGCCTTTGTTCCTTCGTGCTTAGACTCCTATCTTGCCATGTGGGAGAAGTTTTAATAGTATCTGGAGTTTGGCTTCCGGAGACAAGAAACGCCTTTTAGGCTCTGTTCTTCCTGCTTGTGCTTTTCAGCATAGTGGGAACGCAAGTACTTGTCAAAGAAAACATTTGAGCACTGGACTAAAAGCCGTGGCACCAGTAGCTAGAGCCAAAACAGCAGCTAGCATCCCAGTGCTCCTGTTAGGGAGGTGCCCTGCAAAGCACCCAGCAAGCCTTGTTCAGTTTCACAATGCCCTTTGATGCAGACACCAACATTCTCAAATCTTACAGATAAGACTGTGCTCAAGGCCATGTGTGGATTCAGAGAATGGGGACGATGATGTTTATAAGGCCATGGCTTCAGAGTCACTAGATCACCATTCTCAAGGCTAATCAAAGCCCCAGTTTCCTTAACTGTACCAACCAAGACAAAATGAGGTCTCTAGGCACAAGGAAGACCTCAAACCTAAGCTAAGAGGCTACTGACTCCTCTAGTAGGAGGAAGGAATCTTCACTCTGTAAAGGTAAGGAGAATCATGGGAGTATTTTGGGGGAATGCCAGTACTGGTGTTTTGATCCCGATTATGTGGTATGAACCTGATCTGATGTACAGGCCCGTCATGCAGGTTGAAGAAAAAGGCCCCAAGTTCAAGGGCATCCAGAGCTATTAAACATCACCTTATCTGGAAATAAAAAGCAGAAAATGGACTAGGGCTATATCATCAATATAGCTCAATGCTGCAATGTCTTGTACCAATAGATAGACAGAGAGGTAATGTGTGGCATAAGACTTAGAAATCTGCATCTTAAAGACAGAGTGTATAAAAACTCACACCTTGAGGATTCAGTTAGATTTCAGTCTGTCTAGAGTTCAGAACACTTTTATAAAAATTAAATTTTCCCTAAATATCATTCTCAGGTCGGCAATGAGTCACAGACATGTCCCTCTGGACAGCACATTACAAGTGTTTCTGGAAGCAGTAGGGATCGAACCCTGAGCCTTGAGCATGCTAAGGAATCTGTACCACTCCCCTATACCCCAGCCCTCAGACACCATTTCATTACTAAACAAAATCACGGAGGGCAATGGTTACAATGTAGAACACAAGTAACCTGCTAAGCATTTTCTAAATACTTTTGGCTCTAAACTCATTTGATCCTTTCAACACCCAATGATAACATTTTGCTAGTCGAATCTTCTCTTCAAAGGTGAGGAAATGAGGGTATGTACAGCAATCAGCTTCCACAAAAGGAGGCCACGTGGATCGAGATTGGAAACCTAGTGAGATGGCAGCACTGCCCGTGTCCCTAGGTCTCACACTATGCTGCATCTGCCAGTCATGGACCACATAGAGCTCTGGACACAGGTTAGAGCTGTGCCTACTGTACAGCCCTGATGGCAGCTTTCAGTGCCTAGGATCTTGGGCAAGTTCTTTGCCATCTGGGGTTCACGTTCATCCTCAGTGAAAGGAGGTGGGTGACTAGATAAATTCTAAGATGCCCTGTTCCAAACACTCTAGCATTCATCTTTACTGTGTTGGACAGAAACACACACCACACACACACACACACACACACACACACACACACACACACACACACACACACAAAACCCACTGCCTTGCTATTGTTGCCACTACTTCTACCTGTCAGTTAAAATGCTCCTCTCTGACTCATTTCCCTTGTCAAGCAAATGTCCCATGGACCAGCAGCCTAGAGAGAGGGTTGCTCTGTCTTCATAAAGTTCACTTGTTCTGACACCTGTCAGCTGAATTTAATCTGACTCTCTGTAGGGCTTTCACCTGAGTCTATGGGAGCCTCACCCTTCTCCCTGGAGCTCAGCAGCCTCTGGCCACTCCTTTCTGAGCTTAGGCCCCAGTGAACCCTGCCACCAATTCATCCCCAGCCCCCTCCCCTGCCTGTCCTTCTTGCCTACTGCTTTTTTTTGCCATGGTCCTACTCTAGGCTTAACCTCTCCGGCTTCTCTTAGACCTAATTTCTCAAACCTGGCAATGCCTTAGAATACTTGGGATGTTTAAAATGCAAATGGCTGAACGTAACCCCTATCCAAATAAGTCAACAGTTAGAAGAGTACAACCTTGGGATAAGGTATTTATTCAGAACTTTGGGGTTCCGCAAGAAGGGCTAAGGTGTGGGATGGCTGAAAAACATCATCGTCCGACTCTCCTGATTTCCATACCCTGGGAATCAGAAGACAATCACCCTGGCAGGTGGACCAACCTCACTCTAGAGGAGGGAAGTCTGGGCATGTGAAGTAATCAAGTAGGGGCTTCTCTGAAGCAGCTTTAAGAAACAAAGTCGTAATTGATATATAAGGTCCAGCGCAGTACTATCCTGTCCCATCCTTAGCCTTCTTCACCACCCGCCCCCCAGCCTCAGGCTGTTTACTGTGTAGTGCCCCGAGTTCATCTCTGACCCTGGAGAACAGAGACACTACCCTACTACACTAGCTGATGAGGTGACCATGAGGGTCCCTGTCCCTCTTTAGGCTGCATTTAGCTGGCTACTGGATTACTAAAGAATTGCTGCCCCCCCCCCCCCCGTTCCATTATTCTGATACTTTAAGGCCTGCAGCTCATCGCCCTTCACGATTACAAAAGCAGCCCCAGTTCTTTCTGATTCAGCTGACAACAGGGGATTCCGCCAGTAAAGCAATTCATGGCACCTGCTGAAGAACGCCTGGTACCAGCACCGTGGCCTGCACAAGGCCCACTTCCTCGCTACACCCAGAGCTCTCGCCGCAATTTTGGGAACAAAATCCGAATGACCACATAAAACCTCCCAGGGTGTAGCCATGACAATTCCTTCTGAGGGTAGCTCCTCTTGCAGCTAGGGGATTCTCACCTCCTCAGAAGTCTTTACAAACGCGGCTCAAGGAGCCTAGGTTGTAGACTCCGCGCTCTCCCTTCAGCCGCCTGCTGATGCATTCTGGGAAATTACTGTGCACCCCAGCTGCAGGGATTCTTTCTGTGTGTTTGCGTGCCTCGCTAAGAGGGACAAACCCGGACGTCTACAAGTAGAGACTGCCTCTCCCCTCCCTGGTGGGAATCCTTGGCTTTGAGAGACATTGCCACAGGGGCTGGAAGCTTCATATGGGTGTTTTTATTCCCCCCCCCCGCAAATAAACTAACAATTCAACAGTGATAATGAGGACCATATTTGACAGTATAAAAACTTAAAGCCAGGAGTCTTTATGGGTGTATTTTTAATACTATATTTTTTTATTAATTCTTTGAGAATTTAATACAACAAATTTGGATCACAGTCACCCCAACTCCCCCCAGATGTACCCTTTCCACTTACTGTACCACTTTTCCTCCTTTTTTTTTTAAATTTTGCATTCTGACCACATTCCTTCCCTCCTCCCAGCCCCTCCTCCATCCATTCACTCCTCTTGCATTTCTATCCAGAAAAGGGCAGCCTACTATGGATAGCAACACCCATGGCATATCTATCAAGATGCAGTAAGATTAAGCACCTCCCCTTAAAATAAAGTTGGGCAAGGTGACCCGGTATGAGGAGTGGAGTCCCAAAAGCCAGTAAAAGAGTCAGAGACAGCCCCTGTCCTTACTGTTAGGAGTCCCACAAACAGAGCACGCTACACAAGTGTCACAAGTGTCGAGGGCCTAGGTCGCTCTCATGCAGGGTCCCTGATTGTCTGCTCAGTCTCTGTGAGCCCTGTGGGCCAAGCTTTGTTGGTTCTGTGAACTTTCTGGAGATGTTCTTGATCCCTCTGCTCCCTACAATCTTTCCTCCCTCTCTTCAGAGGGATTGTATTTATGGGTTTTAATAGTCTTTCAGGGATCAAGATTCTTTGACTTCTGTGTTGGGGAACAGAGAAGAGACCAGATGAAGGACACAATTAAATAAGGGAAGTTTAGCTTAATGCCCTTCATCTGCAATAAGGGCTCTGAGAGAGCCAGGGGTGAGAAAACAGGAAATTGATGGGGTTTGTATGCTGGGGGTGATGGATGGACCATGGTGTTTGGAAAGGAAAAAGAACAAGAAAGAAAGGCATTTTACGAGCCTGCAATAGTCTCCAGAAACAGAACGTATGAACATGTCAAAAGAAGTATTTTTTCCCCCTGTACTGCTTAAATGCAATACCAGTAATGGAACAAACTCATTCCAGCCAAGGGTTCCAAAGGGCACAGAGTGTTTCATGTTAAACACTTTCAGCTACAAGGAAGATGTTTGTTTGGTTTTTGTTTTATTTTATTTGTTTGTTTATGCTTTATAGAGAAAAATAGAAGCATAATATTATATAAAAAGGTTGTCAATGCAGATTTGCTAGAAGATTGGAGGATGTCATAAACATGTGTCCACAAACTGTCAGCCCCCAAATTGCTCATTGCTTCGGCAGCCTGGGACTTCTGCTCTACATGGCCAGAGGACAGATGCTGTGATAGTGGTCAGAGTACAAAACTAAACAGGTTTGTTGTCACAGGGGTTCTCTGTGTAACCCTGGCTATCCTCAAACTCATTTTGTAGACCAGACTAGCCTTGAACTCAGAGAGATCCTCCTGCCTCTGCCTCCCAAGTGCTGGGATTAAAGGTGTGTGCCACCACCACCCGGCAAGTGTCAGACATTTTAAGAAATTTATCAACCCCCATTAAAAAGTAAAAGTTTAATTTCCTAACCAGACTAGTTTAAAGCATTGGTTATGCGCTACATGCGAGAGACTGGATATGTGCATTGGTTGGTGTGCTAGAGTGCTCATAAAGGCGACGTCATAGTCTAATCTCTGGTTAATGGATGTAAAGGCATCTGTCCCTGACCTCATGGCGTTGGAGGGTAGACCTGGAAGCCTGTCTCTGAGGACAGAGTTGAAGTTCTCCGATGGCTGCAGCTCAGTGTTTAAACAGATGGTACCCATCTAGGGATGAAAAGAAACTCTGTTGGCCAGAAGCAGCCAGGATTCCTGAAGAACAAGTCCACTCATTTCCACCAAAATAGCCTCAAATCTGGTTTCTGCAGGTGGGCCACTCCCTCTGGTGCTCATCGGCATTCTTTGCCCTACTTTTTGGTTACCATTTGGGAATTCAGAAAACTTTGTGTTTCCACTCTGGCCTCCTGGTTGAAGAAGGAGGCTCTTCAATAGACCACTTCTGTAAAGCGGGTGTGCATCTAAACGCAGTGTTGTTCGTATACTTGGTTTTGTTAAGTACACTTCTCTCCATCTGAATCTGGTATCCACTGAGGTACTGCTTAGCACCTGCGCAAGTCCAGGCCTTCTATCTGCGGCTCCAAAACTAAAAACTATAAAATTCCCTTTCCAGAGATATGTTACCCTGTTTTTTTCTTGTATGGGGAAATGATTCTGTGTTTTCTGAGTAAATGATACTGTGTTTACACCATTCTCTCTTATCCTATATCTTCTGACTTCCTCTCAAATAACTGACTTCTTCACTAATTTACATTTACATGCACTCACAGATGTGCATGTGTGCACAGAAACACGCACATATACACAACCTGTTGAGTCCATTTAGTGTTGCTCACACGTATGTGTGCCTAGGGCGGACCTCTGGGGATTGGATAACCTATCCGTGGACTTCTACGTTGGTTCCATCTCTATTCCCCCACGTCCTGTGTCTGAGGGTGGGTTGTCTTCAGCAATGGCATCTTAAATCCTGGGAGGAAACTAAACATACTAGCAGTAGCCTGTACTGGTTTGGAGTCTCTTGGTCAGAAGAAAGCAAAATAATGAAATCTATGGGTAAATGGCTGGAGCTAGAAGATGTGATATTGACTAAGGTAATCAAGAAAGATAAACCATGCGTGTTTTCTCCTGTTTGTAGACCCTAGCTCCTAGTCCTTAGACATTAGTGTACATCCTGGAGTGAGTGCACAACCAGGCAGGAACTCAGAGAGCAGATGAGGGTATTCGGTTCTAAATTGTGCTCTCAGATTTCTGAGACTCACAAGTCATGGGGGTTACAATGAGGAGCTTGATCTCATCCTTGGGAGCCTCAGAATGTACATAGACACAGGCTTATTTCTCCATTTTACCTCATCTTGGTTTTGTTTTATTTCTCAAGGCAGGGCTTCTCTGTGTAGCCCTGGATGTCCTGAAACTCAATCACAGATAAGGCCGGCCTGGAAGAGAGATCTGCCTGCCTCTGATTTCCAGCTGTGCGGCACCATGTCTGGCTAGTGATTTCATGATTTCTTTTTTCTTTTCTTTTTTAACAAAAGAGAAACAAATCAGTACACAGAACTGTTTGCAGATAAATCTGTCTCTCCCACAGTGAGCTCCATGTGTCTTCCACAAGGTATCTATATTCTTAACAGGACTAGCTGCTCTAATTTAGTATCAGATGTATATCCCATCATTGCCCCCCCCCCACACACCACAGAAGATAGGTCCCAAACTCACTATCTGTGGCCCGGTACTATTTAGAGGCATTTGACCTTATGTTCAGGATATAATTATAATTGCAATTTGCTGGCATGGTATACCTAAGAGTTCTTGTGTTTATCAAAATTTGCTACATCAAAGAACATAAAACTAGTGCATTCCTAGAAAAACAGGAGAGCCATTCCCAAGAGCCTCATCTTCCAGGAGATGAGAAAGTTTCCATGGCCATGATTTTTTCATAGCCGGACTCAACTACATGCGATCACTTCTCAGTATTTTGTCCAAGATCAGCTGTAAAACAGAACTACAATAAAATGTAAATGTGGTGACTCTAACCCTGTCCCACCATCGAACGTCCTCACTCACACCAAGTCTCATTAGGAAATTTCCCTGCATGTGGCTTCCATGTTCAGTGTTGTCCCAAGTGTCCCATAGATCTTAGAGTCCTTTCCTCAACTGCTCAGCTACTCTTAGAACCTTAAAGATTTCCTCTGGTTCCTTTCTATCCAGTCTGTAGGCAAAGAAGGACTGGGAAGATAAGGAAGGGGGTTCAAGAAAAATAATCTAGAGAGCAAGGGAGGAATCTTAGGTAGTTTTAGACCCATCCCAGCAGAAGCATGACTTCAGGGGAAGCTATAAGGTGATAACTGTACCCAAAAGGAGATAAACAAAACAAAATGCATGCCATTGTCTTTCTCATAACGACCTTCCCAGTGAGTGGGAAAATTGTTGAATTTTGGGTTTTGTTTTGTTCTAGTTTCAGTGTGTTTTGTGCATGTGTGCGTGCATGTGTGTGTGTGTGTGTGTGTGTGTTCATGAGAGAGAGAGTGAGAGAGTGAGTTCATATATGGGCATTACACTCATCTGTGGGTATTTGGCTTTAGGCGTTTTCCTCTGTATCTCCCTATGTTATCTCTGAGACGCAGCTTCTCACTGAACATGGAACTGGCTGTTGTCATTTATACTGCTGGCTCCACCCTCCCAGGGCTAGGGTTACAGACGCTGCACTTGCTATTACACCTGATTTTCTCTTTCTCTACCATGGGTGATAGAAATTCAAACACAGTTCCTCATGCTTACACAGAAAGCACTCGACCCACTCGGTCATCTCCCCAGTGTCTAGCTCTTCTGTGGCTTTGACCTCAGTCTCCCAGGGTTCCACATCTGTGAGGAATAACATTGTCTTGTTTTACCATCCCAGTTTGTTGTATTTTGTGTCAGTGCCCAGAATGGCTGAAGATACCTATTGATAACCTGGTTATTTCTTCTCTAACTTCATAGTGCGTGTTTCAAAAAGAATTTCTTGTTTCTCCCCAGTTAAAAATAGACCTGTCTTTTGCCACACGACGAAGATGAGTTTGATAGTAGCTGTACATTTCTGTGCTTGTCTCCCGTCCTTATAGCTTGGAGTTGTGTCCCAGTAACTGCTACCGCCTATTACGGTGCTTGTGTAGGGTGATTGCTAAATAAAACATGCCAGTTCAAGCTCTTCTGTCTTCCTCTCCTAGACCCGTTACTAAAACTCTTCAGACTCTTTGATTTTTCCAATACCTACTGTGGTAGTTTGAATGTAGTTGACCCCCATCATCCCAAAGGGAGTGGCCTTGTTGGAGGAAGTGTGCCATTGTGGGGGTGGTCTTTGAGTTCACATGTGCTCAAACTACTCCCAGTGTTACTGACCATTTCCCATTGCCTGACAGATGAGGGACTCCTAAGATACCTGTAGACCCTCTTTCCTTTACATGTCTGATAATCTGTAGAGCGTCTTTTCTTGTTTGTGCTTTTGTTTCATTTCCCGCTTCTCCTGCAGTTCCCCATCTATCTCTTCTCGAGCACCCATCAGTCAAAGCCTATACCCAAGGTTGCTTCCTTCTTGAACTTTCTCTCGTCACCCTGGATGGACTTGGGATCTCCCTGTATTCCTACCGTGTCCTTCCCACAACTCCAGCATCTCTTCTTCACAGCTGACATCTCCCTGCCTTGGTTCACAGCCATGAGCTTCATCTGACTTACCTGCCACCATCCGCTCAGTACCAGATCTTGCACATACCAACTCTCCATATGATGAATAAAATTACACGCATGTTGAGTTCTCGCCACTGAGCACAGAAGAAACTGAACGCCTTGCCCTAAATCTCACAACATGGTTTTTGAAAATCAAACAGAGGTGAGAAAGAAAAAAAAAATCTGTGCTTCTGGGATTAAGTGATGTTCACCCCAATGAAAGATCCTTAGCTCTATCGAGTCTGACATCTAACCACACATACCGCATGCCATGTTTATGGAGACAAGGGCGCCATCATCGGTGTTCATACATATTTCAAACACTCCAAGTGGATGGGTAGGTATTACAATGGATGCAAAAAAAAAAAAAAACCCTCCTAATATTGAACTTATTTATAGTTCCAGAGAAGAGAGAGAGACAGTCTGATGAGTGGGCCGTTAAAACTCTAGGAACTTGGCAGCGGCCTGTGTTCAGGAATTCCCCCCTGCTCTGCATTTTAATGCTGATGTGATTTGTAGGCATCACGATTTAATGAGGCCCACAGCTGCGCAAAAAGAGCAGGAGGTGGAGATTGGCAATTAGGAGCCAGCAAGCAATCTGGCAAGCCCCAGCCCCTGGAATTTCCCTGACTCTTGTCAAGCCACCCTGCCTTCCTTGATCCACCTTAGAACCCGGCACTCTCTGAGCTGAACACTGCAACAGCATAAATAACTGTGTAGAGTTTGAAGTTCATCCCGTCCTTGAACTTGTCTTTAGCAAGTGTATTTTTGTAAGTCCGGGAACTACAGTTGGATGAACCGGGAAGGTAAAATAAGAAATGATACAAACCGGCAGCTAAAAGAGAAATGGAAACACTGAGAGGAGCTTGGGTTAATGTTATAAATCATTCCTTTTAATTAAATTAGCCCCACCCGCTCCGATTTTAGCTACGAGCAGAAGTTTCCACAGCAGCAGCGTGGAAGCTGAGAAACTTGTCTGGGGTCTGGTACAGCTGAAGTTCCTAGCTCAGTTTAGATCCTAGCTCGATCCTGTAGTGATACCGGGATTCAAACAAGTAACCTCATTCCTTCCACAACCTGGAGCGAGAATTACTTCACAAAGGGCATCAGGGTGCCTTTTCTCTTCTCAACAGCCCTTCCCCTAACATGTGGACAGGTCTCCATGACATGAGTGTGTATTCTAAATCTAGTGATAAAAAGAAGGAAGGAAAGAAGACAGAGAAGAGGAAGGGAGGAATAAAAAAAACCTTGCTTTTAAAAATAAAATAAATATTTGAAAAATGTATGTCAAACAACACATCTTTTTGGTATTACTAAGTAGTACAACCTGATCATTGCATCTTTGTTTAAAATGATTCAACACATTTATAGATATAAGCAATTCTTCATTGATATAATATTCCCATTAAATATAAAGAAAAAACACTTGGGCTGGAGAGATGGCTCAGCCATTAAAGGCTAAGCTCACAACCAAAAGTATAAAAACAAACACTTTCTGCATAGTGAACAAAGAAAGAGGGGGAAAGGCTGTTGCAAGATGCAGAGCTTAAGAGAGAACTACAGTACTTGGATCTTGTCGTACCTTGATGGAGCTGTCCTGGTAATGGCTCCCACATGTATGTTCTCTTTTAAGAGGGTCCACTTTAGAACGACAATGACAACTGAGAGGAGAGAACAATGTCCTATAGAGACATTCATTAGGGAAAGTGGGAAATTAAAAGCATCTCAATTTCTCAAAGAAAGTACACAAATGTTTTCTTCGCAACCTTTTCTCAGGAGAAATAATAAACCAATGGGACTTGTAAGGTTGCCCAGCTGTTTAAGGATACATGCTGCTCTTCCAGAGGACCCAAGTTTGTTTCCTGCACCCACGTCCAGTGGCTCACAGCTGTCTGTAACTCCAGCTCTAGGAGCTCTGACACGTCTGGCCTCCCTAGGCATACAAGCCTGTATATACTCTAAAAGGTAGACAAATTAACACAAGGAGCATGGCGCTACACACTTGTAATAGCTGCTCTTGGGAGGCTCAGGGAAAAGGTGGTAAGTAAAGACCAACCTGAGCTGTGTAACAAGACTCTGCCTCAAAAATAATGTACGTTTTTCTTGTTTTTAATTAGGACAAGGTTAACTACTACCTTAAATATATAAGAAATGTGTTTCTGTTGACATAAGTGTAAATGCTAATATAATAATCCATAAAATACATTATGCAGCAAGCTAATGGATTTTAGGTGGAAAAAATGAAATTTGCATAACTAAATGGTTACATTATGGTAACTTATTCTGAGGGTGTGGGCAGATTGATTTCTGTGGGAACTATATAATAATACATTGATACTCTAAAATTGCTTACTTACGGTGTTTAAGACTGTGCTTGTTCTATTCAAACACACTTTCAGAGCTGGTAAAATGGCTTAGCAGGCGAAGGCACCTGACACTATCTCTGTTGACCTGAGTTCAATCCCCAAATACCACATGGTGGAAGAAGAGAAGCAATTAACCAAGCTCCCCAAGTTCTCCTCTGGACTCCATACATATGCCATGTGTGTGTTTCCGCCAAACACATAAAATAAATCCCTCTAATCAAAATTATAGAAGCCGCACTTACACATGCCTCCTTCTACGGCATGTCTACTGTGATAACCCAACATATTTCCTGGGTTTCTTATAAGCTTTACTAGAAACGCTGGCATGCAAGGCTGTGTGGGTTTTGCCTCCCCAGTTAGTGTTATTTGGGCCAGAGGTGAAATTCACTGACCAAACTGAGTGCTAGTGTGTGCTGTTGGAGTTTATGTTTTAGAACAAAGCATACGGATGGAAGACCAATAACAAGAGAAATCAAGCTTTAGCTGACAACAGAAAGAACTCAAAAGATAGATTGTGCTTTTCTTGTTCAAAACAACAGGTTGTTTTCTGTAAGTGGATATAGTCCTCATGACAACTACAACTGGCAGGAAGGAATGTTTGCTCCGCGTATGTGAAGTAAAAAGATAGCACACAGTCATTTGAAGTCAGTGTTGGTAAACACTCCCCAAGCACTAGATATTGTCACGGCTGCTTTAAGTCTCCTTCCCAATCTGTTGATCCAGATCAGGAAAGCAACTTGGCAGCCCAGAAAACAAAGAGAAAGAAAGGAAAACAGCAATGGAAGCCTCGGACGCAGGCTAAAACACAACACAGCCAGGACGACAAAACGAGAACCCACAGAATGGAGTGTAGGTATATTGTACCTTATGGAACTCTGGGGTTTATTTGTAGATGTTGCCATTTGTGTGTTTTGTTTCCTTGTGCCTGGAAAGTTCAATAAGCTAAGCAGAAAACAACTTTATTTTTCTTTTTTACCTAACACTAATAATATTTGAAACCTGAATTAAAGAATAGTTAAGATTCAATTTCATCTGAGCATGAGCTTACCGAGTCCATTTTAAAAGTCTTAAATACAGGTTCTAAATTTTCCTTCCTGATTTTAACTTTAGTATGGTAGTGATTTTAGTACTTAAAGTATTAATATTAATATTTATAATATGTTTTAAAAGCAATCATTTTCTAGCATAATGATCTGATTTTTGCTTAATGAAAAGCAATGAGATAAGTAAAAGAGCAAAGATGCCATTATTCTATAGCTACAAATACATTCTCATCCTTTACATAGCAAACGTTTCTGGGATTATTTTATCTACAAAGGTAAGTCTTTAAAACAATGAAATAAAGATATGTATTTAGATGATTATAGGTGTATTAACAATAACAAAATAGATTTTACTCTCATAAACTGTAATTCAAATATTGATTATAGAACACTGGCTTAATATATTCAGATAAATCTATAAATACAATATTAAATGTAGGATTAAAATGATCACAGTGATAAGTTCAGGAAGTGTGTATGTGACACATTGAAACAGTGTCTTTTTTTCTATGCTCTCATTACAGATATCCAATGTGTGCCGGCATCTAGCTAGACTATAAAAAGGGAATAAGAAAATAACAATGCTGAAAACACCTGAATGATATGATTTATTATTTTTAAAACCTATATTTTTAGCTAATGTGATATAGCTATTAACTAGGATGACATGATTCTAAAATGCAATCAGTGTTGATAATAATTATCAGCAAAGCTAAATGTTTAATCTGCATATGTATTGCTAAAGTCCTGTGAGAGAGCTGGCAAGAGAGACATTTCGGCGAATTGTAACAAAACACAAAACAAGTCTCAGACATCCTGAAGGGTAGGCTTTGTGCACTGAGAGGAAACAAAACTATATAATGAAGATCCTTCCTTCTGGAGGAGGGGTGATTTGTGGTTTCCATTTGTGGATTAGGGGTTTGGAGTCAGAACTACTCCCCAGTTAAAGACTATTATTCCAAGTCATCTGTCTGGCCCTTATCTTTCAAGGCTGCTGATGTCATGTGGCCTTCTGGCTTTACAGTTTGTGTTGTAAAACTGTATTAAGTAAATCACTGCTTGGCCTATTAGCTCTAACTTCTTATTGGGTAGCTCTTACATCTTAATTTAACACGCTTCTGTTAATCTGTGTATTGTCACATGGCTGTGGCTTCCCAGCAAGTTTCCTTCCAGTATCTGTCTCTGGTGGGGCTACATGGCTTCTCTCTGACTCGGCCTACTCTCTCTATATACCTCTTTTAGCTTGGATTTACTCTGTTTAGCCATTGGCCTGAAAACAGCTTCTTTATTAACCAATGGCAATAAAACATATTCACAGCATACATCACCTCCCACATCACCTTCCCTTTTCTGCTTAAATAAAAAGAAAGGTTTTAGATTTAATATAGTTAAATTACATATAACAAAACAGGTATCAAGCAAGAATTACAGTTAAAACATTTATGTCTACTTTTATCTTTTATTATAATTAAGGAACCTATAACTATCTATTCTTCAACTCCATCAAAGACCCCAGAAGGATATATTACCCAAGTAAACAGGAAGTGCATTGTAAGCAACATCTAAAACTCTGGAATTGACAGAGACATCATGCTACCTGGACAGTCACCCAAAGGCCTTCTGTAATGTTGCAGGCATCCATCTTCAGCCTACAGGCCCATACTATCTGGCAGACCTTTCCATGAAGCAGGAAATTTCAAAGACAGTTCCACCTATATTGGCAGTTTATCAGTCACTTTCTTCTGTGTCCTGCAGAATGTCTGGGAGACTCATGAAGCAGGAACCCCGAAGGATCATCCCACCTTTAGGCAAGTCCAGTAGTCATTTCTCTGTGGGTCCTGCATGTCCATTTCATACAACATAACACCAAACAGTCTAGTCAAGAACAGTTTCTTGCCCAAATGGCTAACAACTTTCATAAGGAGCCTTTTCCGTGCCCATCATCCTCTTGAAGTAGATTGGTGCTGCCCGGAGCAGATGTGTCTCGTTGTCATGAAAAAATCTATGTTCTTAAAACATTTTAAATACATATACATAGTCTTTGAAAGATTTGAATAATACCTATCTAACTGAAATATATCTCTATATATCTAGAAAACCTAACTACAAGACTATACATTTGACTATTATAGATGACTATTAACCTATGTTTTTAAATTATACATTACATTTTTAAAAGAGCTACACAAACACAATACATTAATCAAGAAGAGAAATATACATATATAACAAAATTGATCTTAAATTTGTAGCAATAAACCAAGATCCATACCAATGCAAAGTATGTATAGCAAGTTTGCCTTTATATCTAGCAAGCTATGGAAGATCTAAGATCCAAATAGGCTGATTTGTAGGTACTGACCTGGGAAGACAGAATCTATAGCCAAAAGATAGAAATCATCTTCAGAACAAAACAAATAAACAAGTAACAACAACAAAACAAAACAGAAAGATACAATTAAGGACGGAGGTCACAATAGCATGCTTTGTCCCCTCATGTTCCTAAGCCTTTTGTGTATTGCCAAATTCATGCTTTTAATTATGGTCTTGCTGTATGCATATTATGTGTAGAATAAAGTTGGAGGGATTTAGAGGGAAGAACACACATGAAATATTCCAATTTGCCATGGAGACTTTCTCAATAGCTAAGATGTAGGGTGGGCAAGGTGGGAGAAGATGGTGTCTTTACAGCATCTGTCTGGACCAAATGTTGCTCAGTCTTAGTATTTATTTGTGCTGTTCCATTGTTCTGAAGTATAGCAGGTTCTGCTAAAGAATTGCATCACCCATCCACAGTGGAGAACTATGGTTCTTCCTCGCATGACCCATTTCTGAGGACAGGTGATGCTGTTTCAGGTCTGAAATGGTCATCTCTTCTTTCACTTGGTTAAAAGACTCCATACCTTGGATCTCTAGCATACCCACCAGAGAAGGCATCTCCCGAGCTTTGTCAAATCAGCACACTTTTTTTCAAATTTCAAACATAAAATTGTATAATATACTAAACAGAGTTTTAAGAACTCCATATCTTGTCCCACCTACTTCAGTTTCTAATTTAACATGGCAATGATAGTCACGCCCATGGTTGGTGAGAGGGGCAGCTATGAGCTAAGGGACAATTCCATGTATCAGAAAGACATGTGTTAGGTATCACCTACCACACTGATTTTTTTTTTTAAAGAAGAAACACCTAGGCTTCAATTTCTATTAAATCCAATAATTGGTGTCATAGAAATTTCTTTTAAATCTACATGTATGTTCAAATATTTCTAGTCATTTTTCCCAATTATAACTTAAAATGATCAGTCTTTAAGTTTCTCTAACACAGCTGAAAGAAGGGACGTGTTTGAGAAATGACAACATTATTTAACTCTTCTGGGCATAACTATTTAATTCTGCCATTAGAACATCCTGGAGAGCTACAACTCTTAGCAGTGCAAAGACTTTATCCCAGGGTTACTGAATCAGCATGTGTACAGTTTGGTTTGGAACATCAGTATTTCTCATAAGCTTTGCTACACAATTCAAATGTTTTTGCCAAAAGTCAAATTTCTGGGTTCTCGAGGTCGACTTCAGAGGGCATCTTGTCTAATTCACCTGTGTTTCTTTATCCAACCCCACCGTGAACAACAGCTGGGTTATGGTTGTTTAAGTTGTCTGCTTCCTAGTAAAATTTCCCTGGAAGCAAAAGCTCTCAAGTACAGAAAAGGAATGCTGTCCCAGCCTAGATTACCATTGCCTTTCCCCCTCAAGAAGATTGAAGCCCTGGCCACGTCCAAGGCTCCAGTGTCGATGATAAAAGGAAGTCGTTGCTTACTTTACCCTCTTCCCTTTCTCAGCTGTGCCTGGATGGCTGTTTCCACAAATATGAATCTAACCGGAAGTGATTATACCATTCTTGTAGTCTTCATATCTATATTAAAAGTTAAGGTTTCATGATATACAATTTAAAAAGTATAAAAAAGTCTGACATTCAGCACAGTTTTAATTAGTGCACACAAATAGTGCCCGAATATATGTAGGGGCTTAAAAATCTGTTTGATAGCATCGTTTCTGCTTTTCTTCTTCCAAATTCTGAAAAACCCATAGTATCATTTTATCTCATTTGTTTATCTGGCCATTTATGGATATTAGAACTAAACCCACTTTCTGTGGATATGGTCTTTGCCCTGAGTGATACCCCAGTCCCAAATCCCTTCATTCATAAAAATTCTGCTATTGTGAAAAACTATTATTGAGAAACTAAGACAACAAAATCCTCTTTGTTGTTGATTTCTGCTCCAACTTAACACATACTATATATCTAAATACTGCTTGTTATGTTATTTAACATTTTTATTAATTCTATGTGTGGGTTTTATTGTTATACCCATTTTATACATGGGGAAGCAGACACTCAAGTTTCCTGAAGGATCCGTCTAGAAAAAGGCACTGAGTGAGCAACTTGTTCTCATGAAATTCCAACCTCTTGGGTCTATCTCTCCCAGCTTTCCAGAATGCTTGGGTATTGAAATTTCTGCACCAGACATTGAGTGGAGAATGCCAGCAGGTAGAGAAATATTATGCATCTCTGGACAACACTTGAGGGAAGTCATACAACTGAGCAGACATCATTTCAAAGTCACAGCATTTTATAAATATGGAGCACTGCCCTTCTGTGAATTTTTATCCTGTCTCTCTAGGAGAAAGAAGTGATAAGAAAATAGGAATCTTTCTAGCTGGCTGACTGGATTTATTAGAATTTACAAACTCCACGGGTGAGAGATTTTACACTTTTCACTTATCTGAACTCTCTTTTAACACTTCCACTCTGCCAACAGTTGACTAAACTGTAAAGGAACTAAATTCACCAGACGTTTCAGCAGGGGGAGAATTGTACACAGCACACAGTGACAGCTGCTCGTGCAGTCCGAGACTCTACCCGAGATCCGCTTCGTGAGCAGGGCTCCTCTAGACCCTGAGCGAGGCAAGCGTGGACAAAGAGTCCTGTCTTCCCTTCAACTTGAGGGAGACTGATTTCACTTCAGTCAAGCACTGCAATTACCATCAGGGAACTGTGACAAGTGCGTGGAGGAAAGACTAGAAGGGACAATGACAGCATGTATTAGGGGACTAAGCCTCATATCAAAGTGTGTTTCCCAGAGATGGTGACATTTAAACTGAGCTCTGAACAGTAAGTAGATGTTATCTGAGTGCTAGGCTGTCTGGAAAGCTGCGGAAACTACTTTGTAAGCTATGGGTGGCTTCACAAGGGAAGCAGAGGGAATTGAAAGTTGAAAGGGTAATTCAATATTATGTGGAGAGCAAGGAAAAAGAACATTCTTGGATGGAAAATGGCGTGAATCCGTATGACCTTAGCACACCTCTTTAATTCTGAAGAGAACACACACAGGCAGCCTCTTATAAGCACACACACACACGCACGCACGCACGCACGCACGCACACACACACACACACACACACACACACACTTTTCCACCTTAGATTACATTCATCCAGATAAATGTCTTCCATCAAGTACTGGCCATATGTATATGATGTCTCTGATACACAATGTCTTGCTTACCATTTAGTTTCCACCACCCATCCTTCACAGAGGACTAGACCGAAGCGAATGTTAAATCTGGCTAGTGAGTGCCATCAGCTTCCTAGAGGTTGGCGGTCCATATGTGAATGCACCGTCCTCTGGGACAGACACCAGGGAGGCTCTTTAATTCATATTTAAGTTGATGTCAGGAACTGTTTAGTGAGTGAGGTTTATTAGGGATCTTGAAAATCACCATTTAACCACAGTGAGCCCCTTTCAGAAGCCAAAGTGAGATTGCATAAGCAGTTGGCCAGTTTGGAAGTGACTTGTGTTTTGGCTTCAGCTGGTCTAAGAACGTGTCATGTGACTCTGGATAAGTCAGTCATGGCAACTTCCTGAGCTTCTGGTTCCTTCTCTTTACCGGGAAGATACAATGGCAAGGCTCTAAATTCCTCCGAGGAGCCCTGGCAATGATAGACACACATTTGGAGTGCACTGTTGGTGTACCGTTCAGTCATTCTCCCAGTTAGCATAAAGCACCTGAACGTTGAGAGTCATTTTTATTGAACATCTTAAAGATCTCTGCCTCCATGGTCTTCTTCCATGCCTGTTATATTCATGCTTTGATATCACTAGCAGTTACTTGCATCATCTTTTATACGGCCTGAGACCCCAAAAAATAGCACCAATGACCCGGGTTTCTGGCTGCAGGGTATGGATGCTAGAGTCAGCTGGTGTTCTAGTTCTGCTGTGGTACTCAACTGCTGCCTGGGAGGAAGGTCACCAAATTCAGTGTTCCCCTCCACAAAGTGAAGTGATGATGCCACCCGTAGATAGAAAGGAATGCATGAGAACATGTATGAAGTATTATGTCCAGATGATGCTACCACCCATAGATAAAAAGGAAGGGATGTGAGAACATGTATGAAGTACCATGTCTAGCACTCACTGACTGTAGATGGCCTATGCTCTAATTTCTTGTTCTTCTTTAATATGCTTCATTTCTAATACTGTTAGAAATACTCCAACGGAGAATTTGTTTCAGTCATTTAATTTGAAGAGAGCATTGGAAAGTATTATTATTCCCTAAAATTAGCTTTCAAATGATGAAGATAAGAGTCAGGTCCAAGTCTTTTCTCCTCCATCTTGATTCATTTCCTTGTTAAAAACTGTAGAGTAGATATTTTCCCATTCTGTAGTCTGTCGTTTTGTCTTATTGACCATGTCCTTTGCTTTACAAAAGTGTTTCAGTTTCAGGAGGTCCCATTTATTAATTGTTTCTCTCAGTTTCTGTGCTACTGGGGTTATATTTAGGAAGGGGTCTCCCATGCCAAGGCATTTAAGTGTACTTCCCACTTTCTCTTCTGAGGTTCAGTGTGGCTGGGTATATGTTGAGGTCTTTGATCCATTTGGACTTGAGTTTTGTGCATGGTGATAGATATGGATCTATTTCAGTCTTCTACATGTTGATATACAGTTATGTCAACATCATTTGTTAAATATGCTTTCTTTTTTCCATTTGATATTTTTTGCTTCTTTGTCAAAAATCAGGTGTTGGAAAGTGTGTGAACTAATATCCAGGTTTTTAATTAGGTTCCATTGGTTCTCCTGTCTGTTTTTATGCCACTACCAGGCTGTTTTCAGTACTGTAACTCTGTAGCAGAGTTTGTAGTCAGGGATTGTGATGCCTCCAGAGGTCTCATCTCGAACATATACAAAGAACTCAAGAAATTGGTCATCAAAAGAACAAGTAATCCCATAAAAAATGGAGTACAAATCTAAACAGAAAACTCTCAACAGAGGAATCTAAAACAGCTGAAAGACACTTAAAGAAATGCTCAACATCCTTAGCCATCAGAGAAATGCAAATCAAAACAACTCTGAGATTCCATTTTACATCTGTAAGAATGGCCAAGACCAAAAACACTGATGACAACGTATGCTAGAGAGGATGTGGGGTAAAGGAAACACTCCTGCGTTGCTGGTGGAAGTGTAAGCTGGTACAGCCCTTTTGGATATCAGTATGGTGAGTTCTCAGAAAATTGGAAAAAGCCTTCCTCAAGACCCAGTAATACCACTTTTGGGTATACATCCAAAGGCTGCTCAATCATGCCACAAGGACATGCGCTCAACTATGTCTATAGCAGCATTGTTTGTTATAGCCAAAACCTGGAAACAACCTAAATACCCCTTGACAGAAGAATGGGTAAGGAAAATGTGGTACATTTACACAATGGAGTATTACATAGCAGAAAAAATAATGATATCTTGAAATTTGCAGGCAAACGGATGGAGCTAGAAAACATCATATTGAGTGAGGTAACCCAGACCCAGAAAGACAATTATCATATGTACTCACTTATAAGTGGTTTTTAAACATTAAGCAAAGAAAACCAGCCTACGAATCACAATCCCAGAGAACCTAGACAACAATGAAGACCCTAGAAGAGACATACATGGATCTAATCTCATAAAAAGAAGAAAAAGACAGGATCTCTTGAGTAAACTGGTAGCTCGGGACCATGGGAGAGGGTAGAAGGGGAAGGGAGAGGAAGAAAGGGGAGCAGAGAAAAATGTAGAGCGCAATAAAATCAATAAAATAAGAAACTGTAGAGCAGTCATGGCAACCTGATGCTTGGCAGCTCACCCCACCAAAAGACACACCCTTTCTTCCTGGGCCACCTGCCCTGCTCACCACACCCTTGGCTGGTAACCTTGAGACCCAGGTAGAGAACAGGTTGAGTGACTCTGACTTAGTTTGCAAAGGAGAGAAGAATTTCAGGCATAGGGAAAGATGTGATTTACCAATGAGCTCCATTCCCCCAACAAGTCAAGAAACAATAGGGAGATAATCTTCCACAGCAAGAAAGCAAAAAACTTAAAGCCCTAAACTTCCAGAGGGGCCCTGAGGACTTCAAATCTGAATCAATTAGGCTTAGAAAGAAGTTGGCTTCAAATTAACCTTCGCAAAGTTGAGACTCACTCAATAACTATCAATAAATATCCCCTGATTTTTATGTCTGATGTATCACATTAGATGAAAACTTGTAAACCCTCCCACCCCAGAAACTTCCAGAGCAGCAAAAGTCACCTAAGAGCTTGGTGACTTACACCCTGATGCAGTTCACTCCAGAACCAAGAACCCTAAGAGGTCCATTTAGCAGGTCCAATATCAAAAACACCCACAGAGCTAATCCAATGCTCTAAAAGAGATCATGCACTGGCTGTTGGGAAATCCAGACTGTGGAAAAGCTACAAATTCAACTTGCTAAGGTTAAACTGTGCATGGGAGCTCTTCATCTACCCGAAGAAGTAATGGGAAAAAACTAGGGGGGAAAAAAGAAGCGCTCCTAGAAACAACATGTGCCACCCCTTGGACAAAGCAGAGCACAAAACAAGGATTCACCCATCTAAAACGACTTCAGCCTGGAAATGGAGGGCTGAGTTCCAAGGGCAGCTGTGGGTCCAGACCTTCTTCATGGCCTTGTGTATTAGTTCTACCTCGGTCTCCAGTGGCTACTCAACTTTAAAAGGACTTCTAACCCTCATGTTCCCGAAACCTTTCATCCATCCTCACCTCTAGGCCCTTGAAAGAAGGTTTTGAATATACAGTCAGGCTTGCCTTTGGATCTTACTCATGTTGTATATGCTTTGCTTACATGACCATTTTAATTTCCTTTCATTCACAGGGACCCTCCAGAATCGCAACAGAGGAATTTCAGTACTCTTTATAGCCCGACACAATCAAATTGTCCTTCTCTTCCTTCCTTCCTTCCTTCCTTCCTTCCTTTCTTTCTTTCTTTCTTTCTTTCTTTCTTTCTTTCTTTCTCTTTCCTTCCTTTCTTCCTTTCTTGCTTTCATTCTTTCTTCTTCTTTTTTTCTTTTTCTGAGACTGGGATTCTCTGTGTAGCCCTAGCTGTCCTGGAACTTGCTTTATATATCAGGCTCGCCTCAAACTCACAGAGATCCACCCACCTGTCTCTACCTCACAAATGCTGGGATTAGGGCATGCACCACCATTGTTCAGCTAAACAGAAATTTCTTATATAAACCCTTTTGGTATTTGTAACTGTTAAATAGCACCAACTAGACAGAAAAGTCTGAAGCCAAGGGTTCTCTTGAAATGTGATATAATAAGAATGGCAAAAATAATAAATGGGCAGTAAGAAAAGTTATCAACAGCATTGACTAAAACTTACCCTAGGCTCTCTCAGAATGCTTCATAAATACTTGATCATTTAATATTGACATTGATTATAAGGGGGATATAATAGTCTTCTTGTTTTTATTTGGGAAACTGAGTCCTAGGGAGTTTATTAAACCTGGTGGAGCAATACTCTGGTAACATGAGAGAATTAAAGGTAGATTTAATTAATTAATTGTAAAAGCTTTGTTTTCTGACTGCCATCATCAGAGACGTGAATAGATAATGGTCCCCAAGTTTGTCTTGCTAATAAACAGAACTCTAATCTCTATTTTAAAAATATTTTGTTTTTCGCAAATTTTCTGGTCTTGGCAGTTATTCATAATCTGATTATTCTTCTTTATTGACATCAATTCTGTAATATATTCATTTTCAAGATTTGGCCGAGGCTAGCATGGCCCAAAGCTTCCTACATTCCCAGCATGGGATGCTATGATTTGCCCTTATCTTAACCATCTCCAAGTTAATTGTTGGAAAATTCAGAGGAGGTAAAGGAGCTCACAATCTCGACTTTAAAAAGTGAAGGCCCCGTTGGGCGGTAATGGTACATGCCTTTAATTCCAGCACTTGGGAGGGAGAGGCAGGTGGATCTCTGTGAGTTCGAGGCCAGCCTGGTCTACAAGAGCTAGTTCCAGGATAGGCTCCAAAGCTACAGAGAAACCCTGTCTCGAAAACAAACAAACAAAAAGAACAAGTGAGGGCCCCTACATCTAGCTACTTGTTTCTAGTTCTGTGTGTCACCTCTTTCTGGTACAGGACATCAGTTCCAAGATGAAGATGGAAGATTTCATCTAAACAAAGAGACGTTGACATCTTATTGTGCCAACGTTACCCAGACCCATGAGTCTTTGGTCCTGAATGTCAGTGGCATATTCTTGTATAGCATCTGTCTACCTACCTATCTAATGTTGGAGTTACTGCATTTCACTTAGAGATCTGCTCATGCTCTGTTGGCTTTGCAGTGAGCATTTCTATCTATTAGGTGCCATTCTGGGACAACAGTTTGTCCTTGGGAGGCAGTGCCAAAGTGAAAATCCAGTGAGGCAGTGTCTTGGCCTGCCTCACTGAAAGATATTGAATGAAGGCCAGGCGAACTGCATCTCCAAAGAATGGCGCTGTGTTTCGTAATACTTGAGTTACTTCACACGGGGCCACATCAGGAATCCATTGTGAAGCTCTTCTCGCTCAGCACAGCTTGCCTTCCTGGCAGGATTTAACAACCTCAATTAGGAAAATCCCAAGAATCATATTTAGGAGCCTCTGGGAAGGCATTTCATCTCCGGTTGTCGTTCAACGTGTTGATCCACCAATTATCAGACTCACTGCAGACACTTCAAATGTCCCACACAGGCTAAGGAGTGAAGACGGCTGAAAAGGTGAGACAATTCGTCTACACAGCCCTGCCATCTGACAGGCGGTTCTGCACCAGCACACATCACCCTTGTTTCTCAAACAGACCAAGCCGAAGCTGAGCTAACGAAGTTAAGCTTTATTAGCTAATGTCTGAGTTGGTAAACATTGGTGTAAATCACTAAGAACTGGTGTTTGGTTAGCTATGCTGTGTTAACATCTAAATAAAAGGCCGACTTTATACTTATTAGGTCAAAGAAAGAATTCGAATTCTCTCTAATACAGAAACAACTCAATGAAAATCAAAGTAGGTATGAATATAGTGATATCAGAGTACCCACGTTTACAGTTTTACAAACGTTGNAGCTCAAGAAAGAAGAAAGTTTGACTTTTCTAATGTTTACTCATTCTAAACTTTTTAATATCTTCACTTTAAAAAGACAATGAACCATTGGTAATGATCTGATGACTCTTGCATTAAAGCCCAGTGTTTTGTAGCCATTTGAATATGCCTCTTGGTGCCTCCCCAAGTTCAATGCCAAAACAGTAAGGGTGTGTCTACCTTTTTTACTGCTTGTCATTGAACCCAGAGCCCCATACATACAAAGGACATGCTCTATCACTCAGCTACATGCCAAGCTCCATGTATGAACTTTTTATTTGGATTTTTAATTCAAATTGGGTACAAAAGTTAACAAAATATTTTACCAGATGTCATACTTGCATGTAGAAGGTGACTGATCAATTTTGTGATGTGAAGCAAATCTCAAAACTAAGAGCAGCGTCACAGAGTTGCTATAGTCTTAAAATAAGGAAGTAACTGTGCACACTTTGGCCAGGGAAGATCCTTACTATGTTTTGTGAAGACTGACAGGAAAACTGACTTTTCATTCACAAAAGAGTGAGTTTGCTGTACGCAGGGGCTGTGTTGTCCACTGCATTATTGTGTGTCCACAGTCAACTACTCAGTATTCAGTGAGCTTATGTGTACTTAAGTCGGAATTCTGTGTTTTTCTTCTCCAGCCTTTTCCTTGCTCTGACAAGGAAACCAACCGAAGGAAGGAAAGATTGGTTTTGGCTCACAGAGGTGCCAGCCCCCAATGGTGGACGTGGCATCACGAAGCAGTGAAGCTCACATCACTATGTCCTGGAAGTGGAGTAAGCATGGCCGTGCTGTTGAGCTTGGTCTTTTACTGTGTCTGGGCACCTCTCCTAGGAGATGCTGATGCCCACCAAACATGACTTCTTAATCAATCCTTGCTAAAAATGCCCTCACAGACATACCTAGAGGGAAGCTTGCCTAATCTATTTCTCATTCCAGTCAGTTTGGTAATCAAAATTAACCCATCACAGGGTGTATCAGTCATTCCTTTTTATTCCGATATAATTTATGTGAGACACGCATAATAATAGGCACTACTTTACATTCCACAGCGAGATGGTTCTCCAAGTAAACAAGGGAATATCAATTATTCAGATATTTCTAAGAACTACTTGAAGTGATAATTTCAATAAAATCAGCACACCTTTATCACATTGTAAAAAATAATTACAAAGAAATACAGAGCTATAAACAACAATATTTATATAATTTATGACATTTCTGATACTCTTTTAAGAACATCACATACATTAGAATGCTTAGTCCTCAAAGAGCATGGTTTATTATTAGCCTCTTTATAGATACAGAAAATGAAGGAGTAATCAGTATATGGTCTCACAGCTCATTAAAGAGTGCAGCTGGCTTGGGAAGTCAGGCATATCAAGCTTTAAAAATGTAACGACATTAGAGCTGATTGAGATGGCTTAGTGTACAAAAGCGCTTGCTGGGCAAGTTGGATGACCTGAGTTTAGATTGCCAGAGCACCCACAAAAGCTGGGCACAGTGGCACAGACATCTCTAGTCCCAGTACCCTCCTATGAGAAGGGAATTGTGGAGACGGGAGAATTTCTAGAAGCTCATGGATCGGCTAACCAGGGTTAGCAGCAAGAAGACCCTGAAGGTTGTCCTCTGACATGCCAACATGTACTTTGACATTCCTATGTTCACATGCATATATGTGAGCAAGCATATATATACCACCCATTCACACACACACACACACACACACACACACACACACACACACACACCACATACACACTAGCAAATAAAAAGATGTCAGTAACTACTCTGTCATATCTTTGTTGGAGGATTAACCTATAACATCTGTCTTAAAGGAAGGAAGGGCTACTCCCTCTGATTAAGATGAAACAAAGTGAGGGAAATAAGGGCATGAAAAGAGGAAGGGATGGGTTATTGAAGACTGAGAGGTATTTCCATTTAAATTCAGTTAAAACAAAGGGCTGCTGCTCCAAAGTCAAGTCCTAGCCCAGCCCCTCTTAAAATTCATTCTATTTTGAGATGAGGTCTTATTACATACATGGTCTCCAAATTGTTTTGCTGCCCCTGCCTCCACTGAGCTGAGATTTTAGGTGTTTTCTGCTGTGCCTGACTCTCCAGTTTAGATTCTATTTTTACTGTCTAGTTAGAGGTAACTATGTAGGGGTAAGTTATATCACACTCTTTTTCAAAGTGAAATCTTTATTGAAAATGAAAGGAAGGTGAGGAAGAGGAAGAAAAGAAAGATGAGAAGGAGGAAATAAATAAATAATAAATAAATGGCAAAGAAGGGAAAGGAAAGGACAAAGGGGGAAAAAGAAGGGGATGCAAACGTGCGAACGAAAACACACAAGCACATAATCAAAGAGCAAAACCCATGTTTTAAAATCACTTTTTATTTATTGATGTCCCTAAGGAGAATCTTCTACAAGATGGTGCTCTTGCAGGAAGGACCCCAGGGGAGCTTGTTAAGGTGTCTCAATAGGACCAGCTCACAGGAGTTGTAAACCCACGAGAGAATGAGCATTGGAATGAGTGCTGCCAACCTGAGACCACAGCTGCCTTCAACACCAATCCAAACAGCACACAGAGAGACGGAGCTGAGGTGGAGAAGTAAGAGCTGGGATTCTACATTTTAGTCCATTCTTTAACTAATGTGGCCCTGAACAGCCCACACTCGGTGACGTTTTGAATATGAACATCTCTGGCACATGACGTGATGATCTAGCCCAACGGTTCAGTTCTCAGTACAATGGTCCACAGTTCTGATTGATACCTGACTGAGAAATTGGTTTGTTTATACAACAAACAGCAATAAAGTTCCAGAGGACAGCAATAGCAGGGCAGAAAGTGGCTGCTGTTCTAAACACCAGGGACGACAGTGGAGATGTTCGGCCTTCTCAATGGGAGGCATACTTTCTTTTTACAGATGGTGACCAAGCAGCATGAAAGGAAATCACCACTGAACGCTCATTTGGAAATGTGTGGCCACCTTTCTGCCTGATGCAGCTAATGAAAATTTCATTAGAGGAATATTTTATTTTAAGAAAATTCAAGCTGTAGAATACCGCGAAGGACTCTTGCCTGGCCCCCCTCTCCTGTGTTAGAAATGAGCAATCTGAGACCTAGGATGAAGATATAATTTAACTCAGCTCTCGGGATGCATATGCGGGCATACGATTTGGGGATCTTATGACATGCATTTTTTTTTTTTTTGGTTTTTCGAGACAGGGTTTCTTTGTAGCTTTGGAGCCTGTCCTGGAACTAGCTCTTGTAGACCAAGCTGGCCTCGAACTCACAGAGATCCGCCTGCCTCTGCCTCCCGAATGCTGGGATTAAAGGCGTGTGCCACCACCGCCCGGCTGACATGCATGTGTTTTACACACACTGTAGGAATTATTGGCAGAATCACAAATTCTTCAGATAAAGAAATTTTCGGTGCAGACCAGGTTGGCATTACCTCCCTGCGTGGCTTTGATCAAGTTAGATGCCTGGCGCTGTGATTTCAGGAGTCAGTTATCCTCTTTGACGCTTGAGTTTCTGTGGTTTAAAGTGAGGGGGCACTGCATAGCTCCGCTGTTTTGAGACACTTAAAACAAGGGAGAGTCGGAGGTGCAAGGCAATAGTTTCCTCTCTAATAAGCAGTCAGAACTAAACACCTCTGAAACGGAAGTCTCCGAGGATCTCTCTCCACACACCTACACAGAAGAACACAGAGCTCCTGGCTAAGTCCTAGGGCGTGACAGGTGAGGACAGATACCTACAGCTCCCTGGATATCAGTTTTCCATCAGTTTCCTTTCCAAGGCCAGTGGCCATAAACTTTTGAAGGGTTGAACCCTATCAGCAGCCACATCTCGCCTCGGCAGCAGAGCACAGCAGATAAGGTCTCTTAAATTTTGAAAGAATGAGGCAGGAAGTCCTTTCAGAGCCAGAGGACACAGAACAGCTGTTCCCAGGCACAGGGGCGGTGTCACCCAAAGAGTCAGGGTCAGGAGTGCCTCGAAACTGCCTTCTTTAAAGCAAGAAGCATCTGTTGGTGCCTGAGGAGCCTTCCCCAGGCATCAAAGCCCAGGAATAAATCTGCCAGATCTTAGGGATGATCACACCCTCTACTCACATTCACCCAGGGCAGTTCTGAAGTCTGTGACCTGACAGTGGGAGATTGGCTTGAATTATATCCCCTCTTCTTGGTCTCAAGTTACTCATCACCAACATGCAAGTGTGAGCGAGGGGAGTTGAACAGGCTCTGCTGGGAGCTTTGCTTTTAGTGAAACTTTCTTAAATCTAAAGTACCTCCTGAAATACTATTCTTCTGATCTTTTGTTTCTTTTCTTTTCTTTTCTTTTTGGGTGTGTGGGGGGGGGTTCGATGAACTTTATTGATGGTGTTTAAGAGAACAGCACTCCCTAAGCACCTTGCTTTCTTCTGGGGGTCTGAGATGAAAACTGTGAGGGGAGATGCCCATTGTCAGAGGCTGAATCAGAAGGGCCTTTTTCTTGCTTTCGTGTTCTTACTGGGGTGGGTGGCCCAGGGCTTCTTACTCCCCGGAGGTCATGTAGGCCATGAGGTTCACCACCCTGTTGCTCTAACCATAATCATTGTCATGCCAGGAAGTGAGCTTTACGAAGTGGTCACTGAGAGCAATGCCAGCCCCAGCATCAAAGGTGAAAGAGCGGGAGCCACTGTTTAAAGTCACAGGAGACAACCTTGTCTTCAGTGTAGCTCAAGATGGTAGCTCACGATGTTCTTTAGTGGATCCTTGAATGCCAGCTTCAGCACCTTCTTGATGACACCCTACTTGGCAGCTTTCTCCCGGTTGTGACATATCAGATCTATGACCGACACATTGGGGGTAGCAGCGTGGAAGGCCATGCCCGTGAGCTTCCCTTTCAGCTCTGGGCTGACCTTGATCACAGTCTCAGCAGCACCAGTGGCTATGAGGATGATGTTCTGGGTAGCCCCATGCCCATCATACCACAGCTTCCTAGAGGAGCAGTCCACAGTCTTCTGAGTGGCAGTGATGGCATGGACTATTGTCATGAGTTCTTCCACGAAGCTGTCATGGATGACCTTGGCCCAGAGGGTGGATGGTGAGGGGTGGGAGAGGTGGAGGGGGGTGTAAGCAGTTGCTGCTACAGGCAGCATGGATGACAATCTTGAGTGAGTTGTCATACTTTCTGTGGTCCACACCCATCACAAACATGGGGTATCAGCAGAAGGGGCAGAGATGATGACACTTTTGCTTCCACCCTTCAAGTGCCCTGGTCTTCTTTATGGTGGTGAGGATACCAATAGACTCCAAGAAATACTCAGCAATAGCATCACTTCATTTGAAGTTGGAGGGATCTCCCTCCTGGATGATGGTGATGGTCTTCCCACTGATGACAAGCTTTCCATCCTCCTCCTTGACAGTGACATTGAACTTGCCATGGGTAGAGTCATACTGAAACATGTAGACCATGTAGGGGAGGTAAGTCAGGGCTCATTGATGGCAATGATATCCACTTTGCCAGACACATATATATTATATAATATTTATTTTCTATTTTTAATAGAAATATTTAATATTGTAGTGATTTGAAAGAAAATGGCCCCCAAGGGGAGTGGTACTATAAGGAGGTGTGGCCTTGTTGGAAAAAGTGTGTCATTGTGGGGTGGGCTTTAAGGTCTTTTTCTCAAGCTTCATTCAGCGTGACAATCAGTTGACTTCTTATTGCCTGCAAGATGAAGGACTCTCAGCTACTCCAGCACCACATCTGCCTGTGCTCCACTGTGCCTCCCGCCATGATAAAGACGGACTGAACCTGAAACTGTAACGGAGCCCCACAATGAAATGTTTGCCGTGGTTATGGTGTGTCTTCTCAGCAATAGAAATACCAAAGACAAATATATACATAAGGACCATGGAGGTGACGCCTGGTATGGAACTCAGAGCACACGTCTCCTGCCTTCCGTTCCTTTCCTATATTCATGAGTCCTAGCCAAGCATTGTCTTTCCTTGTTCTTTCTCAAAAATTCAAACAGTTGAAAAAACTTCTCTCTCTTCATTTTGTAGGATCAGAAACTCAGGATGGATATGCAAGGAGCCAGCATAGCTGAGGGCAGTGCCAGGGCACTGGGTATGCTGCTCTGCCCTCGTCCTTCCTCTTCCTCTCCCAGGTAGTCTTTCTACTGCCAGGCTGGGTCATGACCCCATAGGGGCTCTAGTGACCCTTTCACTAGGATTGCCTTAGGCCATCTGCATAGCAGAGATTTACAATAGGATTCCTAACAGCAGCAACATTGCAGTTATGAAGGTAGGTGGTCACGACAACATGAGAAACTGTATTAAGGAGCTGCAGCGTTAGGAAGGTGGGGGAAACACTGACATATTTGCTGCTTGATTCTTCCTTTTGCCCTTTGAGGATGAGGTGAATGAGAAGATCTTACTTTAAACAATTGTACCACACTTTCCGTTCTGTAGAAGTCACCCGAGAAAGCAATTTCTTCTTCTTTGTTCTCCTTCCCAGCCTTCTTCTTTTCTCCCATGAGCACGTGTTTATGGAGGATGAACTGGGAGACAGTTGTAGAAGTAGATGAAATACCCATGTCTTACTGCAGTTCACAGGAAGTGAGGCACTCTGGGAAGTTTGCAGTGCATGCTATGGGAATGCCCAAGAGCTAGGAAACTGTAAAGTCTGGCCTTAGGGAACAGAAGCTGGGCCTAGAGGAGAGGAGCCTGATGACTAAGAATGACATTTCTGGAACTTTTCAAAGCAGAGTGAGTCAAAACCAAGAAGATAAACACACAAGGAGGCTAAGCTCCATATCCCTGGCCCACTGACATTACAATGCTAACTCTTCTAAGCATGGACAGTTCTCATTAACCCTTTTCTTCACCCATTTCCTTTCAAGATACTCCCATTTAAGAAAGTCCCTAATCCCTGGAATAATCAATCAACCTACTTATTCTGTCATTCTTTATTGGCCACATTTAAAAACTAACCTCATATATTTGGGGGAAATGTCTGATTTTTCACCAGAGCCCACTTGACTCTTCCTGTTTCCAGTTTCCCTGGCTCTGTCACATTTTGTTGTCATTTTATTATCTCAATATTAGTCTATCGCAATTTAGATGTTTATTTCTATCACACAATCACTATATATATATGTGCATATGTATATTCTCTCACTATAAAAATGTAAAAGTCACAAATCACATGCGAGACAAAAGTTACCCTTTTATCTGTCCTTCCTTCTTCTCAGAATTCGCACCATTAATAATTTTTATCTTTATACAGCTATATACTTCTATCCCCAAAAGAGCTACATTTCTTCGTATCATCCATAAAATGTCAGTTTATTCGATTCTATTCTCACTTGTTACTCTCACTTTCCAAAAACATGAATGGACCCACAGTTCTCAAAATTCTGCTCTACTCACACCACCCTATCTGCATGAATGGCTCCATCTCTAATATCCCCATTTTAAGCTTTTAAAGCTTTGCAGTGTAGACTTAGTCACTCTATGAGCTCCACCCTCTGGTCACTACAACATTTATAACATGTATTGAAATCAATCGTGTCTCCTCCTGATAAGATCATCAATTTTTTTTTTTTTTAACACAGTGAGTGTACTGGGCTGAGCTCACTCTTTCTGCACACAGCACACTGCCTAGCTTACCAGAAATCTCAAGTGAGTATCGACTTGCTGCAGGAAAGAATAAAGGATGCAGCGAAAGTGTCTTCTGGGAAATCCAGTGCCATGAGCTTTATACAGAATGTATATCATGTAGGTTCTGTTTGCTAGTTCTGGCCATACGGCCATCACAGTGATAATTTCCCCAACCGTTGCCATGCAGTTGCTGAAGCTGCAAATGGCTCGGTTGTAATCAAATCTCCAAACTTTGAACGTAAAACTTGGTGCAGCCCATTTTTCATCCTAGGTGATGCGTCTGCATTCTGTGGATATCCTTCTGATGAGAACACCACACACTTTAGCAGGTTGAGAACAGGTGCCGAGTTGTTCTTACTCCAGGTCATGCAAGACAGAGATTCTACGAATTCAGAAGCACTGAGCAGGGGCTCATGACTGGCAGGCTACCACGATGACTTCATGTTCAAGTGTAAAGAGGAGACCGAGTTCCCGACAAAGGAACAGAAGATGAAGTCATCGTCTTGGCTTTGTTTGGAAACTCGAATTGTTCAGCGCTATAGTGGGACATTCAATATGCCGAATATGATAGGGGCTGGAACTGACTCACCGGAAACTAAGAAAGAAATAAAGCTCTCGTTTTTCAGAAATAGCATGTGTTCCTGCTGCCTACTGTGTATCTGCCACCCTGGCAGCTTGCCCTTCAGCAAGTGGGTTGTTAAATATGTGTTTCCAAGAGGGAATGTATAGATGAAGCGTGTGCTATAACATATTACAAAACAACCACATCTACAGTAGGGGTTCCGCAGGGCAGCAAAGAGTATTAGATCTGGTTTCATTTGGGCTCTAACGCTTTCAGGACAAAGGCCTTGGGTGTCTTATGTAGGGGCTCTAGTTTCCTCATCTGTGTATGGGGATGGTAATAGTGTCTCTCTCATGAAGCTGTTGCTAAGTTTAAATGAGGAGATACATAGAAAGCACTTACTGCAGGCCCTAGCTCATGGTTGTCTAATGTATATTAGGTAACTCTTATTCTTTTAGGTACTACCCTTGTGATCGTTAAAGTTTTATTCACGGACTAACACAAATCTGGGCTTAATCCTCACATTTACCATTGACTAGCTACATAGGCAATTTAGGTGCCACTTCTATTTTGTCATCCGGGCAATAGAGACTATAGAAGCATCAAATATAAGATAGCACATGGGAAGGGCCTAATGTGGTTCCTGATGAATTGAAGGGCTTCGCGGTATTATTTTCAGTCCGCCAGGAGTCATCCCATCACCAGGTTTGCAGGGGTTCACACTTACTTCCTTTAAGACTCTCAGGCAGGATGCAGGTTCGGAGGCTTGGGAACCGGGGAAGCAGTGATGTCTGTGTGTCTTTGAATAGGAGATGGCAGAGCAGAAAGGGGAATAGATTAGCTAAAAGCTGCAGAGGATAGTTCGTCATTGATTTTCTTGGGTTGTCTTTGGCTTTATAAATAATGCTTCCGTGAATTGCACCACAAATAGTCTCCACCCTGTTCCATTTTTGAGGCAGATTCCAGGAAATAAAACTTCTGAACAATCAATGTGTTGGGAGAGGAGCAACTCAAGGCTGGGCACATGCCAAGAAAGCTCACCTCCCCTGGTGGGTGAAGTTTTCCTTTGAGATGATGCAACAATGTAAAACTCTATAACTCTACACAGCAATGGGAATTAACAGTTAAAAAAGGAAATAAAGGTACCAATTTATCTATTAGACGATAGCAGGGTGCTTTGAGTTTTGCTCTCTTCAATGGCTGGAAAAAAATGAGTGTTTTGTATATGCTTTTGGCATGGGTATTCTTTCTTTGAGGAATTACTTATTAATGGTCTTTGTGAATTTTCCTGGGACCTGAGATCTTGTATTTTGCATTGCTGTGTTCTAATAATATATGTACAATATATTGACCCTCTGTCATTGATTGAATATTTTCTCAGTATACTTAATATCTATATGATGGTATTATTTCAATTCTAGGAAGATAGAATTTTGCAAACCGGATCAGTAGGTCTCATGTCTATGGCTTTCCCCTTTGTCTTTATACTTAGTGAAGATTTCAAACTTGTTAAATTTACATGGGTAGCTACTAGGCTCTTTTCTTTATTTGCTGCTTTTCTTTTCACCTGCACTGAGCACTAAATATCTCTCCATAACACTCTGAGTTGCAGCGCCAAACATTAAAACCCATACCTGGGATTCTTATGATATTGTTATTTTTTTTAGGATAGGTGGGTGGGGATCTATTGCTGTACTCATACTATTGCATAATTTTATTATCATGAAGATGTTCCATGTCTCAGGATTTGATACTAAAAATCTAACTTTTGATTTTCAATTTTTTTTTCTGGGACATTTATTTCTCTTGATCTCTTTTAACCACCAAATTCTAGAAACAAAATAAAATCTACTGGAGCTATAGCTGGACTTCCATGCCACCAGCACCATTCAGAGAGTTGACAACTTTATGCTATCAGAAAATGATATCCCCCTGAATTTTCTGAAGCCCCCACACCATTCTGTGTGGAGAATATGGATTTTTCCACGGAGAGCTGGTAGTTTTCATTGTTGCTAATTCATATTCTTGTTTTTGCTCTAAATAAGCTATCTCTCAAGAACTATTTCATGTGATTTTGCTAATATCTGGGAATTCTATTAATGTCTAAATATTTAGCATTTTTACCTACCTAATTACAAACTTTAAAATTTGCAAATGGGTATAATGGCAGCAAAATGGCAAAGCTGTAGAGTCTGGGTCTCATTTCCCTCACAACTTGAACAACTCTTCATGCAGAAAACTCCCTTCAGGAACTGAAACATTCCAGATGATGAGAGAGTACAGCTACTGAATGCAGTTGACAAGTTAGAAAAATGCATTTGAGAGGTTCAGAGGGCAGTTTCACAATGCCAGTGTCTCCCATTCCCAAAGCAAGGCCAGGGCAGAGTGAAAAGTTACACCATCCATTTAAAGGAATAGGAGTAAGGTTATAAACTCAGCATTGTTGTGGACCCAAGTACTGGGCCTGCTCTAGTACACCCTAGCACTACACAGCTCCCAGATTTTAGAACACAGGCTCTTGAAAGAGCATCTCCAATACTAACACAAGATCGTGTTGGCTGTACAAGTTATGTTTAAGGGCCAAACACAGGCTGAAAACCCTGGACTCAGGCCTCATTAGAGTCTGAGCACATAGGCCCCAGGTCCACCTTCACAGATGTTAGCACCAGCCCACTCCACTGGACCAAAGCTCCAAGTCAGTCATTAGAGAACAAAGATAGAAGCCTGCCCCTGGGACATAAGCCTCTAGGTCTGCCACTGAAAAGTCAGACATCAAGAAAATCCTTGTGAACTCAGTACCTCATGCAAGTATCAAGAGCGTCTACTGAAGATTCCAGTAACAAGCCCAACACAGATCTGTGTTCACCTACTTACACTCTCTGGCTGGACTGAATGGTAGCAAGATTCCTTTGTTAAAGCTATCCCATCAAAGAGGGGGGGGGGCTTACTCAACAGTGCAGCCACCGGATCCAAGATTCCAGGGATCATAACCATAAAACCTGATACCAAATAAGAAATAAAACAAAATACACGTGCTTGATCAAGAAAGGAAGCGAGGAAGAAGGAATGAAGAGGGAGGAGGAGAGAGGGAGAGGGAGAGGGAGGGAGGGAGGGAGGGAGGGAGGGAGAGAGAGAGAGAGAGAGAGAGAGAGAGAGAGAGAGAGAGAGAGAAGAAATGAGAGAGGAAAGGGGGACTCATAAATATGTTCTGCTTACAAAGAATTCAAAATTCTCAATAAAGTACTAGCAAAGTAAATGTAAGAGAACACTAAAAAGAACATTTCACATGACAAACAGGAGAGATATTTGACAATATACAATATCCTCTGATGATAAAAATGGCAACAAATTTGTTATGGAGGGAAATCTTTTTTCTACATAATGAAATCTCAGACACTGCAAGAGCACAAATCCTAAAATACTAAGGCAGAAGCAGAAACTTTCTTTTCTTTTAGGCAAATGGATGGAAATAGAAAACACTATCCTGAGTGAGGTAAGCCAGACCCAAAAAGAGGAACATGGGATGTACTCACTCATATTTGGTTTCTAGCCAGAAATAAAGGACATTGAGCCTATAATTAGTGATCCTAGGGAAGCTAAATAAGATGAACCCAAAGAAAAACATATAGGCATCCTCCTGAATATTAACCTTCATCTGGCGATGAAAGGAGACTGAGACAGAGACCCACATTGGAGCACCGGACTGAAATCTCAAGGTCCAAATCAGGAGCAGAAGGAGAGAGCACGAGCAAGGAACTCAGGACCGCGAGGGGTGCACCCACACACTGAGACAATGGGGATGTTCTATCGGGAACTCACCAAGGCCAGCTGGCCTGGGTATGAAAAAGCCTGGAATAAAACCGGACTCGCTGAATATAGCAGACAATGAGGACTACTGAGAACTCAAGAACAATGGCAATGGGTTTTTGATCCTACTGCACGTACTGGCTTTGTGGGAGCCTAGGCAGTTTGGATGCTCACCTTACTAGACCTAGATGGAGGTGGGTGGTCCTCGGACTTCCCACAGGACAGGGAACCCTGATTGCTCTTTGAGCTGATGAGGAGGGGTACTTGATCGGGGGAGGGGGACTTGATCGGGAGGAGGGGGAGGGAAATGGGAGGCAGTGGCGGGGAGGAGACAGAAATCTTTAATAAATAAATCAATAAACAAACAAACAAACAAATAAATAAATAAATAAAAAGATAAGATGGTTCAGAACTGGAGAGATGGCCCCGCAGTTAAGAGTGCTGACTTCTTCTTCTTCTTCTTTTTTTTTTTTTTTTTTAGAAGACCTGGGTTCGTTTCCCAACACGGCAGCCCACAAATGTTTGTTACTCCAGTTGCAGGGGATCCAACATTCTCACACAGGCATACACTGCAGGCAAAACACCAACTCACTTCAAAGAAAGAGAAAGTAAGAAAGATAGGACAGCTCTTACATGTGAAGAAGAAAATGAATATCCAGATGAAGCTCAAATAAACCCAAGCACATTAAATATGAGATGTTCACTGGTATATGTGATGATCAAAGCAGGCAATGGGATACAGTGACGTTTGAAGGATGCAGAAGAAAATTTGAACAGAACTAGAAAAGTTGGCATCCCTTTCCTGTTCTACTTGTAAAGAAAAAGTTTTGAATGTGCAGCTAACCTGTTAGGATCTGTGCATCTGCAATGTGTGAGCCCTTATTAGGTCAAAGAATTCTCCCCCTCCAACATTTGTATCACCAGAAGACATGGTCTACTGTCAAATGCTTTCCCTTCCATTGTTCATATACATTGTTCTTTGTGCTGTGCTCTTATATTCGCTTTGCCAGAATTTTGTTCAGCATTTCTGCAGCCCTACTCATCAAACATATCAAGTTCTCATTTTCTTTATTTTTAAAGTATCTTTGGAATTATTAGCAACTGTGAACTATCTAAAAAAATCAGTGATTTTATTTATTCCTTTCTGATTCACGCTTCTTTTATTTCTTTAGACTTTTGAGGAGTGAGACTAGTAAATTCCTCTAGTCTTATCTGACAGTGGGACATTACCCCTGGAGGGACTGGAGAGATGCTGGGGGAGATTCCTAGGCAAGAATGAGGATCTGAGTTTGTATCCTCAGAACGTAAAAGCCAGGCATAGGAGCATACATGCAACCCATCTCCAGTCCCAATGGTTTTGTGGGGAGATGGGAGGAGGTGAGAGACTATGCAATACACAGAGCCCGAGGAACCAGTTAGCCTGGCATATGCAGTGACATACGACAGAGAGACTATGCCACAAAACAAGGTGCAAGGTGAAACCATCGACTGGAGTTGCCCTCTGACCTTCATACAGTTTCCAGAATCTCCCCTCCTACAAGTTCTGGTTCAGGTTTCTGTTTCTTTCTTTGTCTTTGCTTGCTTTTCGTCCACTTGATATAAACCTCCACGTGTCTGTGAAGAGGGATTGACCTAGAGTGAAGGTGTTTTCTTAATTGATGGATATGGGAGGTCTCGGCTCATGGTGGGTGGTGCTACCCTTGAGCTAGCTATGAGGAATAAGTCAGGAAGCAGTATTTCCCCCATGACATCTGCTTCAGTTCCTGCCTCAACTTCCTACCCTGACATTCCCCATGATGGACTGGGACTGGAACATGTAATCTAAAAGACACCTTTTCCTCCACAACTTGATTTGGATATTTTATGACAGCAATAGAAACCCTAAGACTGCCGCTCCCCCTACAAATAAAGAAACACTGCTCCAGAAGCTGGTGTAGATGCAGGCAGAGCTCTACAGAAAAACCTGGTTGAGAATCTAGGCAATGTTTGTTTGGTTATTTATTTTGTTTTTCTAGACAGGGTTTCTCTGTAGCTAATCCTGGAATTAGCTCTTGTAGACCAGGCTGGCCTTGAACTCACAGAGATCTGCCTGCCTCTGCCTCCCGAGTGCTGGGATTAAAGGCGTCCACAACCACCACTCTGCCAAGAATCTGGGGAATGTTTCTGGCCTTTAAGTCAAGTGAGCTGATAGAAAAAAAAAAAAAGAAAAAAAAAAACATTGCCAATCTGCATCTGTGTTGTATAATAATGATGTCAGGTTATATTTTTTAAATGTAATATTAAAATTGTGTTTGGGTGTCACTAGGAAACAAGACCTCTAAAATGACTGGCTCGTGACAGCTTTGATGTCCTAAAGAAAGAGCTCTTGTGAAGAAGGTGACTCTTTTCATGTATCAGTACAGAACACAACTGCCTCCCTCCACCATGAACCAGGAAGAAGATGCTCAGTAGGCATCAAGTCTTCCAGACTCCAGAAGTATGCAAAATAAATTTCTACTGCCAGGAAGCTGCCTAGTTTATGAATTTATGAAAATGGTTAGAAGTTTTTCAGACTTTGTTATTCTCGTCCCAGATTAGTAGACTGAATAAAACCAAGTCTAGTTTTAGACTTGGTATACTAGGTTCTTTTTATTGTTTTTTTATATTATTATTATTTCATTTTGTTTTTTAAAACATGCTATTCCCTAGGTAGGTCTTGAACTTCTGACTCTCCTGTTTCTGCCTCTGCAGTAGATGGGTTCCAAGAGTGTATCACCATGACAGTCAGGGAACTGTTATCCATCAGATTGGCCTGTGGCTATATTTGTGACTTTTTTTTTTTTTTTTGATTAATGATGGATTTGGTAGAATCCAGCCTCTGTGGGTAATACCACTCCTGGGCAAGTGGTCCTTGTTGGTATTAGAAATCAGGCTGAGCATGCCATGAAGAGCAAGCCAGTGAACAGCGCTCCTCTATGGTCTTTGCCCAAAACTTGCTGCTTGAGCTTTTGCTTGGCTTCCCTAGACAATAGACTGCAACTTACAAATTGAAATAAACCTTTTCCTCTCCAAGTTGCTTTTGGTCATAATGTGTAATCACAGCAACAGAAAGCCATAAGGCCTACACAGCACTTTTGGAATGAGGGCCAGACTGGCTTATAAAATTGAGTTGGTGAGTATTCTTTCTTGTACATTTTGAAATAATTCACATAAACTTGACATTCAAATTCTTGATTAACATCTTGATTGAGATGCTAATCTCTCTGGACCTGTGTTGAAAAGCTTTGTTAACAAATCAGTGGATTTAACAAATTTAGATCTTTCAATCTTTTTCACTTCTCCATGTTACTTTTGGTAAGTTATATTTTTCAAGAGTAGGTCCATTTCATGTAGACTGTTGACTTTCCCGATGGAAAGCCTTCCATACTATCCCAGAACTGTCATTTGTCCATATGCTCCATGTCAGTATCGCCCATCATTCACATTAGGATCATTCATACTCCAACACTCACTTTTGAGATTTTTCTCTACTAATCACTTTTGCTAGAGCTTTAACCAATTATCTTAATCCAACTGAAAAACTCAAATAGTGGTTTTGTTTAATTTCCCTAGCATTGATTTCTCCTTATAACTTAATTTTACTTTTTTTTTCTTACTGTATCTTTAATTTACTCTCAGTAGTATTTTAATATTAGAATTTACATAATCTTTCCTTTTTGCACAGATATTTAAAATGATATTCTCCTAAGCACTGTATAAACTACATCCTACAAATTTTATCCTTTTTCATCATCTTTGGTTCAGCATACTTTCCTTTCTGATTTATTTCCGAACCCATGAGATATTTATAAAATTGTTGTTAAATTCCAGATATTTGGGGAGCTTTAAAAAATCACATTTGCTGCTTTATAATCTATATCATTTTGTCAAAGAACATAATTTTCACAATTTTATTATTTTGAAATGTATTGAGGCTTTTATGGCACAGAATATAATTAATTGTGGTGAGTACTCAATGAATATTTATAACATATATTTTGCTTATATTAGCTTTTAAAACTCAAGGCTGGAGAGATGATTAAGGGCTTAAGAGCACTTGCTGCTTTTTCAGGGCCAGAATTTGGTTCATAGAGCCCATATACAGTGGCTCACAATAACCTGTAACTCTATCTTTAGGAGATCCAATGCTCTCTTCTGGTTTGTGAGCATCTGAACTTTTGGTGAGCACATGCAAGGACACACACACACACACATAAACACAAATTATAAAAACCAAAACATCAAAAGTTGACAACATGACCATCATTGATAACTAGATATAAAATAAAATTAGATGGACCTCAAGCAAGTAAATAGACATTTTTCATTATTAAGAAAAACTGTTTACTGTAGCAATCTAGCCTTCAGCC
>NW_026067993.1:1054432-1149684 GCF_014885135.2 Alexandromys fortis
TATTCCTAAATACAATTTATTCAGTCTCTATAATGTTGCTTGCACTTATGATTTCAGGACTGACTATTGAGTAGTTGGTCAATGTTGTCTAAGAATGCCAACTCCCTGAGAACTAGTTTTCATGGTATCAGAAGGAAGCATGCTCACTCCTAAGGGAGGTCCTCAATCAACAGTTCTACTAGGCTAGAGTAGCTATGTCCCATATCAATAAGCAGTGTGGCATAATAAACCTAAGGGTGTAGTAGTGGCGCACATACCTTGGTAGTAGCCAACAGCTCTCTAATTGAACCCAAGGCCTGCTCAGTCATGTCTGGTACCAGTACCTGATCATCTACCCATGGCCAGGGGACTCATGAATCTTGTAGGAGAACCTACAACCCCATGACTTTACTAAACCAGTATAATTCTTAACTAGATTTATCTACATTCAAGATGAATCCTTTTTATATCCTATTCAACTGGGTTTTTATATTGGGTAACAACTTTGGATATATCATATTTAGCTATTACATTTTTGTTATATATGTAGTTTTATGATTTTCATTTAACCTTTTCGATGTCTCATCTGTCACATAACATACCATTGTTCTTTTGTACAATGAGATTGTTAATAAATAATTCCTCTAACATTGTGCTTCCTAAGTACAGCTTTAGGCTTTCATCAACTTCTGTTTTACTTAACCTCATTTTTTCTCTTATTCAATAAATTTTTTAAAAAAAATATTGATGTGTTTTAAATACACTGGATTTTGATATTGGTTTTGAAAAATGTAGATTTTGTCAAAGACAACAGTGGAATTACCTTTCCTTTGTTTAGTTTTTCTTTGGTGGGACACACTAGCATTAATGCAGGGGTAAAGTGTTCTCAGGTACCTCTAACGTGGCGAGCATGAATTCTTCCCGTTGAGATTATCAAAGCTGAGCTTTAAGCTTTAATGAGTAGGTGGAGTATGGGCTTCACTCGAGAACCAGAGTCAGCAAACTATGGCCTGTGGGTCAAAGCTAGACAGACACCTGGGGATTTGGTAATTAAAGCTTTATTAGAGCATACTCATGCCTATTCATTTATGAATTGTCTACAGAAGATATAGCACCACAAAAGCAGAGCAAGAAGATGCAAAAGGGATGTATGGAAAGAAGGATTTAAAATATTTACTTTCTGGCTCTTTGGGAAAAAAAACTGCTGACCTCTGTTCAATTACAAGGTCCAGTTCTTTCACAGGTCTTGTCTGAATGCTTGGAAACAGTAAAGGTTTTCTTCTCTGACTTCAATGGAGTGCCACAGTCTCCCAGAGCTATGGAATCTTGTCTCTCTTTTCTCAAGTCTGGAATGTATATTCTTACTATTTGCCTCCAGTAGGTTTTTCTTGAGTTCAGGAAGTCCAACTCTTGACTTGAAATAAAGACACTTGCCTTGAATTGGTTTTGCCCTACATATAAACCCTAGGGGCCTTATTCAGCTCAAGAGATTTTTTTCCATTGTGATGTGGGAGTCCCCTCTGTGTGCTGTGATTACCATTAGTGAGTAAAGAAACTGCCTTGGCCTATTGATAGGGCAGAACTTAGGCAGGCAGAAAAGATGGACGTGAATGCTGGGAGAAAGAAGGGTGGAGTCAGAGGAGCCGCCATGGATTCGCCAGAGCCAGACATGTTGAATCTTTGCCCGTAAGCCACTACTACGTGGTGATATACAGATTAATAGAAATGGGTTAAATTAATATAAGAGTTAGCCAATAAGAAGTTGGAGCTAATGGGCCAAGCAGTGATTTAATTAATACAGTTTCTGTGTGGTTATTTTGGATATAAGCTAGCCAGGTAGCCAGAAAGAAGAAGCAGCCCCCTCATCCAACAACACTGCTTTTTCCAACATTTCAACTCCTTTAGGAACTGAGTTCTCATCTTTGAGGTAGCATTAGCAGAACTGTTGATCTCTGATTGGTTTCCAGCTTCCTTTCTCATAATTTAAGAAACTTAACCAGATTGTTGGTGTAGTCTTGAGATTTGCCCATAGGGTGTCTTAATTTTAAGAATCAGAAGCTTCTCTAAGGTGTAAAAGCAGTTTCTGAAATAAGTTTGTTCAATATTAGATGACTTGTATATGGTCACAAACATATATTCCCTCTATTGTCCTTGAAAAGTGTTGAATCTGTCTTTTGGCAAATGTACATGACTTTGTGCAGAAATTGACACATGAAAACACTTTTTATAGACAATGATCTAAATATGACATTATATTCATGTCCTTGGAAAGATAGGCTTCTAGGCATCATTAACTTAGGGATATTTATCATTCTGTTCTCCAAGGAGCTTCAAAGGGTTTCTTTAGCTGTTTTTCACCTGGAAGCTAACATCTCATGAGGCAAAGGAGCCAGTACATCAGCCAATATCATGCTATTTGCTATAGTATTGTATTTGGTTTACTCGATCATAGAGCAACACCTCACACCTGTTTCCACGTCTCTTTTCATTATAATAGTATTTGAATTCAGGATAGAGGATGGCTTTGAACACTTCAGATGTGGGTTTTGCTAGAACACACAACTTCCTATTTGCTATGAAGTTCTCCACCTCCCCTCCCCCAGTTCTCTCTTCCCCAAGAACAGTGTCCACAGTCACTGCCTTTGTAGTAGTAGTTGTGAGCTCTATCATAGCCTGAATTCAGGGCTATGGAGTTGCCGTCAGTGGCTCCTTCTTTTCAACAGAATGGTGTTTCTCTATTAAGGGATCACATGTTTAATAACATGTTAATGTATTTTGTGTTGTTGCTCTAACTTCCAGCATTTCCAAGGAATGATAGTGATAATGTTTAATTAAATGTGACTCATCCGCTCCTAATTGGATGCATGCTTACTGATGCTACATTTGATAAATACGCTATTAGCAACCTCCAAAATTAATGGACTCCACACACATTTGCAAGGCTGGCTTGTGATGTAACTTCCTCTGCTGCAGAGAACGCTATTGACTTCATGCTGTATATTAAGCATTCATCACGGTCATCAGTGCTCATAATTATATGAACATACATCCAGACTGTTCATCCTCTTTTAACAGTTCCTTTCTGCTTGCATTTCACATAAAGGACCCAGGTTCAAATAACACTTTCATATACTGGAAGCTATAATTAATTCAAAGTTGTACTTAAGATTAAAAATAAAAAGACAAGCTTTGAAAATAGAAGTGCTAATAAGACCTTAGGTGAACTTTGCTAACTGTCCTGGCTGTAGAAATTATCTGACTTTTATCTATAAAAAGAGTAATTGGTGTATTAGTCAGGTTACCTTCAGCTACAAGGAATATACACACCAATTAAATGTGGCTTTAAAGTATATGTTTCACATGACAAAAATGCCTGAAGTGTGATTCTAGAATTAATTAATTCAATAGCATGACCAAGAGCCTGGGTTTATCTCAGTTCCTTCTCCATCATCTTCAGCATATTGACTTTGGTCCTCAGAAAATCCCTTCAGTTGCAAAAAAAATTACAATTACTACAAATCTGACATTCATCTCAGCTTTCAGCTACAGAGACTCCAGCCCACATGGGAGTTTACACATGATATACAAAGCTTGGAACTCATGAGTAAAAAAGCAGCCTCCTAAGTATAAGTATGGGATGATAATACCCTACAGAATTATACAAAATAAACATGACTATTTGCATTTATTATAAAAGGACAGGAAACATTATTATATTTAATATTTAAATTAAAAACTAAATAAAAACCTGGGATCACTATAATGTTTCATCAAACACAAAAATAAAGAATAAATATTCTTCCTATTATATTTTATTAAAACTTGAATATGAGAGAAGAAAAATTATATTGATAAGCAGTCTTTCCCATGAGATATAGGACCAAAAGTTTTCATTATGGGTCAGTGATTTTTAGCTTCAAAACTTGTTTTGGAAAGGGGAAGGAAGAGAAAGAAGGAAAAGAAAGAAAGGAGAGGGAAAAAGAGGGAGAGAGAAAGAGGCAGAGAGGAAGAAAAAGAACAAGGAGGAGGAAGAGGAGGAGAAGGAGAAGAAGAAAGGAAGGTTATTGTTCATAAGACCATCTTTCCCCAACCCTGTGACTTTTAAGGGCGGATGTTACACTGGAGTAGAGAGAGGAGGTAAAAGACTATGGTCTTAGAAATTAGTTCTGTCCAAGTAAGTTTGATGTTCAAAGCTATGCAGAATGTTAGACTTGTAATCTAACTTCCCATCTAATTTAATCTTTGTGTTTTAGATCATTGAGATATTTCGAACTGCAAACAAACTAAGCAGACATTCGAGAGGTGATAGCTAATGTTTGTTTGTATATGCAAGAAACTAATACTGTGCTTGAAAATGATAGGAATTTTATTGTTTAAATAAGTTATGAGTGAATGAAAGAATGAAATAAAGCATCTGGGCCTGGCGCAGACAGTTTATGGACTTCATGGGGTAACATCAATACTATGAGCTCTGATTGTGCCCTTTAAGACACTTTAGGAGTGAATTTCTCTAAATAAGTTCCTTTGGGATGTCCTTCAGCACTGTATTATGTAGGTGCCATGGAGTCTGTGGTTCACAACAGCCGTGCAAAGCTTCCACTGTATTCTCCACTTTTGACCAAGACTGCTATGGAAAAGAGCTTAAACAATATTCTCAGTCAGTGATGCTGACATTTGGAAACATTAGTCCGGGGCACTACCTTTGTTTCCAAAGAACACATGCTTCAAATATAGAAGCCAGTAGTTGATGGGTGTAAGAAAAGCTGCTGATTTTTTTTCACTTGTTTGTTTTTATAAGACAGAGAACAACAACCTGGGGCTAAGGTACCAGTCTCCCTAAATCATTTTCAAAGGTTTTTATTCTCGGTGTCCATTTTACGCTGTGTTCCAGTAGGTTAAAAGGAGCTAAAAAGTTACCAACAACATTACTTTCACTCTCACAAATTCTGTGGGTCCATGAAACTCTTTAGTCTGGCATTGTTTCCTGCTGCTGGGCAAGGGTTAAAATAACTACAAAACCAGATGCTGTGCACTAGCTGCAAGAACCACAAGAATGAGTGCATGATCCTCCTATCCAGGTATCCAAATAAAATGCAGAACTGAAGTCTGCCTTCTTCTCCATCACTCTTAGATTAAAATACTTTCCAGCTAACAAAGATGAAGATGGAGTTCACTGAGAGCATGTGACATTGGAAATTAGGATGATCTGGATTAGAAGGGATGGAGCCTAGAGATGTTATGTTGAAACCCAGGAGAAGTGTATCTTGGTTTACAGGAAATAGCTGTATTTCTAAGTCAATAATACACATATGGAAGACTGTAAATCTTTCAGTTTGGACTACTGATCATTCATTTGGTTTGTTTTATTGACACTTATAAATTTATGAAAAATGCCTTTTGTGATATTAGAATACCCAAGACCAGCTGGACAGTGGTGGCGCATGCCTTTAATCCCAGCACTTGGGAGGCAGAGGCAGGTGGATCTCTGTGAGTCCGAGGCCAGCCTCGTCTATAAGAGCTAGTTCTGGGACAGGCACAAAAGCTACACAGAAACCTTTTCTCAAAACAATAACAACAACAAAATACCCGAGACCCTCAAGGTAATCAATGGCATGTTTCTCCTACAAATATTCTACTGAAAAGTAGTTTCTAGAATGAGTTCTTGCACTAAAAGATTTTATAACTTTTATCTTCTACTGTATTTATGACATAGGAAGATGAAATTACTAGCACTCTAATAGCAAAGCCAGTGAACAAAATATTTGTTTAAGCTAAAATTAGAGTGATTTTATTGAACTCTAATGCAGAGAGGAACATATGCTATTTTCTTTCACATCCATTTCAGTTTAATAACCTGCATTTTTCATCTTACAACATCAACTGTAATGTTGTGTCTTTGGGATGATGATTTTAGAGAAATATGATAGCAATACTTTTTCTTAGCTAACTATTAATTTCATGTATTTTGGGAGATAATTCTAAGTGAGTTTTAAACTTAAAATTTGTTGCTGGCAAGTAGGACACAGCTTCCCACTTTTAGCTAATAAGAAAAAAAATATCCCCCAAATCAATAGGAGATTGGATGTATAGCATTCACTATAAATAACATAACTCTACAGAAGAGGACCTACTCATTTGATCCTTTAATACTAGGAGAATCATTGAAATTCAGGAATTTCTCTCCCAAGCACAAAGAACTACCAAGAAAAGCCTTGAGGTGCTACTCCCTAACATATTGTTTAGGTATGGAAATGACAAATAAGAAGTTATGGATATTTAGTCCTTTAAAAACCATAAAGGTTTTAGAACAATGAACATGAGTGTAAACGTGTTTGGACAAAAACTTTAAGAGAATGAAGCATGCAAAAAAAATTTGTTTCATTATTATAGCTCACAAAAGTTAGGCTGCTATACATCCCGAAAGTTGAAAGTAGGGTCAACAGAGAACCCTGAAAGCTAGATACCACATTGGAAAAATCAAAGTCACAGGCAAGTGGCATGAATTTAAAGAAGAAACTATCTTTAATGAGGAGTTTAGAAGATAGTCTATCGTGGTGACATATAATCGTGGTAACGCAGAACCAGAAATAAGACTGACAGTCCTTTATGAATGGCACTCAGTGGATCTGACTAAGTGACCAAAGAGACAGAATGACTACCGTCCACATCTAGAGGCAAATCTCTCAAATATTTAAACCCATCAAAAGGAAGAAAAAGCTAGTTGGGTTATTGGAAGTGGTTTTGGCAATCAGTCAAGGCAGAGGAACCATTATAAGGGTGTAGATTTAGATCCTAGAGTCTCTAAGACTATGGTCCTCTTCAGCCTTAGAGAGATCAATACACAAGATAAATTACACAGCTGTCTTCTGTCTTCCTACTGTGCCATATTCAACCAGTAATATTTGGAATCAAATTTTGTCCCTCACAAAAATGTTCCCAATAACCCCAGAAAACTTCTTGGAAAGGCTTCCTAACATGCAATGCCCAGGCAGCATGAGAGATGGACTAAATGACAAGAAAGGTGTTAGAATTCCTGAGAGACATCTCCCATGTCTTTAAGAACAAGTCATATAGAGTTTTCCAAGAAAATATAATTAATCATTTTTTCTGTGCACTCTCTGAACCCAAAGAAGACCTGTCAATCTTGTCTCTCTCTGGGCAAAGTTACTAAAGTATGGCTCTTATTAATAACTTTGGCAAACTGCTCATCATCTAAATCAGAAATGTAAACTAGTGCCTTCACATAGATCTTCATAATTTTAGAAATTTCTGCTCTTCCAAAGAAGTCAACCTTTTAAGCCTCATCTCATCAAGGAGAAGGCCAGGATGACAGAATGGGCATTGTCAGCCTAAGATCTTAAACTAAAAGTCTGTAGCATTGGCGTTAGTGCCTGGGTGACAGTCATTCCCATTGTGTCTGAGAATCTACCCACCTGCAGGCTGGCAGAGAAATTGGAATCTATTTGTCAGAGCTATTTGAGTTCTTAAAGGCGAGAAAGCGCTAGACAAAGGCCGTTGTTTACAGGCTGTCTATATTCAACAAAGGGATCCTATGAGATGGTGTTGCCAAACACCACATTATTCTCAATCCTAGCAACTTCATTTCAAGGTTATTATTGGTTGAAACTGAAAGGCGTCATTTGGCCAATGGCAACCACGGCACTCCCTTGTGACAGGGGAAGCCCATTTCAAGCTTGAGTTGCCCCCGGTTTCCAACATTTATAGTGCATTTCAGTTACTCATCTCATAGGCAACCTAACCATACCAAAACAATAAATAAATAAATGTCAAGAATAGTCAGCAACCTTCTCCAATCTCAAGAAAGAAATAAACAAACCAATAAATAAAAATTATCCACCTTTCCCACTTCCATGTTAAAAAGATGCACTTCTGTTGTTATGAACAAACATATCCCAATCTTTCAGGGCCCCATTTTCCTGATTTTAACATTTACTATTTTAGCTCATTGTGAACCAACATGTCATCAGAAGAAAGGGTGAATGTGTTTGAGGGAATAGCAGAAGAAAAATAAAAAGTTATTCTAATTCAACAGGTATTGATTGCCTACTAAATGTATGTAAGACTCAATGTGCAAAGTGTATGTTAAAAATAATTGACTTGTCATCTACATGTATACAATCATCTATGTCATATATCTGAAGACATAAAAGAAAAATTTAAGTTGTTATTAGAATAATAAACAGACATAATATTTGGGATGAGGAGCAAATGCCTTATTTACTCATCCATTCATTTTTTTCATCCCATTCCTATGTCTTTATCAAATGTCTACATTTGCATACAGGGAATGCCAAACTAAGTAAGATCATCCTTAGCCTGGACCAGTGCATAGAAGCTTCCCAAACTTCAGTGTGCACCAGAATATCTTGATGAGTGTGTTTAAAATCAGGGCACGGGCCCCAAGGTCAGGGGTTCTCATTCAGATGTACTGGAAGGCTTGATTCCCAGCACAGTCCCAGTAGCACGTTCTGCTACTGCTGTCTGGGACAGCACTCATGTCTAGGATGTTAGAGCAATGCTTCTCAAGTTGAGCTGCTTGCCAGTGACATGTAGCATTTGTTAAAAACCAAAGTCATGGAGATTACAGAAGATGGCCTGCAACAGCAAGGGAAATTAATCAACACCATCAAAAAAGTTGGGTGACAGCCGCAAGGGCTCTCCTTTCAAGAGCAAAGTGAAGTGAGACCCAATACAAGGCAGAACATGAAAAGTCCAGAGTCTGTGCTATAAAAATGACCAGAATCGGAGGAGCTTCCCCTTGTGGGATGACCGAGTCACTGCAAAGAACCTCAGAAAGTCACTGATTCACTCCTAGAAATAGACATTATCAAGGCCAAAAAAGAAAGAAAGAAAGAAAGAAAGAAAGAAAGAAAGGAAGGAAGGAAGGAAGGAAGGAAGGAAGGAAGGAAGGAAGAAAGAGAAACAAAGGAAAGAGAAAGGTTGTGCATTGTTGGGGAACAACAGAAGAAGAGAGGGGGAATGCCAGAAAAGACGCTCAGGACTGCAAAAGCATCATGGCCAGGCGGTTTTTAAAGAGTCCCTGCAGAGTGCATAGGTAGCGGTTATTGTCCCAGAGCCTCTGTGAACCCCAATCATGGGAAACACACAGCAAGTATGGCAGGATGCTTTGCTAAAACCCAGCCAGAAAAGTACCACAAGACAGAGACAGACACAGGTTAGAACTGAATAATATTTAACTAGTTGTTTGAAGTTTCCTGACCGACATTTTAGTGTTCTCAAGTGACTGTATCATCTTATTCTTTTTGAAAGCCATTACTGCAGGTTTTTGAAAGAATCATGTTCCCTTGCTTTTCATGTTTCTTATGTTTTTACTTTAAGATGCGTGAATCTTTATTTGTACATGAACATGATCATTGGTTGAGTTTTTAAATCATTCTCTCTCTCTCTCTCTCCCTCCCTCCCTCCCTCCCTCCCTCCCTCTCTCTCTCTCTCTCTCTCTCTCTCTCTCTCTCTCTCTCTCTCTCTCTCTCTCCAGAGTGCTGGGATCAAAGGCATGCACCACCATTACCTGGCTTCATCATACTTATTTACACTGCTTAAGATGGGCAAGGCTCTAATAGGACTGAGATGGGGATTGTTTCTCCTTGACTGGGCATCTATCTCATAGTTAAATCCACCAAGTTTGGTCTCCATTACTCCCCTAGAACAGTATCAACAAAACAATTGCTATCAAAGGGTAAAGTCAATATGAAAATATAGTAATAATTTTTAAGAATCACCCTTTAAGTGTCATTATTTTAGGTAGTAAAGGAATAACAATGCCATTGTGTGAACTGTATTTAAAGTCAGTGTTTGTTTGAATGGAAAGGAAAGTCAGAGAAAACCTAATGAATTGTCTTGGATCTATACAGCAAAAGCAGAGAATGGAACAATGAATAAAGGGGAAAATACAGGCAGGCAGTGCAGCAGCTCTGCCTAAAGAAAGACAGCTTCAAAAATGATGTAAATTTAACATTTTAAAGTAGAATTCAATAATGAGAAAGAAACAATGACTAAAAAAAAAGACAAATTAAAAATTTGAAAGTTTAATGTGTCAAACAATGGGCTCCTGGGGAGCCACCCACATAGACTGGATCAAAGAGAGAACAAGACAGGAAAGGTAGATGAGTCGTTGCAGTTATACAATGCAAAGTTAATATGTAAGCAAGAAGAGAACATATATGATCTATACTATGCTATGAAAAGGCAAAACCTGTGACCAATGGAAATAGAAAAAGGAGCATTTTAAGCTAAGGGCGGAAATTCTCCAAAGACAAGAAAGAGATGCCCATCTAAATAAAGGAGGCATTTTGCATATGAAACAGATAAGACCAGAAAACATTTTCCTCATATCATAATACAATTAAAAATACAAAATATACAGAAGAAAGGAAGCATATTGAGTGCCATGAAAGAAAAACATCAAGTCACATAAAAATTGGCAAGTCCAACAGAAACTTTAAAACCCATCAAGCTTCCCATCAGATCTTGACGCTGGTCTTGGTGGTCGTAAAGGAGGAAGAGCAGATAGAAGCCAGCCTCATGACAATATAGTCTGCTATAGAGCATTGGGTCAGATTCATACATGCCTTATAAAAATAAAATAAAAATAAACCCATCAAGCCTTGGAATGTTATATCTCATATTCTGAAAGTTAGTAACTACCAACCCACATGACTAAATACAGAAAGTCTATCTTTCATAATGAAAGAAGTAAACATTCCCATGCTAAAAATCAGTTAAAGACACTTGTGATTACTATAACAGCTCTAGACATAAGCCCCAGAGAAAGAATCCTTCAGTCTGAGATCAGTACACCAAGGAGACCACGGAAAGGAGAAGACAATGTTAGAAAGTTCGCAAAGAAGGAATAAGAAAATACCAAACACTATACAATCAGGAAAATCATAGAAATAAATATGTATTTACCACAATAATCCTAAATATTAATGATCTCCACATAGCAATCAACAGACACAGACGAGCAGTTCAGATTAAAGCACAGAGTACAGCCATGCGCTGTCTCTAAGAAACCCATCACACCATCAAAGACAGATGCAAGCTTAGAATGAAATGATACAAAAAGTACTCCAAGGGCGTGGATCCAGGAAACAAAACAGATGCCTTCTAGCATCTGGTAAACTTCCCTTCATGCCAACGTTAGTGGAGATGAAAATTTAGTGATCAATACATCAAGAAGATATTACAATTCTAAACATATAAACACTGAACATGGGTGTACCAGCTTCCTAAAATAAGCACCATTCTATATAAAGGCATGGATTAATCTGCCATAACAATATTGCTGACCACAATGCCTGATTTTTAGTAATTGACAGGCCTTCTTAACCACTGCCACCACTGACAATAATGACAGATTAAACTAAGTTAAAAATACAGAAGAAAAATAGGGACATATTGAGTTAAATTATATCATAGATTAAATAGACCTACCAGATGACAGTTCATCAAAACACATTTTTCTCCACAAGTCATAGAACTTTTTGTAAAAGAAATCATATAACCATGCACAAAATAAATCTTGAATGCAGTAAAACTGAAATAATTTCCTGTGTTCTACCTGACCACAGTGGAATAAAACTATAAATCAACAGAGGAGGAATTACAGAATATACAGGAAGTCATAGGAATGAAATAACACACTACAAGATGATGCAAAGGTCAAAGAATTCAAGAAGTCAATGAGAACAGATCCCTAGAATGTAAAGAAAATAAAAAAGCAATATATAAAATACAATAAAAACAGATCTGAGAAAGGTGCTTATAGACATAAGTGCTTTTATTAAAAAAAATCTGAGCAACCTTAAATAATAACTATGTACCCTAGGGTCTTGGACAAATAAGAACTAACCAAATCCCAAGTCAGTAGACAGAAACAAATAATTAAAACCAATGCAACATTAATGAAATAGAAACAAAAAACAAATACCCAAACAAACAAATCCACAAAGCTTAAGAGGAAAAAAAAAAAAGAACTGTTGTTGGTTTTGTTTTTAATAAGACTGGCAAACCCTTAGCCAAACTTAGAGGAAGAGACTTCTCAACCAAATTAGTAATGGAAGGGGAAACATTATAAAACATATCAGTGGACTTTAGAAAATTGTTAGGGCATACCCTAAAATCTTTGATTCCACTCACCTGGAAAAGCCTGAAAGAAATGGTTGTGTTTCTAAATGCATATCAAAATTAAAGCAACATGAGATAAACAACTTAAACAGATCTAAAACAAGGAACATGATTGAAGTAGTGATAAAAATAATCTGCCAACTAAAAATGCCCAGGCCCAGATGCGTTATTGCAGAATGCTCCCTAGCATGCAAAGAAATTCTTCTCAAATTATTCCATAAAATAAAGACAACAGAATGTCGCTGAAAGAACTCTTTTATGAAGACTTGGTGCTAAAAGCAGATAAAGCCACACAAAGATGAAAATTATAGGTCAATTTCTTGTATGAATATAAATAAAAAAATTCTTAATAAAATAGTTTTGAACTGAGCTCAAGAACACATCCAAAAGATGATTCACACAATGAAAAATTAAACTTTTGCAAATCTATAAATGTAATCTTTCATGTAAGTGGACTAAAAGACAGCAGTCGTATAACACCTTAACAGGTGTGGAGAATGTTATGACGAAATCAATATACCTTCACAGAAAGAGCACCAAGAAACTAGCCATAGGACATGTGTCTTAACTCAAAGGCTTCATACAACACAGCTCTAACCAAAATGATAACAATTGAAGGAAAGCTCAGAAGATTTCCACTGAATCCTAGAATAAGTCAGCATCCCTGTTCTCTTTACCAGAATAGTGCTTGGTGTCTTGGCCAAAGCAGGATTCCTGAGAGGGAAATGAAAGGGAAAGAAAGGAGCCAGAGAATCCAAATTTGAGACTGATGCAATTATCTACCTTAGGGGTTCTCGCCAAAACTAGAAAACTTGTACATCTGGTAAACACTTTCAGCAAAGTGGCATGATACTAAAAGCATATGCAAGTCTTTACGTCAATAACAACTTGGTGGAGAAAGAAATCAGAACTGCAATCTCATTCCTATTTCTTAGCCAGAGAAAACTGTCTTTGGGAGAACATAACCAAGAAAATTATGAACTCTACAATGAAAACTTTATTTCCTATTCCCAGAGAGATTCAAGTGTCTCCCCTTGAAGCCCTTTGCTACCTAGTCTCCCTGGGTCTGGGACTGTAGCAAGGTTGTCCTTTATTTTACAGCTAATGCCCACTTATGAGTGAGGACTTACGTTTGTCTGTTTGGGTCTGGGTTACCTCACTCAGAATGATTTTTTCAAGTTCCACCCAGTTTTGTGAGTGGACTAAGAGTGGGAAGAATGGGAACGCAATCAGGTTGGGGGGGGGGTGGAGTACTAAAAGAGATGACAGGAAGGGGGCGCGTTTCAGAGTCAGGTAGAACCCTGCTACAATGGATATCCCAGGAATCTACAAGGACTACCTCAGTGAAGACTCCTAGCAATAGTGGATATATAGCCTGAACTGGCCATTTTCTGTGACCAGGCAAGACTTCCACTATTGGGACACTAACCCAGCCATATAACCTTCAACCTGCCAATGGGATGTTCTGGGGTAAGTGTGGCTTGATGTGGTCAACCAATGACTGGTCTAAACCAAGACCCACGTCATGAGAGTAAGCCAACCGCTGAAACTGCCTGGGGCATCAGGACCTACAGGCTGGATGACCCAGAGTCCTAGAATAGAACCAAATACAGCTGGAGAAAAAAATATGTCTATGTAATAGTGCATAATAATATTCTGCTATACTAATAGAGTAGTGTTTAGCCCAATTGTCATCAGAAAGGCTTTATCCAGGAACTAATGGAAATAGAGATAGAAATCCCCAGCCAGATATTAAGCTGAGCTTGGGGAATCCTGCTGAATAGAGGGAGAAAAGATTGTAGGAATCAGAGGGGCCAAGAATATCACAAGAACAAAAACACAGAATCAACTAACCTGGCCTCATAGCGGATCACAGACTGAATCAACAACCAGGGAGCCTGACCTAGGTCCTCTGCATAATATGGGATAGTTGAGTAGTTTGGTTTTCTTGTGGGACTCCTAGCAGTGGGAGCAGAGGGTCGCTGACTCTTTTTCTTCTTTGGGGATCCTACTCCTCATACTGGGTCACCTCACCAAGCCTTAATACAAGGGGAGGTCCTCAGTCTTACTGCAACTTGATGTATCATGTTTTGTTGATATCCATGGGAGGCCTGCCTTTTCTAAATAGAAATGGAGCAGGAGTGGAGGGGAGGAGGAGTAGAGTGGACAGACTGGGAGGAGGAGAGGGGAAATTGTGGTCAGATTATTAAATAAAGTTAAATAAAATTTCCATAACCTCAGAAAAATACTAAAGAAAACTTCAAAACACTGAAGATATTGAACAAAACTATAGAAGACAGAAGGGCTTCTGATTGGAATAATTAACATTGTATAAATGGCTGCATTGAAAAATCTATAATCTGTAGATAAAATGCTTTCCCCATAAAATACCCAAATTGAGAAAAAAACCTTAAAATTCATGTAGAAGCTTAGAAGGCCACAGACACCCAAAACAAAACTGAGCAAAAAGAATGCTTGAGGTAGAACCTTACCGGATTACATATTTTACTATCAAGCCATATAAATAAAACAGCACATAAAGGCACAAATCAAGACACCAAATCAATGGGATGGAACAAAGAATCCAGGTAACCATTCACACAACTGCAGTTGCTGTATTTTTGACAAAAACACTATAACCTTTTTTGTAGCTGTGAAAAAATATCCAACCACAGCAAATTAAGCAAAGAAAAGACTATTTGGACTCCTAATGTGAAGGTACAGTTCAGGGTGTAAGGGAAGCACAGTAGCATAGCATGACATGACTCAGCACATCGTGTCCAAGTCAAGAGAAGAAAGAGAAAGGGAGAGAGGAATTCCGGCTTTCCATTCTCTCCTTTTTATCCTGTCTGGGAACCCAGCCCATGGAATTGTGTCGCCTGCACTTAGGATGGGTCTTCCCACCTCATTGAACGCTCTGAAAAATCCCTCATAGACGTTCCCAGAAGTTTGTCTCCTAGGTGGCTCTAGATCCCGTCAAGTTGACAATCTATATTAGCTACACGGATGCTGAAAATACACATTAGAGAGAAGATAGGCCCTTTAATAAACGTGTTGTAAAAAAGTAGATTTCTAGGAGTACAAGAAAAAAAATAGGTTCCCATCTTCTACCCTGTATGAGACTCCACTCCAAATGGACCAAAAACCTCAATATGGAACCTAAAACTCAAAAAACTGTTATAAGAAAAAGAAGGAGAAATCTTCATTATATGGGCATAGACAGCACATTCTGAATAGAGCTTTAGTTGCTTAGAAAATAATGGCAAAAATTCTCCAGGGGGATTCATGACATTACGAAGTTCTTCACAGCAAACTGTTAATCTAGTGACACCAGTCTATGAGACTGGAGGAAACCTTCCATCTCTATATCTAGAAGAAGAGTAATATCTAGCACACACAAAGGGCTGAAATAACTAAGCAACAAGAACTCAAGCAGCCCATCCATAAGTACACAGATGAAACAGACACATCATGAAAGATGAAGCACAAGTGGCCAAGAACTCCATGATAAAATGTTCATCCTCACTGTCCATGAACGACATGCACATTTAAAGGAAACTGTCATTCTTGTGTGACCTCAGTTAGACTAGTGATCACTGAAAAACCAGCAAATGCTGGCATGGATGCTACCAGAAGGAGAGCCTTACACACTGCTGGTGGGAATGTAAGCTGGTCTAACCACTAATGAGGATCACTGAGAACTCAAGAACAATGGCAATGGGTTTTTGATCCTACTGCACGTATTGGTTTTGTGGGAGCCTAGGCAGTTTGGATGCTCACCTTACTAGACCTGGATGGAGGTGGGTGGTCCTTGGACTTCCCACAGGGCAGGGAACCCTGATTGCTCTTTGGGCTGACGAGGGAGGGGGACTTGATTGGGGGAGGGGGAGGGAAATGGGAGGTGGTGGTGGGGAAGAGACAGAAATCTTTAATAAATAAATAAATAAATTAAAAAAACAAATAAAAAATCTATCAATATAATCCATCATATAAACTGAAAGAAAAAAAAAAGAAAATCAGTCCAGTGACAATTATATGAGCTCCACCAAGTGGTGCTAGACCTATATGAGTGAAAGGGTCTTCTCATCTGGGCTCATCTTCAAAAGCCACATGGTTCAGGGGTCTGACCTCCCCTTCATAATAACCCCATTGTGTATGTGAAACTGTTAGGAATCCAGTTTTGCCTCTAAAGGCTCGTGTCAGCCTAGCTGTATCTTAATCTTCAGCAAAAGCTATAAGGATTTCAAGTATCAGGGCAACGAATTCTCTTATTGTGAGGCACACTTACCCTACCATAGAGCTTGATTGAAAACTTGCCTAACTTTCCCTCAAGATTCTCCTCATCCATTGCTGTGGGAGGAGTCCCAGCCTTGCCTGTTTGCTCATATATGGAAGTGTTTTTTTTTTTTCAGTTTGCGGGTTCCAGGGGGACTAGTTGGTAATAGCAATGGAGTAGGAATGAGATCTTGAAGTTGAAGAAGCAGCAGGCCTGTGCAAAATTATCGCAGGAAGGTCATCAACAGAAAAAATGTACTTTTCGATGAGTTGGAAGAAGTCCCAGAGAAAAGGGAAAAAGACCCCATGATAGAACAGTCCTTGCTAAAGGTTCTCATTTTGTCTTGAGCTTCTGTAAGCCAATGATCCCTGTGGTTCCAGAAAACAGAAAGTTTTTCTTGAATAAATCCATCCAGATTGTTAGGCTCAATTAAATTATTACTCTGGGGAAAACAGAGCATTGATAAGAAAAGGAGGGAAAGGCAATTAATCTGGTAGGGTTTGCAGTGTGTAGAACTCAGCGAATTTCAAAAGCTGAAGTTAGCAAACAGGATCTGTGAATTGACAGGGAACAAAATTATCGCATTAGAAATCAATTAAAAGGGGACGGCTCCAGAATAATCAACCCCAAGTTTCCAAGCTGAGTAATTCCTGGCTTTCAAAGTTGAAGCCCTGTGTGGGAGGTCTCTGTTATTCAGAAGAACACTTTTATTCTCTAGACAGAAATAACTTCCCTCAATTTTGACTCTGTGGTGTTATATTAATAGTGAAAATGATCCCTCAAAATTTATGTCCTCTAGGACTGGGGCTATGTCTTAGTGCTCGAGTGCATACCTAGCATGTACAAGGTCCTGGGTTCAATCCCAAACACCATGCAAAGCATTTTTAAGTGTTCATGTCCTCTCAAGTATTAGAACAGTTGTTATGTTTTAAGGTATTTGTCTTAAGTTTATGTATATTAGACATTCCTACTGAGAACTATGAGCAGGGTTGTTGACCATATAAAACATAAGGTGGTAGAGATCAGTAGACTACATACATATCCAACTGGTTTGCCCTGGGCAGGCTAAACAGTTGTGTAAAATCTAGATATGAAATAAGATTTAAACAAGTTATAGTGTTATAAAACACTAACAATAAAAGCATCAAGTTGCATTGATTAGAAGGATCCAGATGCAGAGGCTCAAGTTAGAAACAGAGAGTGTCCCAAGAACTGGAAAGGGCCCACAAAGCTTCTAATCAATAAATAATGAGATTCAGAATGCTTAAAGTCTGCACCATTTTTCATGAATCTAGCACTTAATAAGTACTTGCAGAACATTATTGATTATCTCTGTACTTTGTAATGGAATTGAGGTTTGTGGCGTCTTTGTTTCCCTTTGACTATTGTCCCTTTTCCTCCAACTACACGTTTATCAGTCTATTTAAATATGTATTATTACAAATCTCCTTTGAAATGTTGTTAACAACCCAGATACTAGAAACAAAGCCTTTACACAATCAGAAGAGGATATAATTTTCTTGGTTTCATTTATGTTTTCAGTTTTGACATGTTCTTACAATTTCTTTCTTTAACTTAAGAAATGAGTGCAACTTTGCTTTTGTAAAGTAGAGCTTGATCTATTGAAAAATTGTTCTGGCATTTTAAGCTATTTAAAGCATTTTTTTGTATCACCATGCTTTAAAACAAAACAAAACAAAACATTATCTTAAGTGAAAGACATACAGGAAAACTAGGGCAATGAGAAAAGTTAATAGAAAAGGTTTTATTCCACTCTGTTGAATAATTGAAGGCAAGATGTATATGAGTATATGCTAAGACCTAAGTGAGACCTCATCTTTCACATAGTAGGACCAGTAGTGCATCACAGATAGAGAAGCATGGGAAGTTTTAACTGGCTATGTGACTCAGGGTCATTGCATATTTCAGCACCATCTGGAGGTATCATCTATTCATATACCTAGGGATTAGAGAAATCACATCAGAACTCACAACAGCCTCTACAGGACACCAGAGAAAGCACTCTCAGTTTCAAAGATTCATCCAATTAGATCCAGCAGTCAAGATGCTGAATGAGAATTCTTCGTCTTTACTAGCAGTCTTGTGTTGCTAAACTTGCTCAAATTTAAATTTGAGCCAGGCAGTGGTGGTACACGCCTTTAATCCCAGCACTCAAGAGGCAGAGACAGGTGGATCTCTGTGAGTTCAAGGCCGGCCTGATCTACAAGAGCTAGTTCCAGAAAGACTAGGACTGTTACAGAGAGAAACCCTGTCTTGACAAACTAAAAAATTAATTTGAAAAAAAAATCTTATCAAATAGGGCATTTTCCTTCATTGTCCGAAGAAAAACAAGTAGTAAAGAGAAACACATTGAGAGATGGGCACAATGTCATAGAATAACAAAAAGTAAAGTAAGCACGGCCTCTCTCTAAAAACTTCTTTCTATACTCTAACTTGTACTTAAGAAACAAGCGACACTATTAAAACTTAGCCATGAAAATAGATGTATCTGTGAACATGGATAATAAGGGAAGAAAGAGAAGCCAATTTTCCAATTATTTTAAAATATAAGATATTATATTTGTTATTTTAAGAAGTACTCGGGAGGCAGAGGTAAGTAGATCTCTGTGAGCACCAGGCTAGCTTGGTCTGCAAAGTGGATTCCAGGACAGCCAGAGTTGTTACACAAAGAAACCCTGTCTCAAATAACCAAAAGACAAAGAAACAAAAACTACCCCAAACCAAAAACCAAACAAAACCAAAAACCAAACAATAACAACAACTAAACACAATCCAAAACTTGGCCATGACCACACTGATGAAGCTCCAGGTAGTGATTGGTAGTCAAAATAAAAGCAATCAACAAGCTGGATGCTAATGTCTCTATCCCACTGTTATTCCATGATATGTTTGTAGTGTCTATTAATTGTTTATCTGATGCTATCAAACATCTAACAAAAAACTTACATTAAAAAACTCTAGGTAAGGATGTGACTGATAAAATCTCACACCTCTTTCCACTTTGTGTTTCGAGATTTCCTCTGCCTTATTATTTCTATGCCACTAATTTTGCCTTCAATTAGGAGAGACAACATAAGCTAATGGAATTTGAGAATGGCAGTTTGCTGCTGAACTGGGAAAATTAAGTTTGCTCATTTGAAACAAAAAAATGACAAAACGTAATGGAATTTTGTAAGTGTCTGGAGAATGTGAGTTATTAGACTCTTGTTTCTCAGCCTTAGTGGTTTCAATCTCATTTTCAGAAAGTCAGATTTATAATCTGAGGAGAGATAAGTGAGAATGGAGGAGGTAAATAATGCCAATAAACATTAGAATAGAGTCATAATTAATTTTCACCATCTCAATTATTCTCCCAATTCTTATGGCTTTAAGGCAAAGAAAATTTAATAAGTGCCATTTCCCAAAACCTTGACTAACCAATAAGCACACATCACTCGTGTCCGTTTCTCATCTTCTATTCTGTGGAACAAAGTGACTTTCAGAAGCCGGGAAATGTGTAATTACACAGGCAGGGGTTGGTGGCCTTTGATCATAATTACAGCACTTTATCCATCCATCACTTGTTGCTGGAGGACTAGTCCTTGGGAGCCCTTTAAAGGAGCTGGGAACCCTGTCAAGACACATTTGAGCTTCAAAACAGCTCATCAGAAACAGCTTTCTTGGCCTGAAACACACATAGAAATTGTCACTTTAATCTTATAGTCCATTTGCCTTTTAAGTAAGTGACACCATGAAGTCTTTCTCTAGGAAGACACATCCTGGGGGACATTTATTTTGGCTTCTTTTCGGGGAACTGGGTCTAAGTTTTTGTTCTTAGGTCGTGGTGTCCAAACAAGGGAGGCATTGGAAGTACTTGATAAAAATGTTGATCTGGCATTCCCTTTATTTATGCTCCATTTCTCTATCTCAAATCTCAGATGAGTGAGGAGCCTCAGAGCACAGAGAGCTGCTTCTTCAAGTGTGACCTGGTGGTTCTGCAGATCAGATCATTTCTGTTTATTACACAATTTCAGGACTCCAGCCAAACCTGCCAATCGCAGCCCCCAAGCATGGATAGGGCATTTGTCTCCGTACATGGAAGAATCAGAAGTAACCATGTACACTTGGGCTCCAGAGTCTTAGGGATATTGTCAAGAAGTCGAGTTCGGCTTCACATAAAACAATCCGACACATGTTAACAAACACTGTTAACAAAAACCATTCACTACTCCAATTTGCTCCCTCTCTCAAACGGCTGCTTCCAGTCCTGCCTCTTGGCAGCCTTTCCAGCACCCTGAAACACAAGTGATTGGGGTGTTATTCTAACTAGCTGACACACAGGTCATTCTACCTGAGGTAACCTGAAAAACACAAATGCATCTCGTTCATCGTCTCCCTTCCTGACTCTACCATAAACGCTGTCAGCCAGAGAATATTTTTTAGTCAAATAAACTAAAGCAAGACATAGTTTGTTTCTCTATGGTTTGGGGATACAAATCCTGTGCTCGGCAGATTAATTTCTTATTTCTGCTGTAATAAGTACCACCTACTTGGTGGTGGAAATCACCCTCCTTTATTACATTACAGTTTGGAAGGTCAGAGGCCTTACACAATGGCTGAAACCAAGCAAGGGGTTATCAGGGCTCCTTCCCTCTGGAGAAAAATTCGTTTCCTTATTTTCCAAGCCTTTGGAAGCTGCTCATCTATCTTGCCTCATGACTCTTTCCTCTTCAAAGCCTCTAATCAGCTATGTTATGCTGTCTTTTTCATATTGGATCATTTTTGACTCTTCTACCATTAAAGACTCTTGTGATTGCAATGCACACATAGAGATAAACCACATTCATCTCTTTCAAAGTTGGCTAGCTGGGATCTTTAATTAGTAGCCATCCAGAGATTGGGATGTAGCTTCCTCTGGGGGCCATCACGCTGCCACCTCATCTTCCACCTTCCAAATGGATCGGAGATACTGAGCGATCTTAAACTAAGATTTTATATGTGAATCTAATAAAACGTTCTTGTCATTAGTATGTATAATGTTGAACCAGAGTTTGGAATTTGAACAAGAGCTATAAATTTTCATCTTCTTTTTGCTAGTATTTTGATATGTACCAGCAACTCAATCCGTCTAGGGCCCATATTACTTAATTCTAAAGTGCAAAAAATTCAGAGACACAATGATGTTAAGACCTTGAAGGTCTCCATCTCAACTCCCAGGAGCCCTAATTTTGGGACAATCTAAAGATTTCAAGACCATCATGAGATAATTTTTTTTTTTTTGGATTTTCGAGACAGGGTTTCTCCAAGGCTTTGGTTCCTGTCCTGGAACTAGCTCTTGTAGACCAGGCTGGCCTCGAACTCCCAGAGATCCGCCTGCCTCTGCCTCCCGATTGCTGGGATTAAAGGCGTGCGCCACCACCGCCCGGCCATGAGATAATTTTAAAGGTGGTACTGTAGTCCAGATCTTTGGCACACAGTACACACACTCTGCTGACATATTTCCCTATTCCTAGAACATTCAAATGGGCTAGAATCTCCAAAGCAATAAAGACCATTATAATTGCATTGTGGTAAGAACTTGAAGTAGTTCTTCATGACCGCACCTGATATATATACTAGACCCTACACATATATAAAAGTCAATATTTCTTTAATTGAAATGTATCTACCTGTTCCTATCTTAGGCCTTTAAGAACTGAATTTAGACAACATAAGCCAACTACAATGTTCAGCCCTTCTTGTCAGCTAGACAAGCCTAATTGTTAGAGAAACTCAACTCTGATTCCCTCATTGAAAGATGCATCTAGTCTCTATGCAACACTAGAAATTATATTAAGTATGTATTATTTATTTAGGCAGTCCTCCTAAAAACACATAAAGATTTTTTTAATCTTTGTTTTTTTGTTTGTCTTTTGTTTTGTTTTGTGTTTTACTTTGTCTGTAATTAGAAGTAATGCCTCTGTTGTGATCCCCTGGAATTTGCAGTAGCTAGAAGTCTTTATTACATTAAACATTTAAAAAAAAAAAGAGAGAGAAGACAGCAATTGCTGCAACATGTGAGCCTGGGGGAATCCCTTCTCACAAGGTCTACATGCCCAAGAAGAAGTCAGCCAGAGATCTAGTCTGAGGTCATGGCACCCATGCTGACTCTCTTCCTCCTCTTCCCATTTCCTGATGTCAACAAGAAAGGAGAGGGCAGAGATGTCACTGCCATCCTTGGGAGACAGCGTGCCTTGTCTCGACCTAAGAAGGATGCCAGTGCAGAGAGAGGGCAAGTGACGACGGCCACACTAGCCATGCTTCTGCCTTTATGTGAGCTTTACTCCACAAAGGAATGGCCTTCCACTCTAAGTGGATTGTCACCACCCTTCTTCTTCAGATATATTTAGAAAGCACCGTTAATAAAGTTGACCTTTAAACAAATAACACAAAATTCACACACACATAAGGTACTACTTCATATGAGAAACACTCATGAACCAACTGTCCTTGAATAGAGGTTCACTGCGAAAGAACACAAAATATTTTATAAATGGATCACATTGTAAGGGTGTTGACTTTTTTTTATTTTTGAACTTTATCCCATGATTTCAAAATGTAATCTTGATTTATTTTTATTTTTCCACAAGCTTATGTTTTTAAAAGGTGTTCTGAAAGAATTGAATGCCTCACAGAATGGATTAAAAGTGTACTTAATAAGCTAAATGGTAATGCTAAAAAGAAAATCACTTAAAGGACATAATTTATGCCGCAAGTGATACACAGTGACTTTGATTCTGAGATATTGACTTTTACGTTCTTTTCTACTATTTACCTGGCTAAAAACAACCAATAAACTTAGTGTACATATGCTTTGCTTATTAGGAAACTAACCCACTGATTTATTTGCTGATTTGCAAAATTTACTCATGCTCTGATATCTTTGTTAAGCGGATCAGAAATCAAATGACAGACTTAATGACTTTTAGCCCTCTTCTCTTGTTCTGTGCAATTGCCAATGTCAATAAATACAAATAGAATAAGCTCCGCAGATATGAATGCCTTTCAGAAAAGTTTGTGCAAAGACGGAAGTTAGTATTGATTCAAAACACAACCAAATCGATTATATGTCAATATAATCAAGTGGAAAAGGAAAAAAAACTGCGAAATCTCTAACAGATCATAGTACTTTGTATTTAAGCTATCCTTTTTGGACTGGCACTAGTATCCATCAATTAGTGATAACAGCATGCTATTCATTCTGTTCTATATAAAAAAGGAATTCATGAATGACAGAAGCTTGGAGTTAAAAATATCCATCTACCCCGTCCTTCACTAACACAACAACAATAGCAAAATGCGTCTTTATGCTTCCTCAAAGACATGGTCGGGAAAGACAAGTTTAAGTATGTAGATGACTATGATTATGAACTGATTAAATTTGGTCTTTCTTAAAATAGATTTTGTAAACTGAGAACTACCAAGGTTGTCTGCTTAAAAAAATCAACTCATGCTAATCACTCATTGGACAGCCAGGGGAACAGTACTGGATTCCTGTGTTGTCATAGATTTTTTATCTTTTTTATTGAAAAGGATTTCATATAATATATTTTTATTACGCTTTCCCCTACCATAATTCCACTCTCCCCAGAAATATTTTACTCCCTCCTTAATTCACTAAGGAGCGATGATAGGAGCCAATAGGAAACTGACCTATGTAAAAAGGTTAAAATAGTTAAGGAGACATCAACTATCAAATACTAAGTACTGTAGAGTTCAAAAAATATCAATAATAAACATCAAAGCGTTTTTTCTTTTCTTTTCACACAGGATATCGCTAGCTAGCCTAGAATTTCCATCCTCCTGCCTCAGCCTCTTGAGTGCTGGGATTACAAGCATGAGCACACCACACCCACATTCTCCTGAACTTTCATGGTCATGTGCCTTACTTATGAGGCACAGTGGTCATATTTCCTTCTCTCTGTATTATTTGACGTATTTCACTATAAATGAATAGACATTTTAGCCTAAAAAAAAAAAAAAAAGCTTTCTAAATCTTCCCAGACCACACTGAACCGCCGTGCTACAGCTCTGCACATTTTCTTGTGCCTGCTTCCCCAGCTGGGAAGGCGACTCTAAAACTGAGAGCTATTGAAGAAGACTTTGACTGCTTTGCACTTTTCAGTATGCTGAGACCTGAGGTTCCATCTCTCAGTGAGCTAATAGGTCGCTGGGGCTACATGAAAAGCAATTTCTCTGCTTGTATTTCTTTACACTGGAAATGCCCACAGGAAGAGGTGTGTAGGATAGAAGGGGCTAGCTAATCCACAAACTAGGGAATTAGTGAAGTTGCTGGGAATCCAGCACAGTCCTCAGGAAATGCCAGGGACAGAACATTATAAAAACTGCTGCTGAGTCACGGCTGTGTTCTTAGAAGCTTGGGTCTAAAAGTTGGTGATTGGCCTGGGTGGTTTTTCAGACTAGAAAAAGGGTCTTCAATAACGCAATCATCTTGGGTCTACTGCTTTACCATTCCTATGCCCAGATCCAGCTAAATTTAATGTTTAGGTTATCCAAGAAGATAGAATCTGGGGCCATTTGTTTTTGCTAATACTGTTTTGCTAATACTGACGGTAAGGGAGGATTCAGAGGACCATTCCCATTTCCGGTTTCAACCCGGGAAATCAATACCAGTCTTTCTCTGCTTCTGCCTCTGTCTCCTTCCTCTCCATCTCCTTTGAATCTGTAGTCTCTTTTCTTGCTGTACCCCTATTCCCTTCATCTTTCCTTTTCTGTTTTCCCATCAAAAACCTCACAGGAAAAGAAAGAGTCAGTCCTACGCCAGAACGAATTACACCGATGAAAACAGAATGTCTTTCCTAATCCAAGGCAAAGCTCTATGGTAACCGAGTCCTGCCCAGAGCTACCGACTCAGATTCTAGTGTGAGCCTCCAGCAGGCACAGGTGGCGAGTGGCAGTTTAACCCCTTTCTAACCCTGCCATTTTCAACACTCGGGATCTCTCTCATTAGGCGTACAAAGTACCAAATTCCAACCTCAAATCTCATGCCGTTAAATTAACAGCATCACACTGCTTTGTGTGGTGTGAATGTCTCCCATAGCTTTGCACGGGAAGCTCTCTTCAGATTTCATTTGCCCGTTTAAAAATAGCAAACTCTAATCTGAAACAGTCTCTTCCCCCGACACGGGCATACTATTGTCAACTCTCACTGGTATTCCCTCTCAGTGCTAGGTAAATATTTTTCCACAAACACAGATAAAATTCAGTTTCATCACAGGTTTGAGAAGTCATATTTGTCAAAAAGATGATGTTTGTTTTGAAACAAATCGAAAAGAAAATATTCTTTATAGCTAAAATGACAAGCCACAATCTGTTTCATATAACAATGGCCATCTATTTTTTAAGATTTAAATCACAATTTCTTGTGTCTGTTTTGACTTGAAGATTGCCCAATAGATCATCACATCCCTGCCCAATGAAATTTCTTTTCCTGGGGTGGGTGGACACCAAGCACGCCAACTAATAGATTTTAATACTTTTAACAACTAAAATGGCATGAACATTTTTACCTAATGTTTTGATAAACACTCTGAGAATCATACTCATCCCAGTCCTCCAACCTCCTACATCTCCCAGTTCCTCACTGATCTTCTAACCACACTTCATTCTCTCTCTCTTTCTCTCTCTCTCTCTCTCTCTCTCTCTCTCTCTCTCTCTCTCTCTCTCTCTCCTTATTGAATCCAGGGGTGTGACAATTTTTTTTTAAATGGATGTCTTCAAACTTTGTCACTCAAGAAATAAAGCAAAAGCTAACTCTAGAAAAGATGCGAACAAACTGTCACTTTAAGTCCACACAAAGTACAAAGTAGTATCCTTGTGCTCACAAAACAACGAGTGGTTCTTTTGTACTCAGCTGAAACACTCGGAAAACACAGGCACACCAGTACAGTTTCCACACCAGTTCAGTTTTGACAGAAGTCACGTCATATTTCAACTCACCGCTGGAAGTAAGGGTCGGGGCAGTACTGTAGGGTGGAACACCGTGAAGTTTCAAAATTCATTTCCTTCACCTCTCTTTGGTACCAACAGATGGAGAGCAATTCTATAAAATATACATATACACCTGAGAATATCTAGGTATGTAGCCAGGGAGGCTGAAAGCAATAGGGTCAAATGCCATCAGACATAGAAGTTGAGACACTTCCCCCTCTTCGCTCAGATTTACAAAGAGGCGGGGCATTTCTTCCTTTCAGCCAATGAGAGTCTTCAAGTCCCTAGAGCATCATAAACAGTCAACTCTTACCAGCTGGGCACCCTCTCTAAAACTGTTCTTCCTCTCTGTCACAGTTTGAGAGCCCCTGACGTAGAGTGGCCGCACTTGTTGCCAATTTGTAGGCATCTCCGCACTTTTGATCCTGCTCGTGATTGGGTGTTGGCATGAATGGCATCAGAGGTTAATCTCAGGAGCCAAGGCTTGTGTCATTGAGCTAATAAATGTCCGTCTCTCTTCAGCTGTGTAACACCGCCTCGTATCTGGATCCTGGTTTGATTTGAGAGCTTCTGTCCCTGCTACTGGGGCTAGAATGTTTTGCAGAGAAGCTTAGGAGAGTCTTTTTTTTCTTCTGTCTTCTCCCCACCCCCTCCTCCCTTGAGTCTCCCTTTCAGCCAACCGCCTGTTGTGGTCACAATCTCAAATAGCAAAGACAGGGAAATTCCTTGATTATATTTAACCTAGAACTCACTCTTCGTTTCAGCTACAGAGAGAGTTATCATGCCTACGTCCCTAGAATTTTTTTCTGCCCCAAATAAAAGAGACTGTACTCTTTTATTTTATCCATACAGATATAAGTAACAGCATTTTAAAATGTGGTTGTAAAATAGGAATGGATACTTTATTTTATAAGGTTTTTGAATTAATTTTTTCCTTTGGATATTTACTTAGAATTATTTCAAATTAACTCTCATTGGAAAATAACAAAACGTTTTTCAAACTCTATCGGTCTGTTTCACTCTCTTAGGTCTCACATTTGCCACTTTTAATCCCTCTTGACCTACTTTGCTATAAAATAATATTGTTCATAATTCAAGAATTAATATATTATCAGACAAAGTCGCCGTGAAGATTAATTTGTTTCCTTTCTGAATGCAGGCTGTAAGCCTATCCTGGCCCTGTGGATTTAGAGATTGAATGAAATATGATTCAGAAGCTAAATAGGACTAGAGTCCAACAGGGAAATAAAAGCAGTGTGCCCGAGTGTCACCGGCATGGCAAGCACACATCCCCATTCATGCTGTAACCGTAGCCACCTGCGAAGGAGTGACATCAGAAAATGTCAAAGTTGTGAGACAAGCCACTGGGAAAGCTGACATTTTCCTGTAAGGAGTTCTGGTTCAAAATGTGTTGGTAAAGATGTTTGATTTGTTGCTCCAGCCAGGGAGAAGCTATTTAAAACTTGACATTCTCTTCCTTTCCTGAGACTGAGAGTGTCTAACATCTGTGAATTGTGAAATTCACGCACATGCTGGCCCGAGCCCCAGCCAAGTCAGACAGCTTGCTCTAAAAACATGGGAAACTTGAAGCAAAGATCACTTCACTAATTAATTATAGACTTGCTCATTGGCATTGAAGCGTTCTGCTTTCTTCCTCTCAGCAAATCCAGACGACCTAATTGCAACGTTCTCAAAGTGAGAAGAGGCAGTGTCCTGTGACCATGGGGGAGCTCTACCACATAGAACCTGAGTCTTTGGAGGCAGAGGTGGGCTGATCTCCTGTTCAAAGATAGCCTAACCTGTCCCCAAAAAATTCAAGAATGGGGGATATAGTTCAGTGGCAAAGCACGTGTCTAGGGTGAAAAGGCCCTGGGTTCAGTGCTCAATTCTGAAAAGCAAGGAAGAGTAAGACTATGATTTCAATGGTAGAGTTTCCTAAGTGTTAATAAACCTGGAGGTGATTTGGATTTTTTTTTTTCATGTAGAGCCATAGAATCTGGCTCTTTAATTCCAGGGTGGGGTTTGAGATGATGCTTCTAACTCTGGCCAGGGTGGTTGCCCATAGGATCAGAGTCTGAAGTGGTGGGATCTGTACTCGCTGCTGGTTGGCTATTAATAATTGAGCGCCTGCTGGAAAGAAAAAAGAGTTTGTTAAAATAGTTTACATTAACTTTCCAAGTCATAGACTTCCACATGCTCAATTTTCAGCCATCCTTTAGGATTTTTTGCTTACAGTTTACAACTTAATTGGAAAGGTTTTTGTCTAAAATGACTTAAAGTACATGCCATTTCATCAACAGTTGTTACAAAAAAAATCACTAAATTTGTTTGGGTAAAGAAGACAAATTATTAAGTGCCAATAAATTTTATAGAAAAGCAGTAAAAATAAAAAATAAAAAAGGATATTGGTTCCTATTGCATAATGGTAATAAACAGAGTTAACCCAATTTAGAGAAAAGCAAACTCCCCAGGATTCAGCAACATATCTACAACATATGAGCATCCATCTCCTGAGAAAATACGTGACAATTATCCTGCAATTATTATACCTGCTTCATTTCTGTATTGTGCCACCCCCGGACACTTAAGTTATTCCCCAAGTGTGTAAATTATTTCTCTGAGATGCAAATTAGAAAATTTTCTGGGAGTTTGAAGTCTTTTGGTCGGAAAGTGGCATGGAATAGCTCACACAGACGTCTAGGAGAAGGCAATGGCCTTTCCTACTTCCGTGCTTGAGAGATGCTTGGGAATACCCTTGATTTGGATGAAGAGGGACGAAAGAGCACAGGGAAACGGCGGTGTTCAGGATGTGGCGCTCTGAACGTAATGTGACCCAGAGACATTTGTCTGCTGGAAGCCGCGAATGTATCTGGCGTGATTAAGGTGTTCAGCACACAATCTCCTAAGCCTGTGTGGCGTTTACCTCACAACTGCCAGGCCTATCTGGTCCAGGCTGCACACTTTTGTCATCATTCTGCTTCGGGTCAGGCTTTGTTTTCCACCAGAGATGTTCTCACACCTCATCTGTACAACCTTCAAAGAACAAACGGTTTCCGTGTCTCTTCAGGTAAAAGGAAAAGACTTCATCACTCATGCTGTAAATCCTCACACTCAACGGCTATGGTTTGAGTATAAAACGTCCCCCAGAGGCTCATGGATTTCACCCTCATTTTGAGAGGCTTTAGGATCTTTGGGAAGTGGGGACTAGTAGAAGGAAATGATTCTGTGGGCCTGGGCTTAACGATTTATAAGCTAGTTCCATTGCCTGTCATATCTCTAGTTCCCAGTTCACTCTCATGTGAACAGGCAGCCTCATGCCGTGGCCTCCACAGCTCTGACAGGCTCTGCTTGCTACCATTCCTTTGTGCCTTGATTGCTAGTCTCATCAAGACAGGGGAAAGAGTTCTGCCACGCGACAAGGGAACAGTAAGTGCAGGGTGGTGGAAAACACATGCTACCATGGGCAGATTCCCCTAGTTTGTGACTGTGGCCACTGTTAATTAGAGAAGCTGAATTCTGAGTGATTCGACCTTAGGGCACCATCCTGCCAAGCTCATGATGGCCTATACCACTTTAGGCTATGGCAACAAAAGAGGAACCTTCTAGAATACATGGCAGTAACTTTACCAAATATCACCACATGAAGGGACTATCGAGAATATTTTTCAACACCTAACCTCACTTCAACCAGTCTTTATCCATTGAGGGGGAAAGCTAGGCTCACTTTGGGAAGGGGGTCTTACAAACCCTCCCACCTTGCGCTCCATATTTCTTAAGGTTGCTCCAGTCTGACAGTGAGGCAGAGTAAAGGCGGGGCCAGGATTCCCCAGCGGTGATAGTGAGGAACTGTTAATTCAGTGGAAAAGCGTGCTTTGCAGACCTAGCTCTGGCCTTTGGATTTGACCTTGAGCTTCTTGCAGGTCCTGGAATCCATGAAATGGAAATATTTATAGCTAAACTAATAGCTAGAGTCTATTCAGAAGGGAGAAAAGGCTTCAGGGGGTTGTCCTGACGAAAGGGAAGTTTTGATTCAGAAGGCATGCGAGGAAACACAGATGCCAATTAAGCAGGGAAGAGGTTGGCAGGTTCCCTAACAGACAAACCTGATACCCTCGAAGTCACACCCAGTGTCCAAAAGCAATGTGGGTGGGCTTCTCTTCCAGACATACCCGAACAGCTGTGTGGGGGACGCTCCTCACTCCCACCCCCTCCTGCACTCAAAGTCCACGTGAGCGGGAGATAAATAAGGAAACACAGGAAGTCCTTATTTGGTACTGCCCAGATTTGTTTTTCCGAAAGCATTTGTGAGATGCAAGACAAGATGTGCTTCTCTGCATGATTCGGTGTGTGTTTCCTAAACGAAGAATCCGCTTACATAACCACGGTTCAAGCATAGAAACCATGAAGTGCACATCCGTACAAGTTTTCCTTTCTGCGTCCGTTTACGGTTGCCTGTGGTGCCACTCATCCTGGAGAGTAGCAGAGAAGCCCCGCTTTGTGCATTGCTTCGTTTAGTCTTTTCTCACGGGGAACAGCCCCTTCAGCTGCCTCACCGAACGGCTATTTGGAAAGTTGACGGGCCAGTTGCTTAGTTTAGTTTGGGGGCCGGAGGGGGGCATTTTCCCCTGAGTAGATTCAGTTATTCACTTTGGGCAGAAACAGCATGAAAGTGAGGTTCAATACACCAAATCAGGACTTGTGTGGCTTTTCAAATACCACCAGTGGATTTCCCCCGTTTAAACCGCAAAGAAGCAGATAATCTTGAAGCTTTCACAGAAACTTCGAGACCTCAGGAAATTTTTCTGAGGTTCATTCACAATGTCATATACTTGGTAGGTTGGCTTCTATTGTGCGGAGTCACTAAAGGCTCGTGTCGCAGGCCACCCACAGGATCACTTTAGGAACTGGCAAGAAAATACCTGTGTAGTTTCTGTAACAGGAATGCAAAATGGTGCAGGAAAAACAGTCACTTCAATATTTACTTAAAACATAAATTGTTTTCTATTATCCAGCCTATGTATATTATTCAGTACACATATATCATATGTTTGTATATATTATATGATATACAATTATACATATACTATACACAATATGGTTATTTTGAGAAGAACATATGAAATAAAAATTATCTTAATTTTGGAGGACATAAGCACTCACATCTGTGAAGAGCCACACACAGTAAGGATGTCTGTCAAGTTTCAAATTGGCACAATAGAAGAAAAGCCTAGGGAAGATTCTTTCCAAATCCAGGGACCCAAGACTATGGCGAGGAACTTCATAAAAGCTACATAAATGTTTGATCCATCCAAGTATCTAAGTATATAAAGCCATTTGGCTATAAAAATCAGGCTTAGAAATTGCCTATAAATTACAAAATACATTCGTGGTGTTACCAGAGTCTGGGGGGGAGGGAGTTGGAAGTGGTTGTTTAACAGGTATTGGGTTTCAGTTTTGCAAGATGAAAAACTTCTGCTCATCAGCTACATGACGGTGTGACTATATTTAGCTCTACTCAACTGTACATGTAAAAATAATCAAGGTAGCAAAGAGTGTGTATAATTTTGCATAGTGAATCTTAAAAATTAAAAATATATATGGGTAAATGATGGAATCAACATCCAGCAGAAACATCAAAGGTAAGAGAAACAAAAGAGAATCAGAGAGTATTTCTTCAGAAATATGCAACATGAATGTCTATACGGATTTTAAAGTCATAGATTAGGATTCTGCTATGCAAAACATGTTCTACGTATATAAAATCTGACTGAAGGCTAGGGGCATGTCTCAGTCAGGCAGTAAAGTGTTCGCTTGACAATTATACAGGCCTGAATTTGACCCTCAGAAGCCACAAAAAAGCTGAGCATTGATGTGGACATTCATAACCCCAGCTCTAGGAAGCTGGAGACAACGGGATGATATGTGAAATTCATGGTCAGCCATCTTAGTCTACTTGGTGAGCTTCAGGCCAGTGTTCCAGTTAAAGAAAAAAGAGGAGAGTGGACGGTCCCTGAGGAGAGACTCTGAGACTGCCTTCTGGTCGCTACACGTGCACACACGCATAAATGCACATACAAAAATACACACACACACACACAAATCTGTTGATATAATGCTTAAAGTGATCATTCTGTCTGTGTAAGGAGCTTAAACTTTTAGTCTCTGAGTCTAACACGTGTGTTTGTTGCTTTTCCCGCTGTAGCTCAGTGACCATGGTTGATGTCATGATATGACCAGAATTTTAGCATGGTTCTGATGTGTTTCCCCAAGATAGAGCATTCATTTATTCAACAACTGATTCATACACTCCCTGTAAATAATTCCCGATGGTCTCCTTTATGTAGGCGACAGTTTGCTGGAGCCTACTGGGAGCAGCTAGATCAATAAGAACCAATCCCTATGTCTAAGTGGCTCCCAGAGCTCTTGAGAATGACTGTCTTTCCCTTTTTGTTTCTTAAACTTTGTACACAAAGGAATGCACTATAATACCATAATAACCCAGAGTCTGCCATGATCTATTTAAATACAGGTAAACTATTAAAATTTTATATTGCTCCTTTTTTCTTGCCACTGCATTTGCATTACATCTGCCTCATAAAATTTCATCTTAATTAATGTTTGTGAAAGGAAAAAGGAAAAAAATTACGTGTAAAGGGCTGGAGAGATGGCTCAGCGATGAAGAGCACTTGCCTGCTCATGCAGAGGACTCTGAGCACCCATATGGCAACTGTCTGTAACCCAGCTCTAGGGGATCCAATACCCCCATACAGACATAGCTGCAGGAAAACACCAACACACATAAAATAAAAATAACCAAACCAATAAAAAAATAAGTAAATAAAAAGGAATGGATATGACACACACACACCCGTGAGCTACTGATTGGTCAATTTGCTTGCCTAGATTTTGGTCTGGGGAAAAATGGTACCTGACTGGTACTGATGAGGCAACAAGATGTTCACTAGCATCCATGTAGCTCGGATATTGGCAGGGAAAGAATGCAGCATTCTTAATGGTCTATGTGAGACCAAGAGACCACTGTGGCAGTTCTTCTCTCCAGATAGACATTCATTTCTACCTTGTTGCTTCAGTATTGTTCCTGGGGAAACCCTAAATGTCATTATTTCTGCCCAGAAGGAAGGTAGGTATGAGCCAAGGTCTACATATTCCAAAGGCTGTGGCAATGTTGTGTCTCTTTGGTACTTTGAGTCCTGAAAAAAATACCTATAGAGCACAACAATCAAAAGAAAGATAAGAAGCAGTTATGAGTTCCTAGTTTTGAAAATCAATTATACTTAACGTTTAAGAGAATTTAGAGATCATTACGTGAAAGAGAAAAGAAATTCCAGGAAGCAGGATAATTTTACAATAACAACACTTTCTCTGTATTTTCCAGGGTATCACCTCATCTCAGCCTTCTAACTTTTCAGTGAAGCCAAGACAAGCAGGGCCATCAACTTTTCTTTACATAGAAAACCAAGAATCAGTGTAGGAATCAATATCAAATTATATCTTCCAATAACAACCAGTAACCCTGGCCTATAGTAGAGCCAGACTTGAGACCACCATCAACTCAGGAAAACCGCACTAATTAAATGCTCGTGGTATGCTTCACAGTATACAGGCTTTGGCAAAAGAAAACATAATGTCTTTTACTAAACAGTTTGTGTCCATGGCCTATTTATGTAAATGCAAAAAACCCTGGTGATATTTTCTCCACCTGAAGTGAGAAACAAAAGCTGGGGAGCGTGTGCTCCAGGTAGTGATGGAGCCAGGATCTGAACTCAGATACAGCTGATGTCCTAGCATCACCACCATGCTTTCATAGCCCTGGCAAAATTCAGAATGCTTCCACATACATTTTGCATCTTGAAGTCTAAATAAATGGTTCTAGCATGTGTCCCTTGGTTTCTTTTTCTGGTCCAGGGAGCCTACACTACCCTAAGCCCCACAAATACCAGCCTCCAAATGAAGCCATGAGCTCATAGCGAGCACCCACATTTGGGCTGAGAGTCAAGAATGTTAACTCTGCTTGTTTTGAAATTGGGTTGTGCACACTGTTTAAACATGTGGAGGTGGACTGACTGATAAAATGCTTCTGTGGGCTGGAAATAATTCTCAGGGCATCCTTACAGGGATATCCCATTCAATGACCCCTGGCTGAGTCTTGTTTATAGCAATACCCCTTCCTTTCCTTCCTTCCTTCCTTCCTTCCTTCCTTCCTTCCTTCCTTCCTTCCTTCCCTTCCTTCCTCCCTCTCTCCTTCCCTTCTTTCCTTCCTTCCTCCCTCCCTCCCTCCCTCCTTCCCTCCCTCCCTCCTTCCCTCCCTCCATTTCTTCCTTCCTTCCTGATTTCCCAAACTTTATTAAAGTAAAAAAAATTAGTCGTGATAAATCTCTATAGCATGGTCATTTTCCTAGGATTTTTCTTTAGAAATTAGACAATTGCCTTCCAAACACATGCCCATGACTCATTCCATCTATACTAAGCAGGTGAGTAGCTGAAATCCAGGGGGGCTCATCTTCCAACTTTCACCAGTTTGTCTTTGGATCAGCAACAACTGTGACAACTCCGACTACTATGGCTTCATTAATTTTTGTCTATAGCTCTCTGAGCACTTCTATATGCAGGAACCGCAGAATTCGAGCAGCTTTGTTAATAACCACATTCCCTGGGTCAAAAGCAAGAAAGTTTGTCTTAAAAAAGCCACAGGTAAGCTCTTTTCCATTCGCTTTGCTTTAGCAACTATATGCTGTGTTAGACCCTCCTGAACCAAAAGGTGAATGGCCTGAAGTATCACCAAGTAATCATCATGACACTGAATTGGAAGTTGGCCAAATCCATTACACCAGCCTTAAAATCTGCGTTATTTACGTCCAGGTTCACCAATGGCTCTGCATTTTTATCTGCATTTTGGGTATTTCTTTTCTGTTACGAGGTATTAGTTCCTTTTATTTTTCAGCATTGTCTCCATATTCAACTCTAACAGCTAAAATAGTAAGTCAGTCGATTGCTTCTTGCTGATCGTGAATCTTGAAAGGACAGTTAACGTCTTTGAGATACTGCTAGAAGAACTCGGGTTATTCACTGCTCTGGATGTTTCCCAAGTTACCCCTGCCTTTGATCCTGCAGCATCTGATTTTCTGGTCTTCAAGCCAAACAATAAAGTTTCTAAACTCTGCTTAATCTTTGCAGTTGAAGCCCTCAGGGTTATAGAAGGCCATGAGCTCGTATCTGAACATGATCCCCCCCCCCTCCTAATTGCACTAGGTGCTTTGGGTTCTACATAATGTGTTCCAGGCCACCCAGGTCTACATAGTAAGACCCTGTCTCAAAAAATAAAGAAAGAAGCCTAGTGGCCATGGCACATGCCTTTAATCCCAGCACTTGGGATGGAGGGGCAGGCAGATCTCTGTGAATTCGAGGCCAGCCTGGTCTATAAGAGCTAGTTCCAGGACAGGCTCCAATAAAGCTACAGAGATACCCTGTCTCGAAAACCAAAAAGAAAGAAAGAAAGAAAGAAAGAAAGAAAGAAAGAAAGAAAGAAAGAAAGAAAGAAAGAAAGAAAGGGAAAGAAAAAGATGTTTCTTGAGATATGTAGGATATTAGAATATTTACAGTTCTGGTGAAAGAACAGGTGAGCTTAACTGTTATATGCATTACTGACATTGTCCTGGCAAGACTCTCATGAGTGCCAAGTTCAGGTTTTTGCTAGATGCATATAAAACAGTAGAGTTGTGTGGTTATTACTAAGCAATAGTGACACCCCAGAGAGAGAGATTGGGAAACCAAGGGTTCCTAACATGCAATTAAAGGGTGAGTATAAGAGACAAATGGTCTCTTTATCACTTATGAAGAGTCAAGAGCCTCTTCACAAAAACAAACAAAACAGATCTGCAGGCTGAGAACCTCATGGTTAAAGTCCCACAGCTTAAGAAATATTCGAGCTCAGGGCAGATTGGCTGGAGACACCCATTACCCTGAAATAAAAGAGGGGACCTTGAATAAACTCCATTAATAACTGTTCAGACTCTCTTAAGCTCTCAGAGACTGAGATGGACCACCTTTCCTTTGTGAAGCTATGACTTCCTCTTGCTGAAGTGTTCTGGAAAAATATCTCTACATCAAGCACCCACTGCATGAGTGCCTTTATTTTCTCTTTAGGGTCCCAGCCTCCTACCTATTGTTAAATTCCAATAAAACAAGAAAAGAGATATCCTAGATATAAAAAAGGGGAGCAGAGTAATCAGAAGAGTGGCAAGAACTTAGTAGCATGTACCAGCTGTGGATAAGGAAATCCTTAAGGCTGCATATTGCGGGTGCTTCTCTGAAGGGGCTGACAAGGAAGGCATACAAGAGTTTGGTAACTTAGGTACATTTTCTCATGGGCTTCAACACCCTGCTAAGGACTTTCAATGCCAGGGCAAGCCTACTACTACTACTGTTTGCTCTAGAAAGTCTAAAGGCAATGATAACCAATGCTGAGTAAAGATGCGTTGCATGAGTTTCCTTAGAAGAGAAAAAAGGGAACTAAGGGAACTGAGCACACTAAATTGGAACTATGAAGTCAAGAGATCCAGCGGAAGTGGGAGGGGGGATGCAGATGGGTGGGATAACAAAGCTATCAGGCACGTGGAAAGTAGGATTGCACTAACCCTAAACCTCTCAACACTACCTCTTCTCAGTAGCTCAGGCCTAATGTTAAAAGACATGATCAGAGCTGGGCTTCCTTCCATCGATTCATGCTGATGGTATCCTTCTACTCTCAAGCAGAAAGAATCAAATGGTGGTCTTTACCTGTCAGAGAGAAGAAAGCTGTAATTATAATAGTGACAAACAAAAAAGCTTAGAGGTGCGGCCAATGGGCTTGACCTGCAAGGAGTTGTAGAGATGTCTAGCTAAGACATTTTTAAAAATAAGATCGTGGCTGTCAATAAAGAGTACATCTTAACATGAAAATCCAGACCAAAGAGAGTGGGCTGTGTGAGGCTGAGAGAGGTTGAATAAATACCAACACATAATTTCTTAATTCAGTTATTGACCTGATCCCATTTTTAGATTCATAATCCATTACTTAAAATGAAATACATAACCAGAATTTTTAACCTGACATTGAAACACAATGTTCTCATCCACCAAGTTCACACTTGAGAATAGTAAACTCAAGTTAAAACAATATTTGCTCCCCCCAGTGTTTTAAGTAAACTTCTGGCTTGAAGGCTGCAGGTTTCTGGTTGGGCATGCCTTTATATTCTGCAAATGTATGCCATGATGACGGATCTAGACTTCTCTAAATAAATCTATCAGTAAGGATGCTCAGAGAAATGCTTTAGGCTCTGCTCTGTTAAAAGGACTTTTTATGTATTTATGTCCCCAGAGTCAATGACTTAAAATACTTAAAACAAAGTCCCTAAAGAAGGAGCTTTGCATCTTCACTTGTTCTAGACCACGCAAACTGTCCAGTACAAATTGTTTATAGCATATACTTGAGTGACAACATTGAATACAGAGGGTCTGATATGAGGATGGACTTCTGTTTGAGCTGAGGATCACATGGGTACACAACAAACAGAATGTTGGTTAAAGTCTAACTTGTTCACTGTATCTGGCGACCCATTCTATGGTCATTGTTCCAGTTCCCAAGTATTCTATTGAAACTGTAAAATTAGCAGTATGATACCTACACTAAGATCTTGGCTGCGAAGTAAGAGCTTTCAGACTGAAAAGCCCATTCAAAATCCTCTTTATTTGCCCTATCCTCCCTCACCCAGAGTTGAAACTGAAAAGAAATATTATATTCTAAAGATGGTAGATGTTAGTTCTTCCATGATGCTGGCTGAAAAAGGTAGATTGGGTACACAGGGAACACCATTATTGTAACTCTGTTAGATGTCTCAGTATGCCTACCCCCAAAATTCAGATGAGTCTCAGAGGCCAAATTTTTGGTTTTATAATGTCAATTCAATAATTTAATAATAACCTGTGTACAACTTATATGGGTTTTTTAAATTTGTTTTGCTTGCTTGCTTGCTTGGTTTCCCTTTGCCAGAGAAAGCTGACAAGATTTCAGGTCCATGTAGCTACTTGTTTAATTTGATGATAGAGGAGGATCAGAAATAATTCATATTCATGTGGAATGTGTAACAAAACTTAGAGTTTTACCTCAGGGTTGTAAGACCTCTTCTGTTCCTTGTTATATTGTATACTGAAAATATCTGGGTTGCTGATTCCACCCATAGCGCATCACACATCATATTCTGAAGTTAGCGCAAGTACATAGCTTGTTACTGGGTAGGAAAAACAATACAGAGCTTTGATGCCGTAATTCTTGATAAGACAGCTAGCTATAAGTGTACATCTGTCAAAGAATGGATCAGTGGTTCTCAACTTTCTCAGTACTGTGACCCTTTAATACGGCTCCTCATGTTGCGATGACCCCCCAACTATAAAATTATTTTCATTATTACTTTGTAACTGTAATATTGCTACTGTTAGGAATTGTAATGTAAATATCAGTCGATAGGCAACCCCTGTGAAAGGGTCACTCGACCCACAAAGGGGTTGCAACACACAGGCTAAGAACTTCTGGAACAGAGGCTAAGCCCCAGGAAGATTCAGAACCTGAAACTCGAATGAACCTTTTAGGAGTCCATGTATTAGGACTTTACAAATGATACCTTCTGAAGGAGAAAGAAAAGAAAGATTATTGTTTCCTGAATTACGAATTACTGTTAAGGAAAAAGAGCTTAACATAGGAGCTCTGGAGGCAGCCTATCCCATGACTATTTATAGAGTTCTGGATCAAATGCTGGCTGACAATTCAGTCCGGGTGCATTGGGGCAAAAGATGCAGCTTGGAGCTAAAGGAAAACCCATTGGCATGATCATAATGTACACACTGACATGCAAGAATAAACTCAAGCCATATATACCCGAAAAACATTTTTATAAATATCTTTATAAATAGTCAAAAATAAGTATCTTTAGCCTATTCTAAGCAGCTATAAACTGACCTTGTTGCATCTTGAGCCATCATCTCAGGACTGTAGGGGTCTTGCCTGATGTTGCTTGTCACATTGCCTTTAAGTTCACTAGGACAACAGGAAGGCCCATCTCTGATTTCCAGGACAGGTCCTACAACACGGGTCAACTGCGGGCACAGACCATTGCAGCCAACCTGAGCTGTTCATTGTCTCTTTGAAGGTCAGCCTTGGCTAGGCATGCACTGCCTTAGGATGTGTGTGAAGGTGTACAAAGTCTGGCAGCAGCTTTTCAGAGCATTTTTGGATGAATTTGAAAGATACAACTTCCAAAAATACTCTGGAAGCAGTGAATAGTGAACCCACTCACCTACTTTGTGAGAAAGAAAAAATCCCCTAAAGTAACAAAATAAACAGAGTTCTGACACCGACCAGTGACTTGGATACATTGGCCAAGGCAGAAAGGAAGGGAAGGATTGGAGACAGTGCAGCCAGAAACAGGATATAGGAACACAGAACCCCATTGTGAAGATGTTACTGTCACATGTTCCTTCTTATCAGGACCCAGGAAGAAACACTGGCAATGCAAATACACACAGTTATGCCAGCACGGCATTCTCAGCACCTCGAAAAAGACAGATCATGTGAGATTAGAGGGAGGGGAGGGAAGGATGTGAGGAATTCAGATTAAATAGCTAGCATTGAATAGCCTTTTTGGAACTTAATTTTTCTTTCTTTTTCATTTTTATTTTCTGTGTATTAATGCTTTGTCTGTCTATCATATGTAGGCCAAGTACCTAAAGAGGTCAGAAAAAGGTATCAGCTATCCCAGAACTATAGGTACAGATGATTTTGAGCTGCCATGTAGGTGTTAGGAACTGAACATAGGGCCTCTAGTTGAGCAACCAGTACTTGTAAACACTGAGCAACCTCTCTGACTCTGGGGGAAAGCCTTTCTGGAGAGAGGATCTTGAGAATGAGAATGAGGTGTTCATCTGAAGAGTAGGAGAAAGAGCAGGATGGGGGAAGGGAGTCAGGCAGGGCGGGGCAAGGTCAATGGGTTGAAAGCAGAGTGTTCACGTGGGCCAAAGTGACTGAAAGGAGATGGCATCAGAAGAGACATTTCTTCAGGAGATGGCATGTGCCAGGATCTTAATTAAAGACTAATGGAAAATTTTTGAAATGTTTTAAGCAGATATGTGACATGATCCAATTAATACATTTTTTTGTTGTTGTTGTTCATAAAGATGCTGGCTTACCTCTAAGTTGGGAATAGGGTAGGAGGATCAGTTAGGAAGCTCCCCTGATGGCATTTAGGTAACAATCCAAGTCACACAGGACCTCAGCTGCCTTGTGAATGGGTTCCATTGTCTCTCCCTATGGAGGCCGTGCTTGAGGAGGTGGATGACACATCCTTTTTCTCACAGCTGGTATTCCAGGGTCTGACACTGGGTGACCTTCTCCTGCTCCAAGACATGTGGCCTAGAAGTCTTCTAACCCAGCAAGCGCAGCACTGGGTGAATGTCACTAGACTATGCCAGTGCCAACTCTCCAAGTATCTGTCCCCACATCACATCTTTTGAAAGCCAAGTTCTAGTAACTGGTCTTTGTGCCTAATCTGACGTTGAAGTAAAAAGAGAGATCAAAGAAACCCATGGAGAGTCAATCTGTGTGTTCACATGTAACCTATGCATAGGGCTTCTTACACTGGATGAAAGCAAGGAAAAAGGCAGAATAAGTCCTCAACTTTGACCAGTAGAATTGCCTGTGTGTTATTAGCATGGGGCAATATAATCTAAAGGAACACAGCCTCTTCGAGAACATTCGTGACCATCACAGTCCATCACTTTACTACCTTAAAAGCCAGCAATTGGGGTGGAAGGATGGCACATGATTTAGTAACTTTTCTTGGGAAGATACAAACACAAATATTCTCATCACTGGTAGGGCACTTATGATAAACCAAAGAAATGATGGCGTCCAAGTCTAGCTTAATGAATCAGTGAGTTTACTGGGGTCATTTCAAGGAGCTGGATCATCTCAATGGCTGCTGAGATACAGGACAAGTTGCTCAGCTTGGAGGACAGCTCATGGAAGCTGTTGGGGGAGGGGGTGGTAGTCTCCCTATACAACATGTAGGCAGCTTATAGGCAGGTTGGTCAATCAGAGCCTCTTCCCATCAGCAAGTGTTATTGTTTCTATGACCATGGGGAGAGGCCCTCTGAATCGTCTAAGTCTTGGCTGCTTCATAACTCTTGCAAGTTTCATTTACATTCTGAGGCGTCTCTTTTCTCCTCCCAGGGAGTAGGAAAGGATTTTTTTTTAGTTTGGAAAAAATACCTATGCAAAGCGCACTCACCCTATTGGTGACTTTATAACCTAATTTCTTCTTATGTCTTATTAACCTGTCAAGATTATTAAGTATTATTATTTTCCAGAAGAGAAAAGAAACTGCATTTAACTATTATACTTGAGTCACAATTTTCTCCATGCTGCATGAGCCTTATTTGCCATTTAGATACAGAAAGACATCTAAAGGGAGTTCTAAAGCAATAATGGAAGTGTAGAACAATGTGACTTCTCATTTATAGATAGTGTTTTTGGTCAGAGGTTTTATCTCAGTAGTTATGAAGTTAGAAAAATATAGTAACTTGTTGAAATAGGAGCAGTGGGGCTGCGTCCCCAGCACCCCGGCTGCCTGCTAGCTTATGCCCAAAATAACAACACACAAACTGTATTCATTTAAGCACTGCTTGGCCCATTTCTATCTAGCCTCTTCTAGGCTAATTCTAACATATTAATTTAGCCCATTTCTTATCATCTATGTAGCAGCGCTAGGTGCGCTTACCGGGAAGATTCTAGCCTTCGTCCATCCTGGGTCGGAGCTTCATCGCGTATGCCCCTGAGAGCTGACCTATGGCATCTCTTCTCCAGAGCAGAGCTGTCGAGTCTGAGCTCACTTCCTCTTCCTCCCAGCATCCTGTTCTGTTTACTCCTCCCACCTATGTTTTAACCTATCAGGGCTAAGGAGTTTCTTTATTGCTTAACCAATGAAATCAACAGATTGATATATGACACTCCCACATCAGTAACTCACTGATATAAACTGCCCTGTAGTATCTCAACTAGATCATAAAAGAGAACAAAGGAAAAAGAAGTGCTATATGACACCCTGATGCTTATTCATTGAACTATAGCTTCTTATACATACACATCAAATGTATATTTCCTAGGCTAAGGGTGAAGTTCAGCCATACAGTACTTGGCTACCAGCAAATACAAAGAAATGCAAAAATAAGTGTATTCTGATATGTCAAGACTTAGAAGGAAGATTAGTCTACAGACCAAGAGGCCGAAATTTTGTGTTATCTTTAAAACACACATTTTGGTTTAAGTTGGAGGTTCTTTAAAGATATTTTGACGTATGCTTAAGCATAAGGGTTAGAAAAAAAAAGATGTGCTCAGAAAACAGTCATAACTAAGGTTTACTCCAGTGGGAGCTGCCCCTTTGGATTTTCTTATAGAGTTGTTGTGACTGGGTTTCTGTGAAAGATGTTATAATATGCTGAGGGACAATTCTGAAAGGTTGATTAAAGTTTGGGGTTTGGCTAATAAATTAGAACAATTTTGGTTTGACCACAAGTTAAAGTCTGAAAAACAGCCTAGAACAACTACAGGGACAATAATTTATGACAATAACTGTTAATATATTTAAGTTACTGCTGTGTTAAATTTGTTTGGAAATGAGGAACAAAATGAACTAAATCAAATTCATCAAATAGCCCAAGCCATAAATATGTACAAATTTGTTTATGTCAACATACTTGGTAAGTTTTGGATTCATTATAATCTAACCTGATCGTGGCCTACCTCGATTCTTTTTCTGATGAAAACAGATAATCTGGGATTGGAAAACCCCGTTTATGATATAATCAGGACCCTGCACAGAAAACTCCTGTTATTCTAGTGGCAGCTAGCTACGGAGGATGAAGACAATGAACTGAAAACTCCATCCGGGGCTCTAGGCCTTTTAAACCTCTTCACTCAGTCTGATGTCATTCTACCAAGTCCAGCCTTGAGATTTCCTAGGGACTCTCCTAAAAGCCCACACAATTCACCCCTAAAGCACATGTTTACAGGAATCCAAACAGAAGCAGAACATTGAAAACTGTTCTACTCAGTAACTAAGATGTGAATGCCTCCTTAAGTGGTTTCATTGAATGAGTCACACGAGTGCAGATTTCAGCCTAACCTAAGATTGTATGGATTGAACCAGTTGAGATCTTGTTCCTATCTAAGCACCAACTGCTCCAGATAAATTTCTATTCTCTGAAGTCAGATGAAGTCCTGAGTTGAGTTTGCTAGCCTTCCATCAAGTTGCACCACCAAATATTCCATGAATTTTGTGAGACAATCTGTTCTATCAAAATTATTCTATGCTCGCCCTAGGAACCATATAATCCTAGGGGGAAAGTACTATGTTCCTGAAGTAGCTATTGGCTATTCAATGGCATTTCCTTCTCAATTTTGTTTAAAGGCATATGAATTATTGTATGTAAATATATATGTGTGTGTTATAGTCATAGATATGTCGTTCTACTTTTGAGCTTTGTGTTAGGAAACATCTTATACTCTATCAACAGATTTTCATCTTTAATTGCTTCATGTCCACTTTCTGAAAAGCCTTATTAGCCATTTCACTGTAGTAAACTGCACTTTTAATTTTCACAATTGGAAGACTTATTATTTGTAGGAAAGATAAGATTACAATAGATACTGTCTCATAAATGCATTTCTTTTTGTATTCAGTTAACATCTCAAAAACAAGCTTTCAAAAATCTTTGAAACAGTTTTGACTTACAAAATGTTTCCAAGGTACCCTGGACATCCTTAAATGTTCTTTATCCACCTGCCATAGTAGATTTGAGGAGCTGTTGACTTCATGTTTTATATGATTTGTGTAATTTGTTTTGAACTTTTGCTAGTCAGTGACTTATTTGCTTTTACTGTCAGATTTGTAGCCCAGGGTCTCACTAGACATGAGCATATAATCCTCGTGCCTCAGTCTTCCGAGAGCAGAAAGCACTAGCCTGAACCACATGACTTGCATGCCTGGCACACATTTTCAGATGAACATGAACTGTACTGTAGGCTCTATGCAGATGCCCCCAAGTCTTACAGTAATGTACTGCTTCCTGCTTCCGGAAAGGCAGGATGTCACACATAGGTCCCCAGTTCTTTCACTGGCTGTAACCTGAATCAGCATCTCAAACTCTCTTGTACTTCAAGATCGCAAATGTTTAGATATCCAAGAAGACTATCCCAAATTGGTGGCACATGTCTGTCACATAGCAAAGGTGCATGAGGACACTGTCATCAGTGATTTCAACCTAATCATTCTTTTTTAAAAAAAATAGTATATGAGTTATTCTTCTAGTTTTTGTGTTACTTTGACAAAAGCAACAGAGAGGGCTTAGGCCTAGACTCACAGTTCAAAGTAGACTCTATTGCAGGAGCTTAAGATCACTAGTGACAGTCTCTGGGAAAAGAACTCCCCCTCTGCATCTGGTCATCTCATGACAGAGCCGAAGGGAAATGGGATATCCAGGAGATGTGTGGTGTAGAAAGGGACTTTCCGTTTCTTTCTCGGATGGCTCAGGATGTACTTTTCTTTGGGTCCACGGAAACTGTGCTGTGTAAATCCAGGGCTTACTTATTTCCAGGGAATTGCTGCACATCCCCCAAGATACCTGAGCTGGACACTTGGCCGGTTTAGACTCTGTGAAGGTGAGAGGGCATTTTCTCATTCCTTTTTCCTCATGAGGTAACATAATTATGTGGCATTGACTTAGATGGCTTATTTCCCAAATTTCAGCTCACCACTCCTCTCTCCATCAACTCAAACAGTTCCAACCTATTGTTAGATTTTTAAAGCCAGGTCCTCACTGGCTGTCTGAGATGTGAATGGCAAGACCTTGTTTACCTCATACCTAGGACTCATCTTCAACGAAGGATCTAAATGAAATTGGAAGAGGCACGAGTTTCTCTCTTATCCATTAGATAAGATGGGGGACCTAGCCAGACCTCACTATATTTTCTAATTTTGTCTGAAAAGACCTTCAGATGTGCTGAACATGTAGGAATCTAAGTGGAGATGGTAAAGAAGAAGTCATCAGGGAATCATAGAATGAGCAGACAACAGTGAGAGCAAGAGAACTAAAGAGAAGACTGGATTTAGTAAAAGCCTCCATTCTAAACATTATGCCTGTTGTTCTAATGCTACCTCGACATCTAGGATTCACTGTTTCACAGGTGAAGTAGAAACTCAGGGAAACTGACTCATCCAGGGACGGCCCAGCAAGTCAGAGATCTCCGTTTCAGCCCCCTAACTGTCTGATCCCACCTAGCACTTCTCCAAAATAGTAAAGGTGTCTGGCTTCACTCATATAGTTCTTTCTTGGAGGAAAAGGGGCTTGTTTCTTTCCAGAGGTCCATCAGTCCTATTTATCCTGCCGTGAGCCTTTTAAGATGCATTATCAATGGATGTTAAGTTGGAATGTTAACATTGGGGGCTGATCTTTGTGAGCAAAGCAACTTTTATTTGTGTTATTTTTTTTTCTGACAGACAGTATGAAAGAAATCACTTCTTTTCCAGAAGTGTACTGGGATTTGGAATGCTGGCGTGAATAATTTTCTTTTAAGGACAAAGTGAGTCTCATGTATTAAGTGGGGGAAGGAATATGCAATGTGATGTCAGAAAAATAAGATCTGTGACTCTAGAACTTGCGATTCTTTGTATCCTTGACAGCATCAACAACAGCAAAACTCCAGGAATCTTGCATGTGTGTGGAGTCCAGGGGCTTTTGCAGAAGGAAAGGAGAACTAACAACTCACATGAACCACTGTTTCTCACCTCCCTTGACAAGCAAAGTAGAGCAGCTTCTCAAAAGAAGAAACCCTGTGCTCCCCATGAGTGCCTTAATAATCACAATTATGGAAACCAATTGAATACAAACCTCAAAGCAGAAGGAAAAAAGAGGTAGGAGTTGAAGGAGGACAGAGAAAAGAAGGAGGAAGAAGAGGAGGAGGCCAAGAACAAGAATGGAGAGGAAACAGAAAGACGCAGATCTATCAAAACATTCCACTTTCCCCCTTTAAATGCTGAGAAACACAGGCCCCTCAGGGCCTGGCACAAGACATGGCCATCCTCTCAGAGCACGATGCTGGTCCCATTGCTTTATTATTTCTTAATTGGCAAGAACTAAAAGTGGGCCATTTTCGTTGCAGAAGCCAACAAGTGTGTCTGTGGCACCATACAACTGGTTTGCAGCCTAACAAACAAACCCTGGATTCTTTGCATTTGACCTTCAGCCTTTGCCTTTGTTTGCCAGCACAGCTGATGAGTTGCCAATGAATTGCTAACCCAGGTAGGTATCTATTGCAGCATAGCATCCTGTGTTGTTAAAATAAAGCATGTGCCTGTATTTTAATAGCAGTGCTCTGTATTAAGGAGACTCTGAGCTATTCAACTGAGTATAGGACAATCCTGATTTTGCAGAGGGAACTTAGGTACAAAAAGAGAGTATGTGAAATCGGTGTCCTGATGCAATAGCTCTTCCTGCGGCTTAAAAGCACTTTCAAAGAGAGTGAGTATTTCTGGCTCGTATGCATCACTGGCTGCACAAGGTGATTTTGCTGTGCATTATTCTTTAATTATAACTGCGCCATAGCCATCTGCTCCACTCCATTCCCTAATTAGAGATGTAAAAAGCATTTCACAACTCCCACCCATAAAAAAGATCTGAGGGATTTCATGGCAGGCTTGCTCTGATCACCTCCCGCCTCTTTTGGCCTGTGGATGCTCCCTTCAACGGTACATCTAAACAGACCCAGGAAATGCTTGGGATATAGTGATCACTGCCTAAGACCTGGGTGTTGGAACTCTTTCCATCCATTTGACATGTGCTTCTTCCTGTATCATGTAGATGTTAGTCAGCCTCTCCTGTGCAGTGGTCAAACACAACATCCTGTTCATAGTTTCCTTCCCACAGGCATTGTTTCTACCATCTTAAAGCTCATTCTCGTATTTGCTGGACCATCACTTTAAGCATTTCCAACGCCTGTGTTTTCAGTGGCGAGAAGAGATTCTGGGGGTTTTCTAGTTTGCTTCTAGGTGAAGCAGTTGGTAGGCTTGAAGGTGTCCCTTGTAGGCTTAGGCTCATAATCCCACCACCTTAGTTTCCCTGTGTCTAAAAAAAAAAATTAGGTAACACAATTTGGCAAAGAAAAATGTGTTTGTCTGTGGTTGTGCCAAACCAGGGGAACAGTCTAATTTCCATACCTTGCTTATGGTCATCTCCTACTTTATAGAAAGCAAGGAGACAAAGGCTGGAACACATACTCACTTGGCTATAGAACCAGTCTTTCTCTGGGACAAAGGAGCTCTGGGACTGCTCATCTTTTCTCTTTCAACGATGGGATAATCTTTAACAACTCTGTTTTCCTAGAGTGGAAAGCCCATATTAGTTTTCTTTGGAACTCAGTTTTAGCTCAGGTTCCCAGCATGCTGGTTAAACACATTAGTTTCATGAGTGAAAACATGACAGCAAACATGACTGCAATGGGGGCACAAAGGTGTCTCTTCCAGGACATCAGCATTGGTGCCTGGATAGCAAATCACATCTGCAGACACTGAGTCTCACGTCCCCATAGTCGCTGATTCCATACGGCATCTGAAATCCCCTCTCGGCTCCCAGAACTATATCTGGGGCCACTTCAAGGAGAGCCAAGTCTCTAAACGAAAATACTCAATTTGGACCACAGGAAGTCATGTGACATCAACTGTAATAACAGAAATAAACAGTGACTTTCTAGGCAGAAAATGAAGCATAAGCTTCTTATTAAAAATATCTAGTGAAAAATATCCATTCATAAGGTGACAGAAACAAGACACCCTAAATTCCAGCATATGTCATACTGATTGGAGATTCAATTAGATTCCCTGTATAGCAAAGACAGCTGCATCAGATGTTATGTTTGATTCGTAATGTACGTTCACATTTTTGTGTGTGCTGATCTCAAAATTTTATCTGTGGTGGTCTCAAAAGTATCAAAGTTGATAAATATTAATATGAAATTAACAGATTCTACAGTTTTTTTGGCTTCTTTTTGAGTCTACCTTTAGGAAGTCCTTAATAACTAATTGATTCAAGAGTCTATTAAAATGTATAAGGGAGCTTTACTAATTGTAGCTCTAACATTTACCAGGCCACCTAGGGCAGTATAGAGGGGCACGCATTGCAGGGCCAAGTGGATTTGGCAGTGAACTGCCTGCTTTGACTTCCTGATGTGTACTTGTACTTGCTGTCAGACCTCAGGCAACCTTTTTTATTTTTCTCCCCCACAAAATAGGATTTTATGATAGGATTGATTTTCAAATGGGATCTTTCAGCTAAACACAAATAGACTGCAGTTCTCCAACCCGCTCAGGAATGGTTTTTGAAGAGCTGAGTATTCATTTTGGAGTAGGAAAAAAATGGTGTAATGACAACAGAAAAGACCCAGGGAATAGTATAAATGTGCTTGAACTAGAGTTGTGGAGGTGCTTTAGTGGTTAAGAGCACTTGCTATATACTCATAAGGAACTGAGTTTGAACCCATAGCATCAACTCAGAAGGCTGGTTGACCAGTTGGTCTGGCTGAAAACTGGCAAGTTTTAGGTTCAGTGAGAAAAATCTTTCTACATTTCTCAAGGGGATAGGGCAGAGTAGAGTGATAGAGGAGAACACCAGATGTCCTCCTACATGCTCACTCAGACACACACACACACACGCACACACACACACACACACACACACATACACACACACGGGGGGGGGGACTTAGTTACTCAATGATTGTTGGAGAAATTGATATTAGATTTCAAACTTTGTCCCTAAACTAGAAAACTTTCCTTAAAATATTAGTAACTAAAATTTGGATTAGCATTATAGAATCTGCTGGTTGTTTGTTTCTTGGTAATTTCTTCAATCTGAACCCCCAATAGTTTCTAAGAGAGAAATTGCCTGGCTGGCTTCCCAGAGCATCACTCTGGTTGCGGCTCACTCACTCCTAGCATTGACTTTTAACTCTAATCCCAAACAATATTTGTCCAGATGCTGGAGTTGTTTGTAAGACCTCCATTTCCAGGCAATACTTTTATCTTTAGTCCTTAGCCATCTCAGTAGTTAAACAACCCCCTGCACACTTCTCTACCTGGTGCAAGGCTGCTTTCTATGTGGTCATCTTTAGTATCTCCCGTGTGCAAACTGGAACTTTATTCCATAAAATAATGCCACAGTGAATGTGGAACTCAATAGTTGTGCTTTTATTGTTTTAAGACTTAGAACTCTCACGTCAGGCGTGTATTATTTTATTTGAAATGCTTTCAAATATTTGCTTTATTTCTGAAGCCCAGGCTTGATATTCAGCCAAGGCTGGCCTCAATTTCCTACCTTCATAACACATACTATTAATAGTTAAACTGTCTTCAACAAGAAGGTTCACATGATCCAAACTATGCAAATATGGAAAACTGAAGTTAATCAAACAAGGTTAAATATGTAAGCTGATATTAATCAACAGTTCCTGCAGAATTCGATTTAGTAATAATCTGTATAAAGTTTCATTTACCTTCAATGTTAATATTTTCTGGTTTTATTTATTTATTTATTTATTTATTTATTTATTTATTTTTATTCATTTGTTTGTTTTATATCCCTGCAACCACCTACCCCTTACTCTCTCCTCCCAGTCCTTACCCCTGCCTCTGCTCCTACCTGCAATCCCATTCTCTTCCTTCTCTATCCAGGAAAGGGCAGATCTCCCATAAGCATCAATAAAACATGGTATGTCAAGACTAAGCTCCTCCTCATGTATTAAGACTAGGCAAGGTAACCCAGTATGGGGAGTAGGGTCCCCAAAACCAGTAAAAGAGACAGAGAGAGCCGCTGTTCCCTTTGTTAGGAGTGGCACAAGAGGACTAAGCTCCACAACTATAATATACGCAGACCACGGGCTCCCTGCTAGTCAGCTCAGTCTCTGTGAGCCCATATGAACCGAGGTTAGTTGATTGTGTGAGCCTTCCTGTGGAGACCTTGACCCCTCTGGCTGCCACACTCCTTTCTTCTCCTCCACAGCATTTTTGAATTCTGTCTAATGTTTGGCTGTGGGTCTCTGCATCTGCCTCCATCAGTTTTTGGATGGGGCCTCTCTGCTGACAATTGGCCCAGGCACCTATCTGATCACAGGGGACAACCAGTTCAGGCTACTGACCCAATATTGCTAGGATTCTAAACAGGGTCCTTCCCATAGAATCCTGGGAGATTCCCTTGCACCAGACTTCCACCCAACCCTGAATTGACACCCCCAGCACTACCCTTTAGCAATCCCCACCTTTTGTTGCCTCTGCAAACTGATTGTTCAAGTTCCCATCCCCACTCTCCCTCAGTTCACCCACAAAATCTCTTCTATTTCACCTGTCAAGGGAGATCTGGGTGTCACCCCATGAAATCCCCTTATTACCTAATCTTTCTGGGTCTGTGGATTATAGCATAGTTATCCTTTGTTTTACAGCTAATATCCACTTATAAGTGAGTACATACCATGTTGATCTTTCTCAGTCTAAGTTACTTCACTCAGGATATATATATATATATATATATATATATATATATTTCATCCATTTCCCTTCAAATTTTCTGGTGTCCTTGTTTTTAACAGTTGAGTAATATTCCATTGAATGAATATAGCACATTTTTTTCTTTATCCATTCATCAGTTGAGGGACATCTAGGTTATTTCCAAGTTCTGGCTATTAGTTGAGCAAGTGTCCTTGTGGAATTATTGGGTATTCTTTGGGTATATGCCCAAGAACAGTAGAGCTAGGTCTTGTGATAGTTTATTCCCAGGTTTTTGAAAAACCACCACACTGGCTTCTAAAGTGACTGTACAAATTTGTACTCCTGCCAGCAGTGGAGGAATGTTCCCTTTGCTCTCCAACATAAGCTGTCACTGGTGTTTTTGATTGTAACCATTCTGACAAGTGTAAAATGGAATCACATAGTCATTTTGATTTGCATTTCCCTGATGACTAATGATGTTGAACATCTCCTTTAATGTTTCTTGGCCATTTGAGATTCTTCTACTGAGAATTCTGTTTAGATCTGTATCCCATTTTTTAATTGGATTATTTGGTATTTTGAAGCCTAGTTTCTTGATTTATTTACATATTTTGGAAATCAGCTCTCTATTGGATATTGGGTTGGTGAGGATATTTTCCCAGTCCATAGGATGACATTTTGTCCTATTGATAGTGTCCTTTGCCTTTCAGAAACTTCAAGTTCATGAGGTCCCATTTATTAATTGTCAATCTCAGTGTCTGTGCTATTGGAATTCTGTTCATGAAGTTGTCTCCTGCACCAATGTGTTTGCGATTATTTCCCACTTTCTCTTCTATCAGGTTAAGTATATCTGAATTTATGATAAGGTCTTTAATCCACTTGGATTTGAGTTTTGTGCAGGGTGATAAGTACGGAATGATTTGCATTCTTCTGTATGCCAATATCCAGTTATGCCGGCACCATTTGTTGAAGATACTTTCTTTTTTGTATTATTTTTTCTTTTTTTAAATTTTATTTTTTTAAATGAAAACAAACTATCTTTTTTATTTTATATGCCAGTTCCCACTCCCTCTCCTCTTCCCATTCCCTCCACCTTTCCTTCCACCCCACCCCTCATCCACTCTACAGAGAGGGTAAGGCACATTGCTTTGAGGAAGGTCCAAGGCCCTCCCTATAAGAGTGTGATTAAAAATTGGAACAGAAGAAGTCAGAGTATCATAATTTGTATATGGATTGATTATGTACTTAAGCGACCCTTAAAATTCCACCAGGAAACTCCTAAAACTGATAATCACTTTCAACAAAGTATCAGGATACAAAATTAATACACACAAATTAGTAGCATTTCTATAGACAAATGAACTGAAAAAGAAATCAGGGAAACAATACCTTTCGGAATGGCTTCAAAAAATTGAGGGGCTAACTCTAATAAAACAGTGAAAGATTTATATGATAAAAATTTTAAGGCACTGAAGAAAAAAATTAAAAGAGATATCAGAAAATGTAAAATTCTCTCTTGCTCTTGAATCAGTAGGATTAAAATAGTAAAACTGGTCATCCAATGCGATGCAATACTCATCAGAATTTCAATACAATTCCTCACAGATATTGAAAGGGTAATTTTAAGTTCATTTTGAAGCAAATAAACAGTGAAATCAAAATTAGCAAAAGCAATCTTGAAGGATAAAATAACTGAAGGAAGTATCACTGTCACCCAAAATAATAAAAACAGCTATAGTAATAAAAACAGCAAGGCATTGGTACAAAAAAGACATCCAACAGTGGAACAAAATTGAAGGCCTAGCAATAAATCCATACATGTATTAGTAACTGGTTCTTGATTACGAATCCAGAAATACACACTGGAAAGAACGAAGACATCATCTTTAACAAATGGTGTTAATAAAAATGGATGGCTGAATGCCGCAGAACACAATTCGATCCATATTTACCATCCTGCATACAATTCAACTCCAATTTAAGGCTAGGAATAACTAATCTGGTAGAAGAGAAAGTTGAAAATAGTCTTGAACCCATTGGCACAGAAAAAGACATTCTGAACATAACTCAGGTAGTATAATCACTAAGAACGATTAATAAATGGGACTTCACAAAACTGAAAAGCTTCTGTATGGCAAAGGACATCATCAATTGAACAAAAGAATGGGAAAAAATTTTATCAGCTATACATCCAATAAAGGGCTAGTATCTAAAATATATAAATAACTGAAAAAAATACTTGAAGAAAACAGCCCAGTTAAAATTGGGATACAAATCTAAACAGAATATTCTCAAAAGAGGAAACCCAAGTGGCTAAGAAGCACTTAAGGAAATGTTCTACCTACTTAGCCATCAGGGAAATGCAAGTCAAAACTATTTAAAATTTCATCTTACAGAGTCAGAATGGCTGAGATCTATAATGCCAGTGACAGCTCATCCTGGTCAGAATGTGGAGCAAGGGGAAACTCCTCTTTTGGTGGGAGTGCAAACTTGAACAGTCACTATAGAAATCAGTGTTTCAGTTCCTCAGAAGTTGAGAATAGATGTACATCAAGATCCAGCTATACCATTCCTGGGCATATACCCAAAGGAAAATGGTTCATCTTTCTACAGAATGACTTGCTCAACCATGTTAATCGCTGCTCTAATTACAAGAGCCAGAAATTATAAGCAACCTAGCTGTGCATCAATGGATGGATAAAGAAAATGTGGTAGTTTATACAGTGGAATATTATTCAGTCATTAATAAAAAGTAAATTCATGAAAGTTTGGGTAAATTTATGGAGTTAGAGAAAAAAAATCCTTAGTGAGGTGACTCAGACCCAGAAAGAAATATATGGTGTGTAATTGCTTACATGTGGATATTAGCTGATAAGTCTTTGATAAACAACTGCAATCTGTATAAGAACAGAAGTTAGGTATAAAGTATGGAGCTAGTGGGGAGAGATGGATTTCCATATGAAAGGGAAATAGAATAGATAGATATGGATGAACAGGATGGGAAAGGTAATGGGAAAATCATTCCACCAAACTGGGAAAATCTAGTGGGAAGAGGACAAAGTAAGGAAAACAGGAAGAAACATCTAAAACTAAGGACCATTTAAAGGATCATATGGAAACCTAATAATACCTAATTCTAACATAAATATATGTCTGAAGGCAATCTAATGGCAATCTAAATTGCCACAAAATGGAAGAGACAGACCCTAACTGGACTTAGAGTTTTATTCATTGCTATGTTATTACTGTGTTACACGTATTCATTTCATGTACTGAACAATCCTTGGCTCTCCATAATAAATCCTACTTTTGTGGTGCATGAACCTTTTAATGGACTGTGTGTTTCATTTACTATTAGGTTTTCATATATTTCTGTATTCACATGAATTAGATTTGCTGACTTAAACATTTACTTAAAATCAGAAAATGGTTGACTTGTGCTCGTTTGGTAATTAGCCTGCCCATCCTTTTCTTGTTCCTTAGGTTTTAAAGTTGGGTTCATTCTTTAGCATTTTTCCTCCAAGGAGATATGGTTCATTATTATCTCACTATTTAAACCAGGTTTTATTGGAGCTCAGACATTCTCATATTTTGTTTTATATCTCATTTATATCTTCTTTTCATTTTGACATTTTAAATTTCATTTTATTTTTCCTCTTTTATCAACTGAAAGTTCAAGAACAAGTTGTTTAGTTTTTCACCTACTTGTGAACTCTATAATGTCCTATTTTCTTATGTATTGTTTCATAATGGTGTTGTAGAAAAGTTAGTGATGTCATTTCAAATATAAGATTGTTAAAAACTCATTTTATAGAGTACATATGGCGTTTCTGAGAGATACCATGTAGTAGGAAAGAATGCTGCTGTTGGCTGGAATGCCCATTAAAATATATGCCCATACACACACATATATGTATGTATACACACACACACATATATACTTGTTATATTGCAGATAGTAGTGTATAAATTTATGGTATGTAGTGTTCCAATCTCTTGTTGTTGGTTATCTTCTCTGAATAACTCATTAATTGCTGAAGTAAGCTATCGAGGCCTTTAGAAATGGGTCAGTGGTTAAGAGAACTTGCGGCTTTGAAGAGAACCTGGTTTCAGCTCCCAGCTCTAACAAATCATCGGTAGCTCCAGGAACTCCAGTTACAGAAGAGCCAACACTCTTCTCTAGCCTCCATACTGCCAGACATGCACACGGTACACATATCTGCCGGCAAAATCCTTACATAAGTAAGATAAAAAATAAATATTTTAAAAATGAAAGCTATTGAATTCCTTTTTTGTTACTGATGGCATTTTTGCTCTGTTTTTAGTCCTATCTGTGTTTATATTAAGATTGCTTTACATATTTAAGTTTCACAATATCAGTTACACACATATTTTTAAATTTTGATAAATTGCTGCCTATATGATGACTTTATTTTTTTATGGCAGTTTTTGCTTGGACTCTGTGATGTATGGTAGAATCATAGCCATACTTACTCAATTTTGGTTACCATTCAGTAGGCTTGAAGGCTCTAGGCAGACATCAGCTTGACTTCTCCATGTTTAATGAGTTAGGTGTTTTCTCCCGAAATAAGGCCTTACTGTCATTTGTGGAGAACAATCAATAGCCTGAGAAATAAATACTGTGAGTTGTTTGCGGGTTTCCATGGCAGTCCTTTTGGCCCACAACTCAAGTTCCAATACTGGAAGCTTTGTTTGGTAACTAGAGCTGTCCATTTGGGGCTCTGTCTTCCCCACTATTAGGTGATATAGAGGCTGACTTTTCTTTACTTTCTCTGCATAGGAAGGAAGAAGTCAGTTTTCCATTGCTATAGCAAAGCACTAGTGCTTTGGTGCCTGCAGCAAAGATAGCATATCACGGCTGTGACTATCTAGTAAAGTCAGCTGCTCACATCTGGCCAATCAAGTCATGACGGAGATAGGGAAAGAGATTAATGGCCCACTATCTCCTTCAAGGGTACCCCCCTTTAGGTGTTGCTTCTTCCAAGTCCTGCTTTCAGTAATGCCACACTGGAGACTAAGCTTTGAGATATCTGAGGAGAGGAGCCCCCAGGTTGAAATGACGGCATGAAAGTGTCTTTTGTTGGACTATACTAATAGAGCTTGAAGGATGAAAGGTACAGGCTGTAAAGCATGGCATCCCTACCCTAGACTACTCTCATTTCTGGATTCCACAGATGAATAATCTCTCCCCTAGATTCTCTCACTTTTTGAAATTATTTTCATGGATAAAAGTCTTTCACAGTAATGTTTCTGTGACAAGTGTGTATGGAAACATTCTAACATTCTTTTGAAGTCACCCAGATCTCTGTTATGGCTGCGCTGCTCCTATTTCATTTCTATGTCTTTAGAAATAACAACAACAAAAAAATAACTTGTCATGTATGTTTACTTCACTGTGCATCTAATTGGTTTCTTTTTGTTTTTTTAATTAATCTTATAAGTGTTTGACCTGTAAATATGTGTGTGAACCACGTGCATGCCTAGTGCATGTAGAGGCCAGAGGAACAGATGACTGTGAGCTGACGAATGGGTGCCGAGAAGTGGCCCCAGGACCTCTGCAAGAACAGCTCATGTTCTTAGCAGCTGAGTCATTTCTCCAGCCGATGCATTTACTTTTAACAATGTCAATATTTAATGACATTTTCGGGCATTGTATAAATCCTATTCATGTACACAATTGAGTATATATTTAAATAAAATAATATATACATATATACGTGAATGTCTTTATATATGTATATACATACATACCTATCTATCTAATGTGCATATATATATGCACTATATATATACATATATATATATATATACCAAGCAAAGTGATCTGATCAAATTTATTGTGCTTTTGTAAGACTTTCTTATCAGTAGATGCAGCAACTTTTCTCCCACAAGGAACCCTGTGTTTGTTTCACTGAGGCACACATAAATACATAAAAAGTCAATAGGTTTTGGCCACCTACATCAGGATTGCACATCCCTCAAGACAGATTAAAGAAAATGAAGGGCTGGGTGGGTGATAAACCAATAGTTCAACACCGTACCTTCCAATTTCATCAGTGTTTTTACAAGCCATCGCAATTTTGCAGTGATATCTGAATTAACAGTCTTTGGAACAAAGCGCCTTTATAATCCAGTTGGCTGCACTGACAATAGCTCATAAACATAAAATGCATGCTATCAATGTGTCATTCTGATCAGTGACAAGGTTCCAATTAAGCAAACATCAGGGCACATAACTACTGTTGGCATGAATAGCCAATGGAACCAGTTTCAGAACACCTGCGGAGGAGGTGACTTTCTTCTCTCCTCTTGACGATTTTCTCATCTCTGTTCGACATCTCACGGCTATACTCCCTCACTGGAGTTTCTGGATGGCACTTTAGCTACATCTCTATTTAAAATAAAATTTTAAATTAGAATTTTATTAATTTAAAATGAAAAAATATAGAGGCGTTTATGTGGCTTGCTATTCATATTTGTGGCTTGCCTAGTTAAGCAAGTTCACTCTGAAGCACACACTTACATACTTGTTAGTACGCATTGTTGAACTGGAGCTACAAGTCGTACTGGGGCTAGAAAACACACATTTTAGCAGGGGCACTGGAAAGAATTCTGCACGATTTGCATCATAAGGAATGAATTGCTGGATCACCACAATCTCTCAAGTATTCTGTATCCTAAGCTGGATGACCTCTGCGGACTGCTCCAGACCTAAGGTGCCTGAATTGAATTCAAAATTGGGAAGGGCATTGTTTCTGTGAGTTCCTCTTCCTCTCATCCTCTCTCTCTCTCTCTCTCTCTCTCTCTCTCTCTCTCTCTCTCTCTCTCTCTCTCTCTTTCTCTCTCTCTGACTTAGGAAAATAAAAGATATGAATGATGGTGATCTACATTATGGCTTGATTCAGAAAAGAAGACAAATTAACCTGATCAGATATTATTTTTAGTGGTATGGCTAATAATCCCTTTGGGAAGAAAAATGTGAAGAATTGCAAAACAGATTAATGAACAAGACATCAGTAACTCCCCGAATCTTGACAGAAGTTTTGGGTCTCAAGGCATGATTCACTGTGTGTCTGTCCTCGGCATTCATAGGCATACATAGGCATACATCCCAAAAAGACACTCTGCCGACCTGTGTGCTGCCATTTCTGTGATGACTGTTGCTGTCTATTGCCTCACTTTGGGTTTGTGCTCAGAGGGGCAAACACAGCATTAAGCAACAGAAAAGAACAAAACGAATCTTTGGTATCATGGCATGATACATTGTCGGCCCAGCTTCCTGCCACTGGGAACCACCTGCCCCAGGCATTTGGGGGTGGGAGGAAGAATTCAGCACACAGAATTTGGTCATACTGGAACCTACCCTACTATTGAGAGAGAGCAGCAACCCTCGGCATTTCGCCTGTGACTCTTTTGAGAGAATTTACTAAGGGCTCTTTCCAAACTTCAGATTTTGCTACTGTGATCTTGACGGGCTTAATTTCGTGTTCATTGGTGCCGAGAATATGGAAAGATGTTTTATTTATTTATTTATTTTTATTTATTACTGTTATTCTGTAATCTCAAATTGATCAGACCATTTGAGGATATGTTAGCCAAGAACCTGGCCCAACTGCCTTCATACTCGTGTTAAGTAATATCCAATTTCTGTCTGACCTTTGCCAACGAGTAGAAACACACTTTTTCACGAGAGAGCCAATGACTGAATTTTCGCTGTTTCATGAGTAAGTCCACACCGCTGTGATTTCCCTTCATACAATTGCTCCCTCTAACTCGGAATGCTACAGATTAATTCTCCCAGTCCTTGAGAGCCCTTGAAACATTTCAAGACAGCTGGCACCAGGTCCTTCTTAAAACTCTCAATTTCTTTTCTCAGACGAGGAACACGGTGCAGAAAATGAGTTTAGGGAAGTGATAATTGTTGGCGCCGCACATGATTTCCAGGTGGTCATATTATTCTTATTAGTGTTGCTAGTGCAGGTGGAGTGAAAATGAGGTGGCAGAAAAGCAGTAGAACCTTCCAGTTCTGGCAGCTCCAGTGGTCCGCTGAGCCTGAGTTCTCAATAACAGCACCAACAGAATGCAGCTGGGGTCAGCTCTTTTGAAGCAGGCAGACTCGATTTCAGGGACCCTGTTTTCACTTCTCCTCTGGCTTCTTCTGTTGCTAATTATCTGAGATAAAACTTTTGCTACACGCTCGCTGATGACTCGAGCGAGACGGGGAGAAGAACTGGCGGGATCGCTAAGGACAATCACAGAGATACACAGAGGATGAACTACTCTGAACTCACAGGACTATTTTCCAGTTGGGAAAAGCCCCACACTGAGCGATTCCAATGTGGGAAGGAAAAACTGAACTCGTCTACATTTTATCTACTGTTATTCTGTAATCTCAAATTGATCAGACCATTTGAGGATATGTTAGCCAAGAACCTGGCCCAACTGCCTTCATACTCGTGTTAAGTGATATCCAATTTCTGTCTGACCTTTGCCAATGAGTAGAAGCACACTTCCTCACAAGAGAGCCAGAAACGCAGAAGATAAGGTGAGAGGATGAGCAAGGAAACACAGATTGGGAATGTCAGGGTTTGGTTCTCAAAATATGGCTAAATTATTAATAATAATAACAACAAGTGTGGTGATACACACCTTTTATTCCAGTACTCAGGAGGTAGAGGCCCACAGAGCTCTGTGATTTCTAGGCCAACCTGGTCTACAAAGCAAGTTCCAGTACATGACAGACAGGGTTACACAGAGAAACCCTGTCCTGAAAGACAAAAGAAACAAACAAAAAAAAAGTACAAATAAAAGCTCCAGTTCCCCAGTCCTGGAAGGATTCTTGCAGACAGAGGACCATGATGCTCACATCAAGTTAAAGTCACTGAAGAGGCTACGACCATAGCTTTCAGGAGAGTAAACAGCCTAGGAGATTTTTAGGGAGAACATGGTGGATAGGTAGGTGGGAATAATTTTAGAATGAGGGCCGAAGGCTTTGAGAATGCTGAACTTGGATTAGAAAGAACCAGTGAGAAAGACGAATGAATGACTTACATAGCGATGGGAAATTTGAGCTGGTGCAAGGTAGAGAACCAGGGCCACATTATGAAGTGGGAATGATCTAAGCCCATTGAGTATCTCAGGAGACAGGAGACTGAGTGCACTGTCTGGCTCCGCAAGGCAGCTCAGGAAGCTGCTGGACACAGTAACTCCTTGGCCCCTAAGACATAGGAGACGAAAGAAAGAAGGAAAAAAAGAGAGGGGAAAGAAAGGGGGAGGGAAGGGAGGGAAGAAAAAAGAGAGAAAGGAAGAAAAGAAAACTCAGAACAACATGGAAGCCTGAGATCTGTTCTCAATTTCAAGCCCAATATAAAGGAGGATAAAGACCATGTACTAGAAGCCCCAGTGCTATGTGAGCGTTCTATAAAAGAGTTTCAGAGCTTGAAGCAAATTATTTTTTTCCTTTGGCCTTCTTTTTTTTTTCCTTTTAAAAAATTCAGTGGCCTATCCTTAGGTAAGAGTTTTTCAAACATGAAGCCTCACTTACACAAAAGTAATTCAATACGTTAATTAACAGGTGCTCAGGCCCCATTGGAACAGGTCTGCTATCCCCTCCAAAGCTCTAGGACCATTGCAGAAGAGGGAATGGGAGAAACCATAAGGGCCAAGGTGAGGTAGGTATGAAGCAGAAAGCTGTCTTCTGGACATGGCCTAACTTGCTCTCAGGAGCACACTACAGTTACAGTTAGAACTGTTGTTCAGAAGGTAAAAGCACCTATCCAAGCTTAACAACCTAACCCTGACCTGTGTGTTAGATGGAGAGAACCAACTTCTGCAATTTTCTGCACGTATGCTAAGACATACATACAAATGAAAATAGATAAGTAGACCTGGAGAGATGGCTCAGAGGTTAAGAGTGCTCACTGCTCTTCCAGAGGTCCTGAGTTCAATCCCAAGCAACTGCATGGTGGATCACAACCATCTGTGATGAGATCTGGTGCCATCTCTTGTCCTGAAGGTATATGTGCAGGCAAAACACTGCATTCAAAACAAACAAATAAATCTTAAAATTGAAAAGCGATAAATAGAACTATGTATCATGTTTCCTTTCTTACGTGGAATATAGATCTAAATCTATAAATCTAATGTCACTAGAAAGGGGACTATGAGAAAGGAGGAAGATATTTAAAGGAAGGGAAGGAATGGGACTCAGAGAAGGTAATGAAATTTATGTGTCATGAAGACAAAAGGGCCACTTGATCAGCAAGGACGAGGATCAGCAAGAAGGGAGCTGGAGGGGGGAAAAAAAGAAAGTGCAGATGAGATCTTCCCTCAAGACACTCCAAGGCAGCCACTAACAGGCTTCTTCCCATTTCATACGTGTATCTGTGTAACACGAGCTACGTAGAGCATTGCCAGTGGTGTGTGGGAGCTTGGGGTGTAATATATACGTCACCTATCATTTTATATCTCATAAAGTCAGGGGGAAAAAAACCACCAGGCTTTGAAGATAAGCAGGAAGGTTACTTTATTAGTAAGCGATTAAGCCTAAGGTCTGGGCTCAGCTGCTGAAGTACTTGCTGCGCAAACGTGAAGACGTGAGATCAGATGCCCAGAAACTGCACATCCGAGTGAATGCTTCGCCACGCTGCTGCTGTGTAACAGCTCCCTCCAAATTGTAGTGTTTCCCTCTGAGAGGAGGGAGGCTTGGCGAACTGAGAAAGTAAACAAATTGCACATGTCCTGCAGAGCTGAACTTTCCCAGACTCACAAGGAGCCCTTCTCCAGGTTATAGAAGCAGAAAACAACCACTGGGGGATGACGCTGAAGAGCCTAGCTTCCGGAAGGAGGTTCTCAGACCCGTAGAGCTGCCTATAATTTATTATGAGAGCTCGAGGGTTGCATAAGTCACCACTTGGGTTGTTGGACTGAGCTTTTCAGGGATGCAGCTAATTTGAGTTGTCTCTCCCCATAGAAATAATCTCTCACCCATACTCCTGCTAGTAAACTCAATACAACTCCTCAGTTTACTAAGCTGGACTTTGGTAGAACATTGATCTGTTGTGGGTCCCCTCTCTGGGTGAACAAATCGTATGTGTTACATTTCCCCTTGAAGAGTCTCTCAGATAACAAACCCTGATGCTGGGAAGGAACGTGGTGGGAGCAAGCAGGCTCCCGGAGCTCATTGAGCAGCTAGTGGAGGTTGGTTGATGACCTACCACAGAGTCAGCGAGAGATTCTGTCTGTGATTGCTCTAGGAAAGACACTGCCATAGATCATTGGCTTACACATACATTTGCTCAGATGCCCTCACACAACTCCATGTGTACATGTGCATGCACGCATATGCATGCAAATACACACTAACAAGAAAATAGATTAGACACACACACCATAACATTATACCACACCTGCCCCTATGCAGAGACATTTACCACATTATACAACATGGTTCCATGAGCGTGTCCTACATCTTGGTGAAATTTCCCAATTCTGTTAATAAAGTCTGGAATACCTTCCCACATTCTTACATTGACCTAAATCCTCCATGTAGTCCAAACTCAAGCTCAAATTTCTTCCCCAAAAGCTTCCAATATCAGCCTTTGCGGTTCAGTCTTTCCGACCTCCTGGGCATTACATCCCAAAAATCTCCGAACAGCTTCCCTCAACACATTGAGACGTGTTTGCTGTTAAGAAGGACAGCTCTTCTCGCCTATTAATGGTGTCTGCCTGGAATTAGGCCCTGGATCTGAGTTTGTTCGCTTGTAGAATGTGAATGGCTGTGTCATTCAACAGGGGTCTGTGGGAGACCAACTGGGATAATTCATTCAATGCACACAATGCCCAAGAGGGCTGCTATTGGTCATCAAAACCACCAATAGTTGTTTTGACCTAAAGGAAAGGAAATGTAAGCATTTGCATGAGGAGGGAGGGGCACTGCTGTTGCCCCTTTCTTTGGCCACTAGTCACGTTCAATATCAGTAAAAACTGAAATGATAAAACAGACATCAGATAATGGAGGAACTGCAACAATTTTCCTGATTAGGTCGCCCTTAGAGCAGTGGCTCTCAATCTCCCTAATGCTGTGATCCTTTAATACAGTTCCTCATGTTGTGGTGACCCCCAACTGTAAAATTATTTCATTGCTACTTCATAACTGTAATCTTGCTACTGCGGTGAATCATAATATAAATATCTGATATGCAGGATATTGGTTAGGTGAACTCCAAAAAGTCATGACCCACAGCTTGAGGATTACACTGCCTTACAGCGTCTTTGCATATCTGAGCAGCACCGTGCACATGGGGTCATTGTCCTTTATTTACAACTGAGAACACCAAGGCTTAAGGTTGAGAGACTCAGAATGACTTGCTCCTTTCACTGAAAGGGCCTGAGATTTCAAGTAGGTTCTTCTTCCTCCTGGAAAACCTGAACTCTTCCTACTTAGTGTCTCCGCTTACCCAGACTCTGCTGATCTACCCATGAGAAAATCTCACTGGTTCCTTTGGGAATGGAGATTGAGAAAGGGAAGGTAAAACAGCTCACTCCACTTCAGAGACATCAAAGAAAATTTAGTGCCTCCCTGTCCCTACAGAAAGCAGTGTGACCCGGCCTGGCCTGACCACAGGGACTCATTCCTGTACAGTTGATTGGGAACATCAAGCTTCACAGCCTCATTGCATGGCAGAGTTTGTTCCTCCCTCCCTCTCAAGACCCGTGTCTGTTGGAGGCTAAGCACCTCCCTAGGACTGTTCCTTCTAAGCCTTGCCCCTGCTTGTCTAAAGACAGACCCGGGCTCACTTTCTGCCTCCTACCCCTAAGTTTTGCAATCAATCACCCTTGGGTCTTTTGAGGAGTCATACTTCCTCCTGGGGCTGTCCCCGAAGTTCATTTAAAAAAATCTGTTTCTCCTGGCAGAGCAGTTACTTACAGAGTCCCCTGGGCTTTTGGCTAAGACTTATACATTTAAGGAGATCATTGAAGTAAGTCGCAGCAAATCACCAAATGGGAGGCCTGGTATAGGAAAGCCTATAAAACGTTTGAGGCAGCCATTATCAACACACTTCACCCACCTTCCTTTTCCACACGCCCAATTGCCCCAAACTGATTTTGGATGTATTTCATTTTGGAGTCACACATGTACTGAAGGGAAATTTTGGCACTAGCCTTACATTCCCCAGGGCATGGCAGGGTGTATGCGCAACCTATAATTCTCTGTTCAGGATGCATTGCACTGAGACAGCCATTTCAAGAGAGGGCCAGTTTCTTCACCTTGGCTGAGTTCGTGACAAGAGAACAGAGTCCTGGCTCCATGCTAGCCTCAACAGGAACACCCTGGCCTTCCTTCCTCCGTGGATTAATAGAGATATATCTAGAGGCTTTCAACAGAAGTTCGTCATTAGCGTCTCCGCTGCCTTAGTTTGGAAAAAAAAAGTGACAATCTAAATTAGTATTCAGACAAATTTGTGGATGTAGTTGCAACCACTCTATCCTAATAGAACAAGCCCAAGACCAAACAAAACAAATTCTGAGAACACATAGCAACGAAACATTTCTGAAAAGGAACATGTGAAAGAGAATCATCAAGCGTGGTTCTTCCTGCCTGTCCAGTATCTTCAGTAACACAGAAAAGAATGTAAAAGAATCATTAGGAGTGACCAGACTATTGCCATTTAGTAAAAAAGAAGGTTGTGTTGAATGCTCGTCTCTGGACTCTATAGCCATGTGCGAACAAGGATGTGTTGCCATATCTGCTTTAACTCCAGAGAGTCTACAGCTCTTCATTGCTGGAGAAGCAGCAGTTAAGTTCTAGATTTCCAGTCTTTGTGAATCTGTCAAATCCTAGAACCTTTGCAGATCCCGGCGGTCATCCATAGTGGAAGACTGAGTACGTAAATAGACCTTAGAGAAAATAGGTGAGCTGCTTTCCTTGGAATTCTTCCAAACTGTCTACAGAGAGGTATATGTAGGAAGCATGTTGAGAAATCAGAATTGTGTGGGGAGCTGTAGATCAGACATAAAAGAGAAGATGGTACCCAGAGAGTAGAGGGTGGTTGCATGCCCTAGGAAGTCTTCATCAAAGAAATGGTCTCTGGAAGGGTTAAGTTAGCTTAGAGCAGAGTGTGGTCATCAGAAGGGCTGAAGGTCAGCCTTATTCAACAGTCAACCTTCCCCCAACAAAAGAAATAAATCTTTCCAGTGTTGGACATCAATGAAATCATTTTTGAGAAACATGACTTTTCAGCTCAAAAGGCTTGCACACTCCCTGGGATTTCATGTGTGCACTGTGCTATGGTAGAGAGGCCACTGGGGTGAAAACTGGGGTTTTTGTCCTCACCCAGATCTGTGACGCTAGCAATAGCCTGTTCTATTGGTTCTCTGTTGCTTCTGTTAGTCTAGCTGTAGGACCCACAGAGCACTCATGTTTCTAAGAATAGAAGAATGAGCACAGAAATGGGGGTATGAAACTGGGGAACTGTTCGGTTGTCTAGATTTCAATTTCCCACTTGTAAAATGAACAAGCTTGAATGAACTCTCCAAAGTTTCTCTCCTGGGTGATGTTTAATGAATCTAAACATCCTATGGTAGGTTATTCCTAGTAAAACTACCCCTTTAAATGAGAAAATAAACGAGACCTCCTACAGGCACCGAATTGAGTATTGGATATTATTCAGTTAAATTGGTGTTGACTGGAATTCAGCATCTTTAGCACAAACAATGACTCAGAAAATTAATTAGCCTTTGCTTTAATTAAGTAGTAATTCTATTTAGTACCAATTAAAATACCACATCTGAGTCAATTTGCTGGAGAGAAACGTAGTTGGTAGAGGAAAGAGCCCCATTTGCTGTGATGATCTGGGTGGGTGACTGAGGAGCCTGGGCTCCTGTTTTCCAGAAAGGCCCTCGGAGTTTGAAAACACAGAAATACTATTCCCAGAGGTCCGAGGCACAGCCTTCTCCAGTGAAATCTTGCATGCTGTAGCTTTCTTCATTTGATGATTCTGCCGGTCTTGTCATGAGCATTAAAAGCACAGAGAGAAGTTTAATAGCAATCTGAGGGTTCCAGATGCACTACCAGCAACCACTTTGCCCCGTGTTTCCAAAATTGCACTCAGTCCTGGACAAAAGACAGGTCTTGACTTTTGACCTTTAGTAATAATATCATCCATTAGAATCCTGATTACCTGACACAAAGCATTAGCAAATTGAGTAAAAATTTCCCTGCCGCTGTACTAGAGTTAGTCTTTGCTTTGATTTTGAACTTGACTTTTGTTTAAAGTCACTATGTCGGTGATCACGGCCTTGTTAAATTTCAGTTTCATAAGTAACTGCTTAATACCTGACTCCATGATGTCTTATTGTTTTGACTTCTATATTTAATATAGGTTGTTTGTTTAGTGTGTATGTAGAGGTGTGTACATATGCCTTGGGTGCAGATGTGTGCGGTGATCGTAGAATAACCTTAGATGTCATTCTTCAGGAGCTGCTCACTTTGTATTATGATACAGGGTTTCGCATAGGCATAGTGGTAACCAATTAGGCTAGACTGGCTAACTAGCAAGCTCTGGTGAGCCACCAGTGTCTACACTGGGATTACAGGTGTACATTACCACTCCAGCTTTATGTGTGGGTTCTGGGAATTAAGCTCAACTCTTCAAGCTTGCCAAACAAGCACGTTAGCAACCATCCAACCAACCAACCACCAGCAGCAGGACCCAGCTGCTTCCTTAGACTTTCCTGTGTGTTAGTGCTTTCAAGCCTAGATGTGTCCTGAAACTTTCTGTCTTCTATATGCACAAATGTTAAAATCCCGACTCTGTGAACTACAGCATTAGAAAAAGAGGCCTTCCTAGAACTCACTAGGTCATCAGAGCAGATATCACAGGAGGTGAATTAGTGACCTTATGAAATGGCACCAAGAGAGCATTCTGGTGTTTTTGTACCAAGTGGGTACACCAGGAGAAGACATCATCTCTGTAGCCAGAGTTTGGTCCTCACAAGACTCCAAATCTGTCAGATTTGGCTTCCTATTTTTAAAAATTTGTGAGGAATAAGCTTTTGTTTTGCATTAGCCTCTCAATTTGTAGCATCTTGTTGGAACAGTCCAGACAGAGACAATTTACAGTGTAACAAGGTGACAGTGGTTTCAGGAGGACAGCAGCCGGAATTCTAAACCATGTGACAAACACATCATGTGGCATTCCATTTGTAAATGCAATTTATATGTTTTTATTATGCATCAGGGGAAAAGCAAATTTTACATTGGGAAAAATTTTCTAAAGGTTATTCATCACCTTCAAAAATCAAGAGGCCCAATTTGGGCCAGCATCACATATTTGCCCCTTCCTTTCCTTGACTGGAGGCACATTCCTGTTGTTGAGCCCATGCTCAGCCTTGAGCTTGGCCAAGAGGGCCACTTGAATCGACTGTGATGTCTATTCTTGGTTGTCAACTTGTCTATTATTGTTTTATTCTCCTGATTGCCAGAAAGTATGCTTTAAAAGGATACTGCCGATAAAAACTGACCAACCCTTATTTCCTTGTTCCATTAGGGCCAGGCTGTTTTGCAGAATTACAGTGTATGAGAATTACAATACTGTGATGACAATGGTGATCATCAGAGAAATACTAATCATATTCAGAATGTTCCTTAGTTACTTCTTCATAGCAGGATTAAGGAGCAATATCAAATATGCTGCCATCTCTTTTAAAAGAAGGCCTATGCCGTTTAATTTCCAACAATGAACTGAATCATATATTCTTTCCTTGGGAAACTCCTAATGAGGAGTGTAACCTACAGACACCAAAACAGGATGCATTTGATTAAGAGCTACAATAGACAGTGGGTGAGGATTTTGCAGAGTTCTCTAGGAAGGAGGGGATCTTACCCAGGGTGTTGAGACTTGAGCTAGATCTAAATGAAAAGCAAGACAGCAAGTAAATATTACCACGGAGGGCAAATACCTAGGAACAGCTCAGAAACGGAGGGTAGAACATGTCATTTAATCCCTCAGAAGTCACCCTTCTTTCTACTCTGATTGTCATCCACTGTCTCAGCCTCTCATTGGTCCGCTCAGCTGATTTCACACTAACATGTACTCAGAAGTCAAATTTTAACTCCCGGATCAAACACTTGGATCACTGGTTGTACATAGTGTGACTCAAATGGGGAAGCTAGGAAAAGTAGGAAGACTTCAGAAAGCTTAGACAGTCAACCATGGGACCAGATGTGCATGCATTTGGTCCTTGCAGCCCCACAATGGTCATAACTGACTGCTGACATCATTTTCTCTTTAGACTAAACTTGAGACTCTTATGTGGCATGAGCCTCCAAGCATAACCAGTCCGCACACGTGGCGCCCATTACTCTCTGAATTAGAAAGTCTAGGTTGAGCTGAACATTGTGTACATTCCTAGATTATGTTGATCTCACTCCAGGGAACAAACTGTTGAAATCCACTGGTCCAAAGCACTGGTCAGCAGACAATTTATAAGCGTACATCTTAGTATAATTTTTTTTTTTTTTTGGTTTTTCAAGACTGGGTTTGTCTGTATAGCCCTGGCTGTTCCTGCAACTCATTCCATAGACTAGTTTGGCTTCACATGCAGAGATCTGCCTGCCTCTGCCTCACAATTGCTGGGATTAAAATACCGTCAGGCCCAGCATTTTAGTATAATTTTTAAAATTAATATTTAGAAAAAATTCATAGTAACTTAGGCTAGATGTGGTGGCACACAATTTTAGTCCCAGTACTTGAGAAGCAGAGGCAGGTAGATCTCCTGTGAGTTGAGCTTGAGACCTGCTAGTTTATGTAGTAAGTTCCAAGACAGCCAGGGCTATGAAGAAAGATCCTATGTCAATATAAAAAAAAAAACAATAATAATAAAGTCATAATAACTTGGAATGTCTGCAAGTGTAATAGTGCAAATATTGAATGTGATGTCTATTCTTGGTTGTCAACTTGTCTACCCATGGTTTCAACCAAAACCCAAGCTGGTCAATAAACCTGTAAAGAATCTTTCTTGATTGAGATCAACCTCAAAGCTGGGCCACACCTTCTGGTGGCATCCAATATAAAGGACTTGGAAGAAGGAAGCTCTTGGTCTTTACCTGCTTACCCTCACTCTCACTGGCTAGTTCATTTCTTCCCTGGCATTAGAGCATACTTCTTCAGGATTCCAGTGGATACTGCAGACCAGCTGTGATGTCTAACCTCATGAACCAAACAACTATTAGATTCTTAGACTTTTGACTGATTGACAGCCATTGCTGGAGTAGTTGGACCACTGACTGTAAACCACTCTAATAAAGGATATTTTGATAATGTATAGATAGATTCATCCTATTAGTTAATAAGCCTGACTAACACAACTGATATTAAAATAAAACAGTTAAGTATAAGATCATTTAAATACATCTAATAGAATGTAAAAGCAATAGTTATATGACATATTAAACCGATCTTTTAAAAGTAAATGAAAAAGAACTTCAACATTTGGAAATACTACATATTTTCTCAACTATATATTCATTCAATTTCTTCAACATTATTTTACCTTCTCGCAGTGTATTTTTGTTCATGAGTGCCACATTATATGATCACACATCTCTACATCTAACAATAAAGCATATAAATAAATTTGAGCTTATTTTCAACATCCTCAAACAAGTAGACAACAGTGCTAAAATGTGACTTGTGAACTAAAGTGCAAAACAGTTCCTTTTAAAACATTTTAATTTATTAAACTGCATTTAAACCAGCATTTTAAATATTCCTTTCTTAGGATTCTTGAAGAATTTGACAAATTAAGGCTTGTGAAATAAGAAATTGGGGGTAGAGATACCCTTTGCTGTAGTAAGAGGGGACAATAAAATAGTACAGACAGCAAATTCCAAGGAAAATGTGGGCTGGAGAGGTGTTTTTTTTTTTTTTTTTATGAGGGTCTCATCTGATTCTAAGATGATGACAGCCATGCCATACACAAGAGGACAGGATTCTATAATTATGCCTGCACTATTTCTTCATTGTCTTCACTACATTCTGTGACCATCTTCTTCTGCACAGGTCACTCAAGCAAACCTTTGTCATGGTTCTGTCCTAATCTCAGGAAGGCTGACCTACCATCTGTGTGAAGATGGATCCCAGTGAAGTCAGCAAGAGATTAATGGGCCCTACACAGGGAAGAAGGAATTGGATACTGATGGCACTGTTGAAAAGCTACACCCAGGACTTCATACTGACAAGTGCCACGGTGCCCATGTATAGGTATGACCAAATTGGAGTTCGAATTCAACTCCCCTGTGCTTTTTATTCTTTTTATTGACTGAGGAAATATGTGCCTTGAGAGAGGACTGAGGAGTCCATATTATTTTATTTGTGCCTTGCATCTCACTCAGGCATCTTTGTGTCCTCTACTTGTCCTTGGATTCAGGGATGAGAGCCAGGCCACAGCCACACTCTGTGTATGGGCTACTCTCTATGGTACAGACAAACATCTACAGAATAGCAGAATGGCCTCTCATACACTAGAGAACATGACTGCATCAGAATGCCAACATTTGCCAAATGTCACTATAGCATACAGCGACAGTTGGGGTGAAAGGAGATGGGAAGAAGAGACAGGATATGTGTGCAAGGTGCCATGCATTGCAGACCCATTAGCAGTCGTGATGACTTTATCTAACTTTTTTTTTTTTGCAAGCAATATAGATATTCTGACAGAAAAGAACATAACAAACAGCATAGCCCTGGGATTGATCAGAAGGAATGAAAATGGATTTTTTGGTGTAGAGTATGTCTCAACAGGTTACCCAGGAGCTCAATTGATACTTTCCCTCCAATGACTAAAATACAAGTTTTCTGATGTAGGCTTCTGCGAGGAAAGTTAACTCAGGATCTCAACATGACAAACTAACAGCCCTGCTTTGAAGGAAGCCGACAGTGCCGCTGCTGCCTCCAAATACGTGCTGCCTCGGACGAGCATTTCCTGTCATTGCCTTTTCACAGAGTGCTTTTCTTTGCCTACCAAGCGTCAAAACAATGGTAACTGAGAAGCTGCCATCAGTGTGAGTGACAGCAAATGTTCCAAGACAGTCGCTTGATTGATTGATGGTCGACGATGGATGTTGTCTAAAAGAACAGAAAGCTGGGTTTCCTTTTTGAAACCATGCAAATTTGGACAACATAGGCCAACAATCAGGCATTTCTAAATTTAATGCGAATGCCATTTCCAAATAAATGAGCAGTGATCAAAACCACCGCCCACCAGGAATCACAAAGTAAATTCAGACCTCAGCAGCTTTCTCACCTGCACAGATGCCCAAGTCCCAGTTGATGAAGTGACAGTGACGAGCCCAGGTATGCAAATTGTAGAAAATGATCCTCATGGCAAAACCTCAAATTTCTGCAGCAGTTCTTGGTAACTTTTGTTATTTGTGTCCTTCACATGATGACTGTAGAAGGGACCTAGTCAAAAATTTCCACTTTATATTTCAGGTATAGAAAAACCAAAGCCTTAAGGGGGACAGCATTGTGGTGTATTGTGGGCAGAATCATGACTCTTCTACCTCCATGAATCCAGGTTTTATTTTATTTTATGCCACTATTTAAGTGATAGTGCAAAGTGATCCAGAAGTCTTGTTGAAATCAGGAGAATTCATTTCTGTTTGTCCATAGTTTATGCACATATAAAAGAGAATATAAATAAACAATGATATATTTATACTATATATAATATTAATAATATATATAAAATATATAATATATATGGGTGTGTGTGTATGTGTGTGTGTGTGGCGTGTATAGATTAGGTGAGAGAAACAACATCCACACCAGTGTCCCATCCCAAGGCACAAGAGATGGGTGAACCTAGAAAAGCTTAGTCTTCAGAGCAATTGCATTGAGGAAGAGCAGGTGATCCTTGGGGAAGGGTAGTGTCAGGAGCTAGGACCCAGAGACATAAGTACCTCATGCCTCTTCCACTGTACTCTGACTTCCTGTTGGAACCACTCATAAACCAAGCAGATCTGGAGAGCAGAGAGCATGTTGATAGGATCTGCTATGCCAGGCTCACGGCGGACAGCTTACTGGCAGATGGTACGGAAGAGGATGTGTGCATGTGTATAAAAGAAAAAAAAAAAAAACAAAAATAAATAAATAAATAAAAAGAAGCAATGGAGCTCTCTTAAAACATGCTTTTAAAAAGCCATTCAGAGAACTTGCTGGAATTTCCCATCAACACGTGGCTCGTGGACGTGTGGCATGGAGTTTAAAGGGCTAGAAACTAAAGTCAAGAATGACCTTTAAAATTGAAACCACTGATTATTTATTTTTATTTGAGTATTTGGCACACAGTCCCAGTCAATGGGATACCTGCTGTCTGGTTCTGCCTGGCTTAGATCAGCTTCTAAAACACAGTGGCCAGCTTTTGCTTGGCTTTTGACATCCCAGAGTAAAAAGAGAAAGGTAATTGTCAAGAATGAGACAAAATGTTGCAATATATTCATCTTCCATCAAATAACCAAGTCACCTATGTTTTTATTTTACATTTAGAAATAATGGAATAATGTCAGACACAAGAAACGTTAACCCACTGTAGATCTGCGTTTTTATTTCAAAATGGACGCTGGGACCCAACAACTGCCAAGGCATCTACCCGAATACTGGCTGTCTTCTGATATGTTTGGTGACTATCAGATGGTGCCAGAAGAAAGGCTTTGCTGGGCCATGATCTCTATTGTTAGAGTCTCCCAGGTCACAGACCCCAAGAAACAAGGTTATTCACCTTGACTTCTTGGAGTGTCTTTTGACTTCTAGCATCAAACACAATTGGAATCTGTTCCCTTTTCCAGTGTTGGCTCCCCTTTGTGAAATATGCATTTACAAGCCTTTCAGTATGTGAATTCTGCCTCTTCCCTTGTCTTTTACATTGGGCATCATTATTTGCTCACAGGTAAATGATGTCTGGCTCTTGATGTGAGAAGTCCTTCTGTATATGTGTTGTTTTTATTAGTTAATGAATAAAGAAGCTGCTTTGACCTGTGGTAGGACAGAATAAAGCTAGGCAGGAAAATTAAACTGAATGCTGGGAGAAAGCCAGTGGAGTGAGTGAGGCACCATGTAGCCACCAGCGGAGACAGACTCACTAGAACCTTGCTGGTAAACTATGAGCCTTGTGATAAAATATAAAATAATAAAAATTGGCTAATTAAAGATGTAAGAGTTAGTTCAAAATACACTTAAGCTATTGGCCAAACAGTATTGCAATTAATATAGTTTCTGTGTGATTATTTTGGGTCTGAAAAGCTGGGAACGAATGAACAGTCTCTGCCAACAAGCTCTGTAGAATCTCTATGGTGCTAACGATTTTATACTAAGTAGGGCATGTGTACAATCTGGGAAGTTGAATGATATCATGGTCCAACTGCTCTAACCTGGAGTCATCCTTGCTATTATATATGTATTATTATGCATATAACCATGGTCCCAGACTTGACAATTGACCATCTTTAGCCACACAACATCATTTGTGACTCTAATCAACAGTCTAATTCCTTTTTGTGTTCTCAACCCAGTCTTTGGTCATATAGGTCATCAAACTGAGATTTAGGTGAGTCACTTCGAATGATGCTTTTGCAGTAGGCTCACCTGAAGAAAGAAAGAATAGGTAGTTGAGAGTACAGTTCAACCAGCTTTATTCCTAAACATTAATGTGAAAGAAGCCTCTCCATGTGTCAAGAAGCAAAATTCAGCCTCTGGATCTTAGAAGCTGTCTCTGTGGCAGCAGTGGCTTCAATGGCAGAAAGCTGGATGCTTCCTTAGGAAATCCCTCAGAGGCAGAAGTATGAAATTCCACGTTTGAAGTCAAACACTTCAGACTCTTTCACACAGAGATGCCAAAAAAGCATACAAGTTGTAGAGGCCAGGATGCCCCAAGCTCCTAAACTGCAAGGTAAAATGGAAGCCTGTGGTCTCTCCCCTGACTTCCACAACATTTTAGTCTGAAAAAAAACCTATGTTTATATGCTAAACTAAAACCTATGTACAGGTGCCCAGTTACATTAGAGACACCAGTGGGTAACCAAACCAAACCAGTCAAATGATTCCATTTCTCCAAAGTTTCCCAGCAAGGCAGATAGAGCAGCCACCTGCAGGCTGCTAGGGTGGAATTGTCAGGAAAAATGCAAACCCAAGAAATTCACCTCCCGCCAGGAGAGTCTACACCTTAACTCTTGTCTTGCTGAACTGCTTCCGAACTATCTCTAAGCAAAGCAAGTGCCATTCCAGAAAGCCCAGGTACTTACAAGTCCTTGATTCACCTGGCTATGAAACTTAGAAAGCCCTAAAATACTTCTCTGCTGTGCTTTCAAATTCTATCATAAAAGTTAATGAGTACTCCATGCGGAACAATGCGATCCAAATGAGCAAAACCATTTAAAATACCTGGAGAAAAACTCTGTTAACATTCTATCCTCCAAAACTTTATCCATTATCCATGTACACCTACATAGATATATATAAATACCCACATGCATATATACATCTATCTGCCAGGTGAGATAATATAGTTCCTATTCTACCATTTTTTTGCACTACAATTACATGATTGAAGTCATTTCACGATGGTTTAGAATAGTTAATCATTTTGTACTGGCTTAGTATTCTGCATATATGTAATTACTCTACCCATTTCAATCCTGTTAGGTATACAATTTATTTGAATGCCTCATTACTATAAAGAAAGTTATGGCAAGCACCTACTTAGTGTTGTCTTTCCACACACCCTTAAGTACTATCTTTAGTTGAATTGCTTAAAGTGGAGCTGTGGGGGTCAAGATATAAGTGGGGTTCCTCTGGAGATCAATCCAGACAATGTGTACCACGTTGTTCCCACCCTAGACAATGTATACCACTTTGCAGGAGGATTTGAGAGGCCCTTTACTTCCTAATATCTTGTCTAGGGTGATCACTTTAAAATCATATGTTTAAGAGTGAATTTGATGCCGAGTTTAATCTGAATTGCTTTGGCTTCTGTTAGGATCATTACAATCTATTTCCCTGGCCATTTAAACTTTCTTGAGAAATGGCTCCTCTGTGTTTTGCGTGTGCTCTTGCCTGTCTTTTGCTGTTATTATCTCTATTACCTATCGATGTGCAAAAACTATTCAAAAACTAAAACTAAAAGCGCTTTGAACAATTAATTCCATTCCATTGTTTTCCTAGTTTGTCTTTACCACTTGAACTTTGTCCATGGTGCTTTGGTGGACAAATCCCGTTGAAGGGAAGGGTATTTGCAAGCGTGTTATATAAGGGGACAAGACAGATGCCTGGAGTGGAGACTCTGGCAATGCTGTGCGGCAAACTCCCTGACCAGCAGGAAAGAACAGCCACCAGACGAGGATTCTTCCCAAATCACGCTTTATTGGAGCCTCTTGGTTATAGGGAGAGCAGGGAGCAAGGGGACCCGAGCTCTGAGCTGCAGCTGCTTATATAGGGAGTCTGCCTAGCAACCTTTGATACTTTAACTCTGGAGACCCACCAGCCAGAAAGAAAACAAATATCCTTGTCAATTACAGACCACAAGGAAGTTCCCCTGCCGGTCAGGGGGAGGGTGGGCAGCTAGATCACAACTCACTCTGTTTTCTGGTGAAAGAACTGCAACCTTTATTATGGTATCAAGCAAGGCCAGGGCCAAATGCCATCTTGTAATGGTGGCCACTCAAATTGGCTCCCAGCAGTTCCCCCTTTCTGTTTTTCTCTGTAGGCCAGTGAGAAGGTCTTACTCCCGTTCAGTCCTCACCTCATGATGCGAGGACGGATCAAAGGAGACCTAAAACTCCTGGTACTCCTCCCGTGCAATGGAATAAACTCCTGGGAGGTGCAAAGGCAGTACTCAGAGTAAAAATGCATACCTTCCTCAGTGCAATGGAGAATTTCTCCCTGAGAGTGCAAAGGCTATGCAAGGAACAAACCTACTGGCCTTTTAGGACAGGTAACCATACTTGGGGTGAATCACCATTCTCCAAAGTGGCTAACGTTTGTAGAACCGCAACCTTATCTCGAGATGTCTGAGCTCGGGGGCCACAAATTAACCATAGGCACAGCATGCACCCTCCTATGCAGCATGCAAAAAACATCCCCATCCCCACCCAATCCTTAAACAGGGAGAAGGCAGAGGAGATCCAGGACTGCTTCTGCTGTTCCAGCACACATGGATGCACCTTCACATGTACCGGAGATTACAGCAACAGCTTGCCATAGTTTTTATGCAGCACAAAGTGTCAACCCATGGTTGTGACTGATGGCTACATTTAACCCCAGTGTGAATCTTGCTTGGTGTTCTTTTTATATATTAATAAGAAGAAACCATAAAAATATTCTACATAACTTTGGTTTGTAAAGAATTAAGGGACTTGTGCAATCAAGCAATAGTTTAAGAAGTTTCCTCAGAGTTTTGTATTATCTATAAAATAGGGCTTTAGACACTGACTCTATTTTGTATCACTCATCACTATGTATGTACATAAAGTCTTTTTAGTCTGGCTATTTTTATTAGTATTCTCCTATTTGTAACTAAGTTTAGGTAACTTAATTATATCTTTGTCTATTTTTTTCATATTATAGATATAGATGTATGTGTGTATGTATAACTAATTGCTCTTTGAGTTCTTTGAAATTTGGGTTCAGAAAAGCACTTTTTCTCTTTTCTTATTCTGCTATTTTCCCCTCTTGTGTATTTTTTTTAAACAAAGAGTTATCCAAACTCATGTACTTCTTTAAATTCAAATATGTATCTGCTATGAATCTCACATACTATAGTTTCCATTTCAGGCATTGTAGCTTCCATTTCTAGAAGTTTCTTTCTGTCACCCGTGCCTCTTTTGAAGAGTTCTAGATTGACTGTAGTTTCCACAACACACTGAAAGCAACCATGATAATTGTGGAAATATTTTTGTATGATGATTATATAGCCTGAACCATCCCTACTCAGTAGTTTTGATTGGTTTTTCTTCTTATGGTGGGTTTTATGTTTTTGATTCTTTGCTTTCCTCTTATTTTTTAATTGAAAATATTAGCAAATGGAGAACTAAGCACTTTTATTTTCCTAAAACATATTTTGGCTTTGTACTATTAAGTTGCTTTGAAGTGGTTTTCATCTCCTTGGATCGTATTATTAACCTTTACTAGGGTAGGACAATTTGGCATTTAGTAGCTATCTTCCCACACTCTTTCCATCTTCCTTGACTCAAGAAGAAAGTTCATACAGGGAGTAGGAACTTGGGGGAAAATAGCAAGCTGACATAACCCTTTCAGTATGTAGCTATGGAAGAAAATGGCTTAATAAATGAAAATGGCATGGTGTCATCATTTTTCCAGGACTGTGTCCCCGGCTATAAGTTCCTGTTGGCTTCTTTATCAAGCAGGAGAGAACAACAGCTCTCATCTAACTTTGGTTTTCTATGGAAAGTCTGAGGATTTTCAGAACAGCCTTGCCTGGGGGTAACAAATCCTAAAAAGGCCAAGAGGTTACATTTTAATGTTCAACCAAGCCATCTGGCTTCAAAAGTAACCATCCAGCAGTATGGCTGAATCTACCAACCATCTCACATTCATTCCCTTTTTAGCTGTTATGTTTCAGCATAGTATTATCTACAGGAGAAAATGAACAAAATATTCAAGTGGGTACAAAACGAAGTGTCTAGTAGAAAGACTGCTGATGTCCTCTCAAGTTCTCCAGTTGACTATGGGATGTGTGAGAACTGACATCCACAAAGTCCCCAGATCAACAGCAATGTTTGAAAACTTAGCATATTGCTTTTATTTTTTTTATTATGCCTTTCGCCTTTTTATTTTTTTCAAGAACTGAAAGTATTGTGGGAATTACTTTTGTTGCTGAATACGGTTAGCCATTTTTTTTTTTGCAGGTTAAATTTTAGTTAGAGATTTGTAAAAGAGGTTAAAATGCTTTGGAAAGTATACTTAACATAAAACATAAAAAGTACAATCATATAATTTCAAAGTGGAATACTAAGGTAAATGAATACTGAAATTATTTTTATTGAGAGCAAAATTAGTTACAAAAACAATGGGCTATAAAGACCTCTGCTAACCCAGCAAGTTGGATTTTGGAGGCTCAATTCTTCACCCATGTTATTAACTTATTTTGGAGGTCTAGCAAATAAGAATGCTAACCCTTGGTAATAGTTTTACAACTTAGCCCCAGATGCAGAGGATGGCTATGGGTGCTTTCTGGAAAGTCATACTGCATTTGAAAAATTAGAAGTTGGTATTAATTTGGTTATGTCTCCATATTCTTTGTTGGAGAACACCTGAAATATTCACACAGAAACCGTATTAATTAAAATCACTGCTTGGCCCATTAGCTCTAACTTCTTATTGGCTAACTCTTACATATTAATTTAACCCATCTCCATTAATCTGTGTATCACCATGAGGTCATTGCCTACCAGTAAAGTTTCAGCACATCTATCTCTGGCAGCAGGTCCATGGCATCTCCCTGACTTTGGCTTCTTCCTCCCAGCATTCAGTTTAGTTTTTCCGCACCTACCTAAGCTCTGCCCTATCAATAGGCAGTTTCTTTATTCATTAATGGTAATCACAACACACAGAGGGGACTCCCACATCATTTGCTGAAGATAAAATTCTACAAATGAAGGAAAATAATCAATAAAGAGTGTCAGTTTGCCACATATCAAAGTAAGGGATCTACTTGGGACTTAACTGCCTGACCAAACAATGAGTTTCCTCCAAGCTGCATTGTATTGTTCTGTAACTAGCATTGGCTATTGGGTTAAAGTTGACTCGCCTACTGAATGGCATGGTATGATGAACAACATCAAAACAGAATAGATTTCAAAGGCATAAAAGCTTAGCTGTGAATTTAGTTTTTGCATTTGTTAGATGTTTGGTTTAAACAAATCATTTACCTTCTCAGCTTCATCCTCTGAGCTATAAATACCTTCCTCATAAGGAGTAATATCTGCCTTAAGATATTATAGGAAACATACAGCAGTTACAGAAGCTCTCAATATACAAAACAGCACCACCCTCTTTTATGGACACTGACAGGAAGTTAACTGGTATAAGAACCAGTATACAAAATTCACACAGCCATTTCTTAGAAGAAGAAAGATAGAAAGGATAGGAAGGAAGATGGGTTAAACAAGGAAAAAATGAAAATGTATTTCTAATCTTTTTGTTAAAAAATTTAAAAAAAAATTTAAAGAGACCTGAAAAAGAAAAACAGAGGTGATGAGAAAGAGGGAAGGAGGAAAAAAGGGAAGGAATAAAGGGAGAGTTCCTGAAAGCAGAGCTGGCTGAGAGAGAATTACTATGGGAAGATATGTAAAAACTACAAGAACACTTTCTTTACAAAAATTATTTTTATGTGGGCATGCATATGTGTCTATTATGTGTATGCCCATTTGAGGGTATCTGCATGTGAGTCCAGTCACCCATGGCAACTGGGAGTTGCCCAATTTGGATGCTGTTGGCCACAGGTCCTCTGCCAGAACTGTATCCACTCTTAAACACCAAACCATCACTCTAAGACTAACAAGAATGCTTGGCAATGAAGTCAAAGCCTCAAACTTAAACTAGGAGGAAAAAGGAAATGTCAGTACATCTCTTCAGGGAAATCATACCCAGAAGCACAGCAACATCAGAGGTTGACTATTTTCTACTCTCACATTCTAGCATTTTCTGTCCCTTCTCAAATTTAGTACAGGTAAAAACAGGATAATCTTGCCATACCAAGCTTTAGAATATTTCAGAAATTCTTATTGATACAGTTGTACATCATATTCAACCAGGAAACTCTGTTTGAAAATAATTTACCTGCTATAAACATAGTAGAGCATATACTTTTGTTGTATAATAAGGCCTCTCTTGGGTATATTCCCAAGAGTGGTATTGCTGGGTCCATGGGTAGGTTGATCCCAAATTTCCTGAGAAACCTCCACACTGCTTTCCAGAGTGGTTGCACAAGTTTGCATTCCCACCAGCAATGGATGAGTGTGCCCCTTTCTCCACAACCTCTCCAGCAAAGGCTATCATTGGTGTTTTTGATTTTAGCCATTCTGACAGGTATTCTGTTTGTAATAGCCAGAACCTGGAAACAACCTAGATGCCCTTCAACTGAAGAATGGATGAAGAAAGTATGGAATATATACATATTAGAGTACTACTCAGCAGTAAAAAAACAAGGACTTCTTGAAGTTTGCATACAAATGGATGGAAATAGAAAACACTATCCTGAGTGAGGTAAGCCAGACCCAAAAAAGAGGAACATGGGATGTACTCACTCATATTTGGTTTCTAGCCATAAATAAAGGACATTGAGCCTATAATTCATGATCCTAGAAAAGCTAAATAAGAAGGAGAACCCAAAGAAAAACATATAGGCATCCTCCTGAATATTAACCTTCATCAGGCAATGAAAGGAGACAGAGACAGAGACCCACACTGGAGCACTGGACTGAAATCTCAAGGTCCAAATCAGGAACACAAGGAGAGAGAGCACGAACAAGGAACTCAGGACCGCGAGGGGTGCACCCACACACTGAGACAATAGGGATGTTCTATTGGGAACTCACCAAGGCCAGCTGGCCTGGGTCTGAAAAAGCCCGGGTTAAAACCGGTCTCGCTGAACATAGCGGACAATGAGGACTACTGAGAACTCAAGAACAATGGCAATGGGTTTTGATCCTACTGCACCTATTGGTTTTTTGGGAGCCTAGGCAGTTTGGATGCTCACCTTACTAGACCTGGATGGAGGTGGGTGGTCCTTGGACTTCCCACAGGGCAGGGAACCCTGATTGCTCTTTGGGCTGACGAGGGAGGGGGACTAGAATGGGGGGAGGGGGAGGGAAAGGGGAGGCGGCGGTGGGGAAGAGACAGAAATCTTAAAGAAAGAAAGAAAGAAAGAAAGAAAGAAAGAAAGAAAGAAAGAAAGAAAGAAATTTACCTGATCAAGTCGTCTACTGATATTGAGTTTAAGTCTCCAATAAAGTACTGAAATATCTAGTAATCTCTTAATACAATAAAAACTGAGAAGTGTGTCCATATGTTCCTGAAAACTATAGATAATCACTCTGTGAAAAGATCTGGGGCTAGGTAAATATAAGAAACGTTATAGCTCTCATATTAAATTTAAAAAATATTTTTATGCATGTCAAGGGAACATAAAAACAAACAAGATTTTTTCTTTCCCATAAAACCACAGAAGGAAGGGTGACTTTCTAAATCTATGATGTGTCTGTATCTCTTACATGCATCAATAAAAGAGAGAATTCTTAAAAGATGAAATACAAAGAAGATGAAATTCAAATGAAAAATGGAAATACAAATTAAATATATGCTAAGATTTGATCTTACCAGTCATTTCCTCTTGGCCAGTCAGAATGGCCAAGATCATAAAACCAAATGATAACAAATAATGAGATGGATGTGGGGGCAGGAGAACACTTATTTTTTACTGATGGAAGTGCAAATTGTTGTGGCTCTTCCTAGAAAGCTAGAAATATTTCTACCGTGCGATTTAGCTTTGTCTCTCTTGATGCGCGTGTACTCAGAAGACTCAATATCTTATGCTGGTGATGTCTGCTCAGTTGTGTTCATTGCTGTTATGTTTGCAATAGCCAAGAAGGGCAAAAAGCATAGAAGTCTGCCAAGTGATGAGTGGATAAGAAAATGTGGTACATTTATACAATGGAATATTATTCCCCTATTAATAAAAACTAAATTATGAAATTCATGGATAAATGGATGGAGAAGGAAGCAGTCATTCTGATTGAGGTAACTGAGACCAAGAAAAACAAGCACTGGACGCTTTCTTTCAATTGTGGGTCTTAGCTTTGAGTCTTCAGACATGTCTTTTATTAGTAATAGCCATCAAAGTCAGAAAATTAGCAAGGGGCCAAGGAGAAATTTCAAGAGATGACAGATAGAAAGTAGTGGTGTAAAGGGTTAAGGGAAATAATGGAACAGGAAGGGTTAAACTGGGATGGGAATGGAAGAGCAGGCTAGAGGAGGAAATGTATTTGGGGAAAGATGACTACTACTAATGACATTTTGAAAGAGTCATCTGGGAATCTACCACTGTAGAAAGTTTCACACACATATGTGCACACACACACACACATGAACACATGCCCACACACACGAACACACAATTATCCTATAATCGGGCAACAATGACCATAGTTGATACCATAAATAAAAAACTGAGTATCCCTTCTTTTAACCCAAGATGAAATGACAATATGTGTATGATTAAATATTTGTACTTTATTTGTTTTATAGAAAAATAAAAAGGTAAATAATCTTTAAAGTTTATCCTTAATTTATTGAATATTACCCCAGAAGATCATCTGGTCATTTATTTTTGGCTCAGTGCCACCCATATGTAAAACTTCATACCTTCACTCTGTGAAAAAGTAAAACAAAAACAATAAGTGAAATAACAGGTGCAGTGGAAACTTCAACACCATTAGGGTTAAATTCTATAATTCTTTTTATCAACTAGAGGAGAAAGTTGAGTAGCCACTGTGTTGGTTGACTTTTGTCAATTTGACACCAACAAGTTCATGTTGGAGAAGGGAACTTCATCGGGACGTGCCTTCATATGGCTGGTCTTTGGATAAGTCTGTGGGGCATTTTCTGTATCAATGATTGACGTGGGAGAACTAACCCCTTGTGAGTGGTGCCACCCGGAATTGGTGTTCCTGCATTGCGTGTGACAGAAGCTGAGAAAGCCCTGAAAAGCAAGCTAGTGCAAAGTGTTTCTTCGTGGAGTCCACTTTAGTTCCTGCCTCTAGATTCCTGCTTGAGTTCCTACTTTGTCTTTCATCCATGATGAACTGTGACATTAATGTGCAAGATGAAATAAACCCTTTCTTCCCAAGTTGCTTTTGCTCATGGTCTTTATTACAACAACAGAGAAGCCATGGGAGAACAACAATAAAGAGGGATAGAACGAGGGGTGGTGACATTCGTGAGGGGTGAACAGGACAGCTCTTTGAAGGTCTTCTAAGGTGTTTCCATATGTATGAATTCAAGAGCTACATATTTTTAAATATAATTTTTTAATTTATTTAAAAATTAAAAATATAAACATTACAGGAATTGTTTTTCATGTAATATTACTAAACACAATGAATGGATTCAAATGGTGAACACAGAGTTACTGATCCTCTTTCATGTTGTTTATGTGCTACTTGGGGAGGGGCATGCAAGGGATCATGACACTTTAAAGAACACCCCTCTAGCTCTCTCAAAGGAGAACATTGTTGTTCTCCATCCTGACATAGGAGCCATGTTTTCTTAAGAGTCATCGCACGTCCCACTCTTCATTGGGTGTTTCCACCTGCTTGATACATGGGCCTTACAGGCATCCTTGTCGCACTCAGAAATGGATGGAGAGTCAACTGTGACTTTGTTTGTTCTCTCTTCTCAGAGAATGTCTAGCTTATGGAAGTGCTAAATCACATCTCATAAACAATCAATTAAGACCTGAAGCCAAAGAGCACAGGATGGAGCTCTTCCAAGGCCCCTATTGAAAAAGCTCTCTTGGCATCTTCCCCACATCAGTGGAAGGAGGATCTCATTAATGGACACTCTGTCTTGCCTTGGCAAGACACTCTGTAACCTGATAAGGGGACTTTTGCTCCTGAGACACCTGTTTGAATTCATCCCAAGTAGATAAAGGGTAGAGGTTACTGCTGCCAATATGAAGGGAGCTCACAATGGATTAAGGTTTAGATCCCAAGGAACAGATGTTCTTGTCATAAAATTCCCCGTAACTATGAACCAGATGGGTTGGGCTCAGAAAGAGCCACTTCACAGGTTTGCATGTAACCCAGACATCTGATGAGGGAAGTTTGTGATCTCAATGTAACACAGGTATGCAAGGTATGTAGAAGTGGTAAGCAGATTGATGTGATGCTAAAAGTGTATCTAAAATTCTAGATAAAATTCTGTCATGCTGCTCTGTTTTCATTGTGATAAATTATTTTATGACTATCCTCAATATTTTATACTATAGCCCTGAAGTATCTATTTCTATCAATGTCTTAGCTTTTTGGTGGCAAACTTGCTTTTAGCACCACAACCCAGCAAAGTTCATTATCATTTCCTCTACACTGTTTTTTTATTGAAGAGATGTACAGGAAAAGTACGCAAATTTCCATCTATTTAAACCCACTTACTTTGGAATATCACACTAGTGCTTTCAGTATTCATTTCCAGGATCCAGACTCTTACTCACTGTCTCCTGTGTTGCATCTCTCTATTCTTTCCTTATTCCACAAAAGAAGGATCATAGTCCTTCATGGCGCTGACCTGTCTGTACCCCTCAGTTGCTTACTTCCTATGACTTATGACACACCTAGCAAGATTGAACCTGCTGTCCCCAGCTGAATTAGCGAGGACTGAGAAGCAAGGTTTTCTTTTGGGTCTTCCCATTCTTTTCCCATTTTTAATAGTTGTGCAGTACCCAATTCCTGAACATATGGCCATGACTTAGGAAACTATCATTTTTGACCTTATTCTGAGTTCTTCTGTTAGGCATTTCCCATCACTGTGACAAAAATACCTGAGGGACATAATTTAAAATAAGGAAAGATTTATTTTGCTCATATTTGCAGAGATTTCATTCCATAGATGCTGGTTCTGTATACCATGGTTGAAAAGTAAGGTTTAAAGTTGCTCAACTTATGGTGTCCAGAAAGGGGCGGAGAAGGGCATTTCGACCAAGACTTTTAACATTCCAACCCCCTAACTTCCTATGTCTTCTATCTAGGATTTACCTGCTGATGGTCCATCCATCTACAAATTCATTAATAAATTCAGATGTTGGTGGGAATAGTACCTTCATCAACCAAACATCCATCAAAATCATCACTGGCTGGGATTTCTTACTGTTTCATATTCAACCTAAACCTGATGATGATGTCTCTCTAACGATTGTAACTTTCTGAAATGTGTTCTTTAATCCCATGACTCAACTGTAAAATGTTCCCTAAGTACCCACATACCATGAACTTTGTGCTTGCCTTTTCTAATGAAAGCAACTCTTGCTGCATAGAAAATTCTCAGCTCATATTTTATTGAGAATTGTCAGCATGCTGCCCCACCTTTCAGCACAAAGGATTACTGCTGAAATAGTTGGATACTCATCAGATATCCTACTGCGTCCCTGTGATGGTAAAAAAATAAAAGTGGCTGACTTTATGTCATCTTGGTTCTGATTACCTGCTCCAGTTTCCCTGTCTCTTCATTACCCTTTGTCTACACACATCTTTGTTCAGTTTTGGTTGTCAGTGCTTCTCCACATAAGGGTCCTTTAGGAAAGAAACACGGGTTTCTGTGTCATGCATTTATAGGCACATCCCTGCATGAACCCATTTTGATCTTACTTATGAGAAGCTGCATCCTGCCAACATGAGTCTGGGCAGATTCCTAGTCACAGCTGTTTGCAAAGCTGACCTAAGGTGTTTTACAGTGAATGTCTGTTGCTGATTTGGTTGGTAATTTCCTTCTTTTAGGCATGTAGACTCCCTGTGCGTTCTCCTACAGGGAGATATCATACTAAGAGTGGTATATGTTGGCCCCAGTGGAGTTCTTCTTTATTTAACTTAATTATATAGGTTATTCATCGGCTTCTCGGTCTTCTGCTTTGCTGTTATCCCCCAGTTGCTCTGAATTTTACATAGAGGGTTGACATCACTGGGAAATAATGCTACTATTAATCTCAAGTGCCTTAAGGAATTAGAGGAATTCTGAATAATCAATCCTATTCTTTTTACAAAACTAGATTGTAGGAAACAAACTGCCTGTGCTTGAGTCAAGACAGAGTTTGAAAATGCCTCCCACTGGTTTGCCAAGCTGAGGTTACTGAATAAGATTTACACCATAGCAGAGGCATCATATCACCCCTGCCTTCACGGGCAACATGACAGGGGAAGGGAAATGTTAAGGGATGCCATGTGGAACCCACGAACAAGCTCAACCTGAAGGACATTCTACAGGAGCCCTGAGCCAGACTCTCTGAAGGAACTGACAAATAGAGCAAACACAGATGAGAGGCATCACTACCCAAAGCACTGCATAGATGTGCGTTTCTTTTTTTTATTTATTAAAGATTTCTGTCTCTTCCCCTCCACCGCCTCCCATTTTCCCCCCTCCCCCATCAAGTCCCCCTCCCTCATTAGCTCAAAAATCAATCAGGGTTCCCTGCCCTGTGGGAAGTCCAAGGACCACCCACCTCCATCCAGGTCTAGTAAGGTGAGCATCCAAACTGCCTAGGCTCCCACAAAGCCAGTACATGCAGTAGGATCAAAACCTAGTGCCATTGTTCTTGAGTTCTCAGTAGTCCTCATTGTCCGCTATGTTCAGTGAGTCCGGTTTTATCCCAGGCTTTTTCAGACCCAGGCCAGCTGGCCTTGGTGAGTTCCCGATAGAACATCCCCATTGTCTCATTGTGTGGGTACACCCCTCGCGGTCCTGAGTTCCTTGCTCGTGCTCTCTCTCCTTCTGCTCCTGATTTGGACCTTGAGATTTCAGTCCGGTGCTCCAATGTGCGCTGTTTCCTTTCATCGCCTGATGAAGGTTAATATTCAGGAGGATGCCTATATGTTTTTCTTTGGGTTCAACTTCTTATTTAGCTTCTCTAGGATCACGAATTGTAGGCTCAATGTCCTTTATTTATGGCTAGAAACCAAATATGAGTGAGTACATCCCATGTTCCTCTTTTTGGGTCTGGCTTACCTCACTCCGGATAGTGTTTTCTATTTCCATCCATTTGTATGCAAAATTCAAGAAGTCATTGTTTTTTACTGCTGAGTAGTACTCTAATATGTATATATTCCATACTTGCTTCATCCTTTCTTCCATTGAAGGGCATCTAGGTTGTTTCCAGGTTCTGGCTATTACAAACAATGCTGCTATGAACATAGTTGAGCATATACTTTTGTTGTATGATAGGGCCTCTCTTGGGTATATTCTCAAGAGTGGTATTGCTGGGTCCAGGAGTAGATTTTCCCACAATTTCAATGATCAGGGAGAACTTTCTGTAAAGTTCATTTTGAAAACAGCATTGTCTTTTTCTTCTTTGTTCATTGTCTAAAGATATAATTCTGAGCTTTAACATATTTCAAGAAAGGTATGAGGAATACTTTTCTTGAACAATTACTGGAGATATTTCTGTAAGTTCATACCATTCCTGGATAAATTACCAGGAAATATTGATGTAATACTTATGGTATTCTATCATACATTGCTCTCTTGCTCTCTCTCTCCTCTCATTATATAATTGTCCTTATATGTAACATATCTTTACATATTGATATGTATGTACACACACACACACAGAGGCATGCCCACCCACATGCACACACACACAAACCCTAGCAAAGAGTCATTTAACACAAACCATAACACAACTATCAAAATGAAGAAAGAAGTGTTCATCCATTACCACAATCTGATATTTCAAGTGTGTTTATTGTTCACTTCCCAAAGTGTCTTTGATTTTAAAATGGTAGACAACAGTTTACATTGCCTTCATTGACTTTCTGACGTCCCTTAATCAAAAGCAGTTCTTCTGCCTCTCTTTCCCTCTTCTAGCCTTGATTCTTTTGAAACATATCCCTTGTCATTGGATAGTTATGAAACTATGAGGGGGGGTAGGTTTCCCTGTCTTCAGTCTTCAGTGATTTTTTTTTGTCTTAAATTGCAAAGTGTTTGAACATGATGACCTACACACCTCTTTGAAATGCCATACAAGTACTGTCTTCTCATGTGAATCTAGGGATTCTTGCTTCAGTATAAGGATTGACACATGTGTGTCATGTACCAGAGACCATCAATCATAGGTCAAGAGTCTACTTTTTAAAGGACAGTAACACATACTTTGGGATATTTCTCAACTTCAGACAATGCCAAAGGCAGTGAGCTAGTTTTGTTTAATAACAAAACTGATTATACTTATTAAGCTAAGGTTCTATTAAATCAGAATGCACACTGACTGCAAGTGGGTCCGGACAGATGCTTACGCGGATTTAGACTCAGATCCACAGTTATCTCTAGCAAGAAGTCTCCACACCCGTTGAGAGCATGACTTCACACCACAGTCAATCAGGAAGTCGGCCTCCTCAACTGTGCCACCGGGATCACGGCAGTTTTATATTAAACCATGGTGGAAAGCAAACAAAACCAACCCTCGTAGCTGGTGGCTTTATTTTACCAAAGTGAACAAACAGCAGGGGATCCTGTTACAACTGAAAAAGAAAACTCACTGTTAAGATGAACCAAGTGCCAACCCACACACACTCCCTCAAACCCCAAAGAGTTAACACAATCCCGAGGTGGTCGAGTGGTTTAACCACAAATATCCTGGCAGTCATGGGATTCTACTTCAGTTTACACAACTGGACTGGGATGTGGGTCCCCTGGTTAGCACAAGGAAGGAAAGAGACTGTGATGGATGGGTACCTGGTGGGGTCAAATATGGCCACAGCTGCCTGCACACTGATACCTTGAGTGCTCCTGGTCTCAGCACTAAAATAGAGAGATGTGAAGAAAGTTCATCCAGGAAAATATCTAGTAGACTCTGGAAATTTCCAGGTTAGAAAAGGGTAAGGAATAGGACAAAAATAGAAGATGGCGTATAAGCAATGAGAGTTCCCCTGCAGGCTGGCTAGGACACAGAATGGAAATGACTATATGCAACATGAAATAAAGTCTATACACTATGAAACAGAAAAGAAAACTGGCTTGTGTTAATGGAATACCAGGACATCTACATTAAAAAAAAAGGAAGGGGACTGGCCAGGTGGCTTAGTGGGTACAAATGATTGGCACCCAAGCCCAAATACTGGAGTGTGGTCTCCAGAAAAAGGAAGGAAGGAGATAACTAACTCTGCAGGTCCTATGATATTTACTGGTATTCATAGCATGTGTTCATGTCCTCATCTACATCACACACTAACACATGCACACACACACATGTACGCACACACTCACACACACACATGATTACTTTATTTTTAAGTTGAAAAAGAAAGGCAGAAGGGAGAAAGAGAAAAGAAAGTGGGGCAAATGAAAGTGGTTAGTCTCTAGATGAAGAGCAGATATCCTCACTCAGGTAAGGGAGCTAAGAGCTTGATTTAATGGGGAAGAGTGGTCTGTTCTGAGTAGAGAGAATCAGGAGGGAAAGAGGTTGGAGGGCAAGGAGGTAACACTACAACCATATGGGAGGAGTCAGTACTGAAAGTCCTATAGGACTACAGTGTAACTAGTTTCTAAAATATGCTATATTGACCAGGAACTAGAAACAGTTCAGCTTCTCAACTTAAAGATGGGAAAGTAGAAGAAGCTGAAATATTACTTACCTCATATGTAAGTAATCGTATCATACTCCATACATACGCATTAGCTAAGGTCCAAGTGTAACCCAAATATTTCTTCGTTATTTTCTTATTTTTTATTTGTTACCTACAGTGTCTTATATTTAATAATGGAATTTTTTTTCAAAAACACCATTTAATTTGTCCCCTTTCTTGATTATTGCCATTCCAACTTGGGATGATATGAAATGTCCAAGCAGTTTTAGTTTTCATATCCCTGATGCTGAGGATGTAGGAATGCTTTTTAAAGACTTCACTGGAAATTTGCATTTCTTTCTTTCGAGAGCTGTCTCTTCATTAAGTGATGCTATTTGTTGATCTGGCGGATTTGGTTTCTTGTGCTTGATTTATAGATATCAACCTCTGGCTGACCTCTGGCTGAGGCTCTCCCATTCTGCAGGCTTTTGCTTTCCTCTGCTTTTCATTTCCCTTTCCATGATAAAATATTTTGAAAGTGTCTAGTTTTGGTATTGAAAGGGGGAAATGCCAGAGAATTTATACTAACAAATAAAAGGAATAATGTATAGAACCCTGAACTAATTAATAGAAAACCGACTGAGCATAGGAGAAGCTTCTTCAAAAATAGAATATATACCTCCTTGGTCTGAAATATATTTTCTTGCTTCTATGTCCCACTGAGTAAATTATTAGTGTCCCACAAGAGGGAGATCATCCCATAGGCATGGGTACCTCTGTTACTAAGAAGCTGAGCTCCACTATTTCAAAGACCAAGTCCTGTGGGTGATGTTTTCTGCTGTCCTGAGATTCTAGCACCAAGGTTTGGTTCCTGCGCAACTATTATGAGTCTAGATCTCCATGTTCACCTTTCTGAAGTATAGCCAACAGCATTGGGCACTGCCCACCCTGAACCAACCCTACGGACTCACCATCCCTACTGTTTCTACTAGCATGCAAATTCTAACCCTCTTTAAGCACGTGTCAAGGTCACATGGTCTTAGAAGTTTATGTCACTTTCCAAAAGGCAGTAATTATTGCTTGTTTGAAAGTCCTTGACTCTGTATCTGGTCAGCATTTTGAGAATTTTGCTTCATATTGTCGTGCCTCATGGTTTTTGGTGTATGTCCTGCCTTGTCTGATGAGCCTAAAGGGCACAGGATCTTTTTTATTCAGTTTTATCTACCAGCTCTGACCATAACTGGACATGAACTCTTGGGAGCACAACACATTTGGATACGTTATGAATGGATAACTCAGTTGTCATCATAGAGTGGATTGCCTATTCAGAGTAAGCTAAATTGTGCTGTGGCATAAACGATTCCAAACTTCAGTGCCTTAAAATATCCATAGTGCAGTCCATATGGGCTACTCAGTGGCTTCCTTCTCAACTGTCTGACTCAGTGTGTAAGAGGACAGACCCTCTGACCCCTGGAGCAACGCAGTCCCCGTGGCAAGAAGAAAGCAAAGGATGAGTGAATCATCATTTTTTAAAGGCTTTTCCCTAGAAATGGCATTTTACACTAATCACAGGTCGGCATCACTGTGATCTACCATTTGGGGCTAGTCATTAAGGCTTGTCTCATCGTATGGTGTTCATGGAAACACAATCACGCCATATGTCTAAACTATTCAGTGACCAGCTATGAGGAGTAGAAAGGAAAGACATTAAAGTTTAGTTCCCAAGCTAAAGCTTCTTTTTCAAAATGTGGAGAGATACCTTGCTGTCAAAAACCAGCTCTACAATAATTTGCCGAGAGACTTGGAACAAGTCAGGAACCATGAGAATCTGTCTTAACTGGAAGTTTTTCATCAAAGAGAAATGGGTTTATAGACATATTCCTTTATTCCTTCTTGCTAGGAATGGGGTTATAGACATTCTTTTATTTCTTCTGTGCTAGGAATTGAACTTATGAAATGTCTCTACCATAGAATATTCCCAGCAAATTTTATATTATAATAAAGTATATTAAAGAATGAGACTGCAGAGATAGTCCAGCCATTAATGTTTGCCAAGCAAGCACGAGCTTGTGAGTTAAAACCTTAGAATCTATATGAAAAAGCTGGGTATGGTGGCTTGTGCTCGCAATCTCAGCCCTTAAAAGGCAGAGGCAGGCAACAGCTTTGCCTTCCTGGCCAATCAGTCTTGCCTACTCAGCAATCCCAGCCAAAGAGAGAGCCTGTATCATAAAACAAGATGGATCACATTTGGATAACTATACCCAAGACTGACCTTTGACCACCACAGGTATCTATGCCACCACACCCCCAAAGAGCATAAATGAAAAGATCTGTGAATATATATATATATATATATATATATATATATATATATGTGTGTGTGTGTGTGTGTGTGTGTGTGTGTGTGTGTGTGTATAGCATACTATGTTCTTGCTGGAAATAAAGATGTTGTTCTTAAGAGATTAAGCCTTGAGACTCTAAGGAAGCATCATATTTAATAAAAGCTTAGTTAATTGATCATTAACAACTGTGTGTGCCACATGCTAGTACGAGTAGCTTTGAAATTAAGAAAATTGAAGGTATAGTAGTTTATCTTACTGTGATAAAACCCTCTGACAACCAGACACTTAGGGAGAAAAAGGTTTATTTCAGCTTAAACTTCCAGGTCACAATCCATTGTTGAATTCAGGGAAGGAACACAAGCAAGGCAGGAAGTGAAGCAAAAGCCACTGAGAAATACTGCTTAAAGAATAACTCCCTGGCTTTTGTTCATACTGTCTTCTTATACAACCCAAGTCCACCTTCCCAGGGGTGACAAGGTCACAATGGACGGGGTTTTACCACATCATTCAGCAATCAGGGGGATCCCCCACGGGCATGGCCACATCTCAGTCTGATCTGGGAAATCCCCAGTTGAGACACCCATTCCCAACTGACTTTAAGTTGTGTCAAACAGACAGTAAAAACCCATCAGGACAGAAGAAAAGTTTGTTCATGTATTTGTGAGCCTTTGACAGTATGTCCTCTGTGTGTGTGTGTGTGTGTGTGTGTGTGTGTGTGTGTGCATGTAAAACACTACAGCAAAAACATTATTTATAATTTTGTTATTGATTTTGATGGGAAGTTGTTGAACTATTCCCTAAACAAGAACCAAAAAAGGGATTCCGGAGATCTGTATCTATCTTACTCTTTTATTCCAAGAAACACAACATAAGTTAAGTATGCATTTCTACATATACACAAGAAGAAACAAAGGAGAGGATGGGTAGACTGGAAAAAGAAGAAAACAGTAGTTAGCAAGGCAGTGGGCTATCAAACTTTGCTTGCTTACAAAACATTCAGCTACTGCCATCAGCCTTTCTATTTTTCTGGCTAGAGAAGCCTCGGAGGCCAGTGGAGGTCTGCTCTGAAGGACTTGGCCTCGTACTGTAGAACCCATCAAGCCCCCAATGCACTTTTCCTAATATACATGGTAGAAATTTCTAGGCTGCCCACTTCATGACAGAATGGAGGTGATACCAGAGGATTAATAGGATTAATCTTGTTCTCTAATCTGTCTGAGGAGAGAGGTACAACATAGAACATAGCCCCGTAGAACATTAGCTGTAGAAGGCATGGTGGGCGGCGTCCTGCCACCCAGCTAGCTTTACACCCAAAATAATTATATGGAAACTATATTCATTTAAACACCGCCTGTGCTCTTCGGACTCATGAGGGAGGGGGAATTGATTGGGGGAGGGGGAGGGAAATGGGAGGTGGTGGCGGGGAGGAGGCAGAAATCTTAAATAGATGATAGATAGATAGATAGATAGATAGATAGATAGATAGATAGATAAAACACCGCCTGGCCCATTATCTCCAGTCTCTTACTAGCTAACTCTCACATCTTGATTAACCCATTTCTAATAATCTGTGTACCACCATGAAGTGGTGGCTTACCGGGAACCTGCATTCATCTTGAAGAGGAGAGCTATGGCATCTGCTTCACTGCCTTCTTCCTCCCAGCATTCTGTTCTGTCTTCCCCACCTACCTATCTTCTGACCTATCAGGCCAAGCAATTTTCTTTATTAATTAACCAATGAAAGCAACAGATAGATAGAAGACACTTCTACATCAACTATCCCCATTTGTTTGGTTGGTTCTTTGTTTGGGGGTACATTTTAAGCAATCATTCTGCAACTCAGCCACATTCCCAATCCCATCATTTAAAAGAAACTTTAGTATTATGTGCAAACAAGACTTTCCAGCCATAGACTCCAGTCTGGTCTCTTTAATGACTCCTATTCCCATCCTATGCTTGGCCATTCACAACTGTAGGGAAGGAGTTGGCAGCCAATGGAAAAACTGACTTTTAGACATGGGGGACATGGGTGGACTGAAGACACAAAGGAAAGGCAGAGGGTTGCCCAGCAACTAGAGGACTGCCCATCCCAATTACATTTTACTTAAAGAATTAAGTTAGTGACATCGTTTTAGTATCTAGTGCAGAAGTGCTTTGGCTGCTTGTATGTCTTTGCATTGCATGTGTGCAGTGTCCGCAGAGGCCGGAAGAGGGTGTTGGATCTATCAGGAAGGGAGTGACTGGATGTTAGGAGCCACCATGTAGGTGCTGGGACTCAAACACAGCCCTGAGAAGAGCAGCCGGTGCTATGCAGATCCATCTTCCTAGCACCACCACATCTTTACCCTTTGGCTTTCTGAATCCTGCTAAGTTAGTTGCCTGGACTGGCTCCTGCTGCTGCCTCAGCCTCCCAAAGAGCTGGGATTTCAGGACTGTGCCTCTAGGCCTGCCTTCCCTCACCCTATTTTAAAACTTTCAAATTATTGGGATTCTCTGAAGACCTGTTTTGTGACAATGATTTTACAACTTAAACAAAATGTTTGCTGCTCTTCTAAAATCTTATTTGCCAATCCATCCATCAACTCAGAAATGATTTCTAAATCTGTAACGCAGATGCATTAGAATGCTTCTGTTTGTCTGGTTTGCTCTTTGTGTTTGTTTGTTTGTTTTCTGAAGATGGGCAACTTTATAAAGAAATGACAGTTACTCAGGTCACTGTTCCTGAGGATCAAGGTCATGGCCCTGGCCCTGGCTAGACTCTAAAGGAGACTTCAAGGCAGATGACTTCTCATTGGCAGGAGGGCCTACAGGAGGAAGGGATGTCACAAGACAGGAAATAAAAAGTCAAGGAGTACCCACACTTGTTCTCTTCCATCAGGCCTCTTGAGAGCTGATCAAGGACCCCATGAGAAGCACCTCATCCATTTCAAGGGCAGTTGTTTGAAGGGCCTCTTGTGAAGTCCACCTGTTAAGAGCCCTGGTGCCTCTCAGTGCTGTCACCCCAGAGTAACCTCTTGCTACATAGGCCTAGGTGTATCAACATCCAAACCCCAGCAAGAACGTATAACAGAAACAACAAGAACTTTAGCACGGGACATTTGCTTCACCTTCCTGTCTGTTGGAATGAGTTCTAAGGTTAGGCTCTTTGACACCAGTGCTAGCACCAAAGACATGGATTTCCATGATAATTACAACAAAATGAAATCCTGGGCTAGTCAGATAACCAAGGCATTCGCTTAGAGCCTACATTGGTTAACAGGTATCAATAACACATTCCAGGTCCTTCACAGAGATACTTTGCTCCTTCCAATGTAGCTATATATGCTTCTAATTTTGAATTATAGGAAGCATGCAAAAGATCTGGAGACAAAATAGCTCAGGCTTGGGCTGAAGGGAGAGGCCAAATATTTTTATTTATTTTTTATTTTTTTTTGTGATTCTGAATTTCTTTTTTTAAATTTATTTATTTATTTATTATTAAAGATTTCTGTCTCTTC
>NW_026067993.1:1156256-1157265 GCF_014885135.2 Alexandromys fortis
CAATTGAAGAATGGATGAAGAAAGTATGGAATATATACATATTAGAGTACTACTCAGCAGTAAAAAACAAGGACTTCTTGAAGTTTGCAGGCAAATGGATGGAAATAGAAAACACCATCCTGAGTGAGGTAAGCCAGACCCAAAAAGAGGAACATGGGATGTACTCACTCATATTTGGTTTCTAGCCATAAATAGAGAGGCCAAATATTTGACTGAACTGACCAAGTTAATTAACACCCCCAGGTAAAGCATTTTTCCCTTTCTTTGTTTTCCAAACAGGATTTCCAGACATTACTGGGGATGAGTTTTCTTTAAAAAAAAAAAAATACGTGTATGGTTGTTTTGCCTGCTTGTATGTATTCCTACCATATGTGTGCAGTGCCTGCGGAGGCAAGAGAAGGACATTGGAGCCCTTGGAGCTGGAGCTACAGACAGTTGTGGACTGTCATGTGGGTGCTGAAAAATCAAGCTGGGTGTTCTGCAAGAGAGTAGCCACTGCTCTTAACTGCAGAGCCATCTCTCCAGTCCCTAGAGGTTTTTAAACTATAACTGTATAGAAACACTATAGATTCATATTATATATACGTGAAGTTTTTGTATTAGTGGCCATCATTTTTATTAGTTTAAAAGTAGTTTAAGCATATGTCAAAGAATATTTAAAATACAAAACTTATCAAGTCTTCTATGTAAAAATTGGAGGTTTGTTAAATAATGTGGAATAACTGGTATCTAAAATACCTTATGCATGGCTGGTACATTAAAGGGGCTGTCCTTTTTCATTATCTTAAGTCATTATTAAAGAACTTATTAATAAACACTAAAAATATACTCATGTGACATACCGAGTACCAGAACTAGAACCAAAGGCTAAATGATTGCCATCTAAAATTATGTCCTTGGGAAATCATAGTTCTTTCCAGAAAGATACTGTAATCTCAGTCTCTCTCTCTCTCTCTTTCTCTCTCTCTTTCTCTCTCTCTCTCTCTCTCTCTCTCTCTCTCTCTCTCTC
>NW_026067993.1:1168075-1188875 GCF_014885135.2 Alexandromys fortis
CACACACACACACACACACACACACACACACACACACACACACACACAGTTTCACCTGTTACTTTACCCCCTTTTATCTACTCAAATCCATCTATCTCTGGTTAGTTAGTTCTATATTTTACTTCATTAAAGATAACTTTGAAAATGCCTGTGATGCTTCTATTTATTCATTTTGGTAGAGAAAGGCTTTGCAGTTTTGTTGAATTTGTGGCCCCTGAACCGAGAGCTCAACCCATGCTCGCCTACTCTAGAAACTGTCTCTGCTGCTTGCAGTCACTTGGATGCATTCAGCCCACCAGTGTTAACCACCAGGGTTATGCAGAAAGCTCAAATACAAGTCTTTAATTTAGCAGATCCACCCACAAGGTTCCAGAAGCTGAAGTCAGCATGAGTCTTTGGGAAAATATCACCCTGGAAAAAAATAGTACATGTGAGAAAAATACTGTGAATTTAGAAGCATTTGTTTTACAAACTACAGATGCAGACTGAAAGAAAATGACATCTCGCTTTGATATTAAGCGTCCCTCCATAACACATCCATCTGCAACATGTTTTGCAGTCAGTTACCCGCTAAACCTCATCGCACACAGATTCGCACATGAGGCACAATACAGCTGACCCCGTTTTGCAGATGGAGAGAATAGAAACACAGAGAGTAAATGAACTTCTCAAAGTTTCCCGTCAGTTTCCAGACATCTGCCGTTGGCAGGAAGGAACTCACTATTCTCCTAGGGAGTTGAAAGAGGAAACTGTGTTGGTTTTCGATGTTGCTTTCTGAGTGATCGCTGTAGGCTCGGGTCTGGTTAGAAGACAGAGAAAGTGTTAAAGCCATTGTTTAGCAAACCCACAGGTTTTTTTGGGGGGGAGGGGGAGTATATGTTCATTTTAGGGTTAGGCAGGACAGGCTGGTAGTCGGCCAAACTAGCATCCATAAGCAGAACAAAGTTGCCATACAGAATAGCAAAGCAGTTGTGAGATGAGGGGGCTTTGCCTGGGAGGGAGGGTTGTGAGGAAGCCTGGGATGTGGGGGATGGGAGAAGGGACTGTGGAGGAGCCCCTCTGAATAAACCCTGTGGTAGCCCCTGTTTTGTTAGGCATCTTTGCTTGTTACTCAGTTTCAACCATTTAGTACCACGTCTCCAGATCTGCCTGTTGGGCCAGCATCAGCAAAAGCATCACCTTGTTAGAAAAGCAAATTGCTAGGCTGAGGAAACAAATACCCACTCCAGGAGCATCGGGTGGGAAGAGGGGTTGATGGAAGGCAAAACCTGATAGCCTATGGCCAGAGAGTGCTAGCGGGTAGCCACCACTAAGCTTCTGAGACAATCATGTTACACTAATGATGGACTCTGTAGTTCAGATATGTTTAAAGCTCTACCGGGCTTTGGGGAGAAAGTAGTTAGCAATCTTCCTATTTTCCTGCCAAAGCAGTTGTGGGAAAGGGTGAAAAAGGTATGGGAATTGTGAAAGAAGATGCTGTATTAGGATGTCTCCTTTTTCCAGATACAATACACAAAATATTCTTTCTTCTTTCTGCAGCTCACATTTGGAAGCACACATGCACATATACACACATGCATGCACACACAAATGCACAAATACAACACCTGTGCAGCACTGGGCACAGATGACTTTAGGAGCTTGCTGGGCAGACTTTTCCAGAAACAATTTCCTAGCACATGGTCTGGGCAGATTGATCAGATTCAGGAACTAGACATAATAGAGGGGGAAGAAAATGTTAAATGGAAAGTTTGGTGGTTGGTTGAAGGAGAGGGGGGTGTAGGAAACTATCTACTTTTACACTTTGTTGTCTTTCTCTCTCTCCAGCAAGTTCTTCAAACTTTGCTGGCCTGCTCTGTGCCCTGGAAGCCGATCTAGCTGATTTCACCACCTACATTGTCTTGTGCTATCTCTTATGGCTGGATTTAAGGAGTAGAGAGTGGGAGAACGCACTGTGTATTTGTTCATCTCCTAGTCTATTACGGCCGTGTCCCCGTGAACATGCCTGATCTCATCTGTTCAATCCCTTGCGCTATCTCCTATGCTTGTGAGAGAAAGGCAGTGCCAATTCCTGCTGACTCCTCTTTCGTACCCCAATGACTCCAAAGGACCTTCCATCATTCCTTGTTGATGTCCTGCCGGGTCTTCAGTGGTAACCACTTCAAGTATTTCTCAGGTTGGGTCTTTATTCCATGCTGGTTCTCCTGACACTGGTCACACCTATTCAGACAGGCCATTCTAAAACCTCTTTTCAGTTATCACATGGACCTGCCAACTAACTGATTGGTTGCTTCATAAAAGTGGCTTCCATACTCTACCATGCAATCTACTTACCAAGGCTTGCTGAAGTTGATTCTGATTTACTGAATCTAAAACAAGGGTGGAAATATGTCTTTCTTTCTGATACAGTTCCCAGCAATGATAAATCACTGGTCTGGGGACGTCATTCAGAGACTACGTGATAGCAATTTCTAACAATATGTCAGAATCACTTCATTAACTAAAGACAATGGCAAATCATACAAATCTCTCTACATTTCCTGAGAGTGCAGACGTTGGGAATGTGCATTTCCTCGGGTTTCTTGTGTGGTTCTGACAAAGTTAAACTACTTCTTCTGGGCTGTTCTGACTGAGACGGTGAGAGCAAGCTGCTGAGCATTCTGCACTTGTGGTTTGAAAGTGATGGGTAGGCCACGGCTGTCTGAGAAAAGAACCGGAAGCTTCTCCTCTCTTTCCCTCCAAGATGCTGCAGCTTTAACTTTGGAGAATAGTTTCTTCTTTTGGTCCTGTAAGAGTCAGTCATGTCTTTCAGTTGCTTCACATCAGGCCCTAGCACACCACTTTCCAGTGACTGTATCCATGGCATTTAGTATTTCCTGCGTCTTTGTATCTTAAGGACATAGGGAGTCCAGCCCAGAGTGAGCGTGTCGTAGGATGGAAGACTGTTGATAAACAAGGGAAATGGGGGGGGGGGGGCAGTGAATGGATGAATACTGTTCCTTTACATCTTTCATCACAGACCCAAATAATAGTAATACACCTTTATTTTGCCCTCACATCTTGATATTTAACAAAGAAATTTGCCCACGCAGGACAATGTGGAGCTAGATGACCTGGTGGAGCTTCCCCATCTCTTTAACTTCTTGGTTCAACAAGTAATTGAAAGGAATCAATCTCATGCTGACTGACAGTTTTGACAGCTGCTGTTCTCGGGATGTCAACACGTGTTCTGTCGCCCTGCTTAACAATTTAAAACTGAACAGAGACATATGTCCTGCTTGTCTCGTTCCTCTGATCTTGTGCCTGCCCCCAGTCCCCTCTTCTGCCCCATCCTATCCCCCCACTCAGATGAGTGACATGCCTTTAAAGCCTGAACATTACTCTGGTGCCTTGGCCCGGAACTGGAGGCAGGATTAGGGCCCGTGTTCCATGAGAATCGTCATGGCGCTTTCACGGAAGAATCTCCAGCCTCCTCGCAAGCTAACAGGGCATCGTAAATTTGAGGCTCTTCAAGTAATAAATGAATCTTTTCTCTATGTTTAGCCAAGGGAAGGGGATATTAAAGTGGATAAGAGCAATAATAAAAAAGCAAGTGAACAGCATGGGTATAATTAAAGTGAATAGCTCACACACAAAAAATAAATCTCTGAACACTGACTTCCTCTGAGACACACCCCATTACACCCAGACCTCGCCTCAGAAAGGTATGCACGCTTGTCATCCTGATACAAGGCAAACACCTACCTGCAGGCCTCTCAGGTACAATAGGAAGAGGATTTTGTCTTCTCCAGTTGAAAACCTTCCTGTCTCACAAGGGCTCGAAACACATTTCAAAATTTCAGAGCTCAGTATGCATATATAAATATATGCATGTATATAATATGTATATATATATATATATATATATATATATATATATATATATATATATATTTCCTCAGATCAATGGGCTGGTTAGCTTTAATGACAGGGACTGGCACCCGGGATCTTCTTTGTGTTGCCAGAGCGCATCTGTGGGTAAAAGGCGCTTGGTAAGACTAGTTAGACCCCAGATTGGTGGATCACCCCAGGGATTTTCTTCAGGTGCTTTCCTAACAAAATGTGAGCTTGAGGGAGCTTGGCTGCTCCTCTCTGGGTGGGGTGGTTCACATCTGCACTTGATCCCCTGGAGCCATGTTAAACACGGGGACAGTTACACAGACTAGGAGACGTCTACTTTCCTTTCTCCCGAACACTGAGTCCAAGCTAACCCTGCGATGAAGACAGGAAACTCTTTCCTTATTGTTCTTGATTACTAGAGTTTGGGGAAAGAAAGTCTCCAGGACATTAGTAAGCAAGAACAGGGCATGTGGCTCCTTTCTTCCAGAAAGACTGTTTACCCAGAAGTCTCTTGGGCTAGAAGTCACTCTTCAGAAAAAATCCGATTCCCCGTAAGTTGATTATGTATATGATATAAACAGTTTTTAAATCTTGGCGATGTCACATTTTCACTATTTCAATTTCAATTTGGTTGGTTTTGTTTTTATTGTGAAAACATGTATGTTTAGAAATGGGCAGCCGGACTCAGTTTAGATGATCCCAGATTTGTTGTTAACACCCAAAGAGTCATAATCGGAAGCCAGCTGAAATACAGCCTCTTCTCCCCATCAGGTTTGAAAAGAATGACTTTGGCCACATCCTTTTTCAGAGAGTTTCTTCACACCCCGTCTGACCTGATATTGTTAACCTTGACATCCACACTAAACACAAATGTCTTGTCTTCTGTCTTCTTGGCTGACTTGGCAGACAGTGGGAAGTTGATGATGATAACATGTCCAAGCTTGTTTCTCTCAGGGATGCTCTTGTGGTGGAACCTGGGGCTGCTTCTGGAGTGACAGGGTCTCAGAGGTGGATGGGTGATATGTGGATCTTCTTTGGGGGGCTAGGAATACCTTTCAAGTATCTCCTTCTTGGTTTCAATGGCCTTAAGTTGGCTTTGGATGGGGAAACAGAGAACTTCCTTCTTTGCTTTGGGAGTGGCTTCCTTCATTTTCAGCACCCTTCTCTAAAGAAGCAGGGATGAGGCATGCTCTATAGTTGCATAGTGATACGGGAATATTGAGCTGTCATTAAGTCTAGAGTTTCTCTCAGATCCCACAAAACTCTGGACCACCAAGGCCACCCAGAGCCAGTGGCTTTTAGGTTCTTGTTTTTCCCACTCAATGAATGAAATTCACAGATAGTAGAGTATGAGTTTTAGAGAGAAATTTATTACAGACTCATAGGTGAGAACTAGAAAGAAAGAAAGAAAGAAAGAAAGAAAGAAAGAAAGAAAGAAAGAAAGAAAGAAAGAAAGAAAGAGGACAGAGAGACATGACACTGGAATTACACCAGTATGGCCAGTCACATGGCAGCAGGCAGTCACATGGGGAGAAGAGGTACTTCAGAGAAAGAACAAAGAAGGTCAGAGTGCCAGAGAAGGGGAATGTGGGCTCTGGCCAGCGTCTAAGAGAAACAGAAGAGAAACAAAAAGGAAATATTATTCCCCTCTAAGGCTCCGAGGGGGCAGGCAGGCCTAATGGAACCTCGTGACAGATACTAGGGTCTGTGCTAGGGGTTGGGAATTCTAGGAAGGAAAAGCACATTAACTCATTAAAGGGTTAATTATTCTTTCTATCTCTTTAGAGAGATTCTTTCTATCTCTTTAGAGAGATGGTCCTTTGACCAGGTGACTGACATGCCTACCTGGTTCAGCTCTTAAGAGAGCAGATGATGCCATCTGCCCACCCAGAGGTGGATTTCGGCTAGGAAGTAGCAGCTTTCCCTCCGTGGTCATTCAATGCTGTGGTGACAGTGGCTTTGGAACATTTCTCATCCTGTGACAAATTAATACCCAAGGTTAGATTACTGCTACAATATGGAGTTTTTCCTCCCACTACACTAACAGGGGTCCTACTGACTCCCCCCCTCCCCAGCTGCCTTCCTGTGAAGAAATATCTTTCAGAAAGAGACAGAGATGGGGTGGCCTTCTACTTTCGGTGGAGCAGTTGAGAGCCGGTTGGCAAACTGAAAAAGGGAGGCATGAACCCTAAGTCACCAGGAGTTCAAGTCATTCTTTTTTGACGACTTTAAAAGAGTTCTTTTTGTCTCCTGTGTCATATTTAATATTTACAGTCTTAAGCGTGTTTATCATGGAATTCTGAAATATGTTAAAATATAATTCATTGCTCACAGCATTGAACCCTGCTTGCCGTCTGAGTGATTCACTTGACTCTTGGGGGCCTGTGCTCTCCTGTTGGGAGAACGTTGAAGTACTGCTATTGAATTGCATTCGAGCTCAAAAGTTCTTTGTTCTGCTGTCAATGGCGGATGATTCACAAATGACTACCTTTATTAATTTGATGGTCAAGAGTTTAAAAAATATTCTTATGAATGCAGGATTTATATCCACATATTAGAAATAAAAACCAATCCCTAAATGCTTGCTGGAACTTTCATGCCTCAACATTCAAATAATTTCATTTTATGACTTTAATTGGTACAACAAATGAATAAAAACCCCGGACTTAGAATTTTCATTCTTTATCAGCTAACCTTCATATTTCACTGAACTGTATGAATATAAGAAGTCATTTCATTTCCCTAGGCCTGAAGAGTTCATCTGTGAAATGGGAGCAGATAGTAGGGTAGGGAAAGAACAGAGATTTTATATTACATTTTTTCCCCAAAGAATCCCCCTAGTTTTACAATTCAATAAAACAGGGATCTGGAATGAATGTCTAAATATTAATATTTGTATACAGAGATCTATAAACAGGGAAAGAGCAGAACCTAGAGCCAATATCTGTATGAAATGAAGTTCCAATGGATTTTTGGGCTTTGCAGGTGAGGTCTTTTAGAGAAGAGAAGCAACATAGATTGTGGTAACAAGAACCAAGGCCTTAAGTGTGGGCATCTCTAAACCATCGTAGGAACTCTTCACTTCAACCAACTAATGTCAACTAAATTCATTTGCTTACATCAATAGTAAGCGTCTAAATGTGATTTTTTTAAAAAAAAACTAAAACAATGAAAAAACTTTCATTTAGGTATTGAGTTACGACTTAGAATCTTGAAAGAAGTCTCTTGGTAGAAAAATTAGGATATGTCAGCAAGGTCGAGGTCATTACCCAAAATGAAACGTGTGATTTCTCAGCGAAGTTCACACAGAAACAATGACGAAATCAAATGTGTCGTTTCTGAACTGGCACTTGCCTGGACCTTCTGGAAATGGAGGCAGGACCACACATGTGAAGAGAATTTTCCTCACCGTGCTGAGAGGATAACTCCACAAAAATGTCCAGGATATTCTCCACCATAGGAAGAAATCATCTTTCCAGCATCAAGGAAATAAAAAGCGGTGAGATGTCAGAAAGCAGAGGTGTGTCCTGCCTCCTCCCTCAGATATAGTTACATTCCTCATTGTGAACTGGATGGTCAGTGTACTGTGCCCAAATCAATGAAAGGTGGCCCTCTGCATTGGGAATCATCTACCATAGTTTATATGACTTACTCTGTGGTAATCACGAAGACGATTTAGGCAATCACAGGCACAATTAAACAAGCTTGAATCACCTTCAAGACGTGTGTTTGAAAGAAAATATGTGCTTGCTACTTTTAAGAAGTGTTCCTCTCTCAGGGCGTCAAAGGAATGAAGCAGATCAATAATGCTTGATAACGCTGCACATTAAAACACCTTGGGGATCATTAGCAACCCTTGGTGTTCAAACCTGGCCTCACACCATAGCCTTGGCTGGTAGGATGTGGGCACCGGTCGTTCCTACAGTTATCAAGTGATTCTGATGTGCATCTCAGACTGAGACACACAGGGTCTGTCCAGAAGCAAGTGTGGAGGGTGTCAGTGAGGATAGGTCTTACACTTCAAGTTGATCACTGGAATACTGGTAAGGAAGGATGTTAGTAAGAAAACATGCACGCGTTAGTCCTATTCCTTGGTCCTGCTCCCAAATCCAGCCCTTGTGTAGATGGCAAACTGAAAAGCTCCCAATCTAAAGTCTCATGGCATCGCTTTCAGTTTGAGAAACCCTGAGATTTCTGCTTCTTGGGGTGATATCCAGGCATTGAAGATCTCCCTGCCTCCTATGAGTAGGGTTGCTTTAGGAAAAAAAAACCACACCAGCCAACAAAACAGCACCCCCAAAAGTGCTATTGCTTCATTCTGGCAACAAGAACTGTGTTTTCCCTCAGGCTTTGCTTCGTAGGCTGGAGTTGCCATGGGAAGCAAAGCTTTATTGGGATGCCAGAAAAAATAGGCTCTGAAGCCACCCCAGCACAATTCAGAGAGTTGCCTATAAATCAAAGACAGCCCTAGGGTCAAAGCCACTTAGACACCACACACACACACACACACACACACACACACACACACCACAGGATTACAAAGGAGAAGGCGTGTCAGGGAAATCCAGCAAAAAGGACTACACAGAGGCAAGACTAACAGAAATTTATATGAGCCTTTCATCCGCTGGTCCCCAAAGACACCGAATGTGCTAAGATTACTTGTCTTTTGAAAGCTTTCCAATATCCAGCGAGATCAAAGAGGGGAATCTTACCCATAAAATAGGCAAGTGGAGGTGGTGGCAAGGGGTCATCTATCCCGTGCTTCTGACTCCAGCCTCGATTGTGATAAAGCCACAATTTTCCTCCTTGGCAAAGTCAATTCTATACCATATCACGTGCCAGCTTCCACCCAGTATACTCCGTGCTCTCACTGTGATTATCACTGACAAGACAGGATTTAAATCCTGACTCTACAGCACTTGCATCAGAAACCTCAGTGTATTCACTCTCTTAATCTGGCCACTTTCCTCCCCATCCTCTTTAACCAGCCAGAATCTTCTTTTATCGCAAATATCCCTTCCTCCACTAAAGGGTGAGATCATTGCGTATGTACAAAGAATAGAATCTTATGAGATTTAGAAAGCTGTCAAAATCCCAAATAGCCTTGATATTTAAAAATATTTCTTCACTCATGCTGTATTTCTGAAAGTTGGTTTTAAGCCCCTGTGAGCTTGCTCTGTCCTCTGTGGACAAGCGGTCATTGCCCATAGCTGGAAAGATACAGCGGCTGCCGGTTCTCCCCTCTTTCCCTCAAGCTGTCATTTTAATCGTGCAAACATAAAATGTAGGCTCAAATCTGGACACTAGCAAGGTTTGGAAGCATCATACGTTTCCACCTAATTAACAACTGTCCCTTTGTGTAGCTGATAAGGACATTTGGTGGAGGGTGAGTTGCCTGGATGTGTCACACTTGCTGTCTGTCCCTCCTCTCCCCAGTTACTGCGGTAGACACCTCTAGTTGTGTGAGGGCCTGAAGGTGATTTGGAACTAGCTTAGGCTCCAGGGTAGCATCTCGGGTGATACTCCTTGCCAGTCTAAATCTTAAAATTGGGGCCCCATGTTCACAACTCCGTTTCTCCTCTTTGACACCCAGCTTCGGCCAGAGGCTTTGACAGAATTCTTGGGTCTGGTTTATCTTATTTGCAACTTGTTTAGCATCCCAGCCTTCCTCAGACAGGCCTCATTGGCTGTCTTTCAGGTCATGCCTTTGAAATTCCACGGGGCGCAGGGAGTGCCTGGGATGGAGAAAACGGACTGGAAGGGAGCTCCGAGTGACTCTCACATTGAGTTCTGAAGTCTTACTTGTACTTTTCATTTGGTCCTATAGTGTGTGGTGTTTGACTGGCTGTTAATCAGTCCAGACTTAATCAGAATGTCAGCTCTTGTGACTAGTGTGCCTTTCTCCTTTTGAACTCTCTACCTTTTTCTTGCAAGATTATGACTGGTCCTCTAGGCCTCAACACTACTTGTCTTTTCATCGGACTTCTCTGACTCAGGAATAGAGCAAATATATAAAGTATCCATGTTGCAATGAAGCCCAAAGCCCCCTGACCGAGCAATTCATCTGTTTACTGGTGGATTAAATGTGCATCATTTATTACTTTGTTTTCATTCCAGATGTTGAGTGGGGAATGAAGGACCTCAGGCCTTGCTAAACAAACCCTAAGCCAAAGAGAACCATCCTCATGTCTCCAGTAAGTCATTTTCCTTTTCATCGGTTCACACTTTTTATGGTATTTGTTGGGGATCAAATGGCATGTAGGAACTACACCATACATAGGCAGAGTGCTGTCTTATTTGATTCTCACGTGATGGGAGCAGAGCAGTAACATTTTCAAAGTCTCCTTATGCAATTCCTCAGAACACTGTCGCCAAATTTAGACAACTTTCACAGTCAAGTGTGGTCCGGGTCCATTTTGGTCACTGTCGCTAAAGCACGGTTTTACAATTTCTCGTAGAGTGCAGGCTGAGAACCTGCATTTCCAGCTCTAATGCACATTTCCCCAGATCGTTGCTTGAACACTCTAGCTAAAACAGAACTTCAAAGGCGTCCCAAGCTATTAGGCAAGCCTCAAAGGCTTCCTGCAGGGTCAATTAGCACCTATAAAAATTATCTCTGTTGTCACTAATGGCTATTAAAGTGAAGTGAGGACGAATGAGGACTGATAGCCACCACCTCCCGAGACTGTTACCACTTAAATGGAAAATAACTCTTAACTCTCTGCACTGAATTCTCAAGACGTTAGAGGTTTAAGATTTATTTATTTATATTTTGTTTATTTGAGGCAGGCTTTTGCTGTGTATAGCCCTATCTGTGCTAGAACTGGCTCTGTAGACCAGGCTAGCCTTGAACTCACATAGGTCTGCCTGTCTCTGCTGGGATTAAAGGCATGTGCCGCCACCCAGCAAGATTTATTAACTATTGAAGATTTGAGATTCATTTTATGATTCTTATGAGGAGATAGTTGCTGTAGACAAGGCAACAAACAGAGCTTGGGGCCTGTTTGGCCATGACCTCAAGTTGATGTGATTGTGGCAGGAATAAAAGTGACCTCTGGGCCTGCCCTGTAGGTTTCAAAGCTCAAATGAGAGTATGAGCTACAGGTAGCACTAGGCCGACGGGTGGGGCAGCTCAGATCTGACTTCTATCGTCCTGTAGCTTCTTGATCTTGGGTCCATTATTTAGTCCACCTATGTCTGTGTATTGTATATATATCTGTATATTGTATATGTCTGTATATTGTATATGTCTGTATATTGTATGTCTGTATATTGTATATGTCTGTATATTGTATATGTCTGTATATTGTATATGTCTGTATATTGTATATGTCTGTATATTGTATATGTCTGTATATTGTATATGTCTGTATATTGTATATGTCTGTATACTGTATATATTGGTATATTGTATATGGCTGTATATTGTATATATTTGTATACTGTATATATTGGTATATTGTATATGTCTGTATATTGTATGTTGTCTTATTTGCAAGAGAAAGTTAATGAACATACTTGCTCCCCGCATTGTCATGCTTAAGAAGGAAAACAGAATTTTAAATTACTAGTGCAGGACACTTGCTCCTCTGACAGAGAATGGACCCTGGTTGCATTCCCAACATCCAAATGGCAGTTCACACCCCTTCTGTAATTTCATTTCCAGAAGATCCAATTCCTTTTTCTGATCTCCAAGGATACCAGGTTCTCACATACTGCACATGACACATGCAGGCAAAACATTCATACACTTAAAATATTATATATATACATATATATATATAATTATTAAATATATTATATATATTAAGAGGTGGAATCTTTAGTTTTGATGTTTTATTATATTAAAATAATTATTATTTAAATAGTTATTAGATTATCAACTATTATAAAGATATATTTCTATAAAATAGAGATAATGTGATTCAATATGCAGATTCTATTTCTTTTTATATCTTCTGATTATAAAATTAACACATTCTAACTCTGTTTTTTAACAAAACAAAAATATACAGGAGCAAGAAAACATGTCACCTATGTGCAGTTACCCGAAGGCATCTGCTATTGTGTCACAGTCCTCTGAAAGCAGAGCCCTTAAGGAGGAATACCTCTGCGTAAAGATAAAACCAAGTATTCCTGGTTCACATGCGCACATTCGTTACATGGGAAATTGCCCACAAAGACATCACTGGACACTTACTGACCGGTAGTGGCTTTAACATTCCAGTCTACTTTCCTTAATTCTACTCCTTCAAGCAGCATTCTGAAGCCTGAGTTCATGTTAGAATCCCCTGAACTCTTGAAAGAACTCAAGACGACCTGGAGATGGGGGGCTCGCGTGGCCTCTGGCTTTCTCCAGGTGACTCTAGCTTGCACACAGAGTAGACACGACTCTTCCAGAGGGACTGCTTTCTTCCTCCACTTACAGGGAAGACTTCTCTTCGACATAGCAGGTACAATTGTTCTTCTGCAGCTCTGCTGTCTCAGCAGACAGGCTCAGAGGCCCTCAGCAGGACTGGCTGCAGCTCCTTGGCAAGTTATATATAACGCCTTTCCTCTGTCAGTACCTTTCTTTACACTGTCACAAATTAGCACCTATAACACACACACCTCACTCACCCACACCACATACACCACACACAGCACACACCATATTCAACCACACACACACCACACTCAACCACACACACCATACACACCCATATCACATACATACACCACACACCACATACCACATACACACACTACACACACTACACACACATATACATACATACCACACACTTACACTATATACCGCACCCATACACATACAATGCATATCATATACCACACATATACCACACACAACACACATATAACACATGTGCACACCCTACACATTTCATACATATCACTCACCACACTCAATCACATACAACACACATAATACACACACATAGCACATACACATACCATACATACACTATAAACACTACACACAGATGCATACACACAACACACACATGCATACACATCACATACATACATTATACACCATACACACCATACACATATGCAACACACACCACATCACACCACACACACCATACACATCTACAATACACACCATACACGACACATATGTACCACATACACATACCACACACATCACACACACACTATACATAGTACACACACACTATATACCATACACACACCATACACATATACAACACACATCACACACCACGCACCATACAGCTACATATACCACACAAGACACACATATACCACATACACACATACGCCAATACACATATACGTAGAACACAAACATCACACAAAACACACACATATATACCATACATACCAAACACATATACCACATACCACACACATATCACACATATATTGTATATACTACAAAACACACCACACACATACCATGTCACATACACCACACACACACACACACATCACACACATACCATGTCACATACACCACACACATACACGCATACATACACCATACACACATCACACACATACCACATACATACACAATACCACACATATACACACATTGCATATGTACACACACACACACACACACACCACATTAAGGTGCTTGTCTGTTGATAGTATTTCTGTTATTGTTAAATTCCCCAACCGCAGATTCTTATTGCTCACATATGCCTTTAACACTAACTTGATACTCTGGGCAGTTCACTCATGCAGAAGGAAATAAATAAGCTGTTTTGATGGAATAAGGTGGTGAGGTGTTTGGGTCCCAACTCCAGTATCTCCTAGATAGGCAGATTCAGAGCCGGTGTCTGAGCACCGTGAAGGCTGCCTAGGGCGTCTTGGGGCAGCTCTTACTCACTCTTATTTCTCTGTTTTGCTCCTTTCCTACAGAAGATGAATATTTTTATTTGCCAGTTTGTCATGGGGATACCCCCGTGGAAAAGTCCCTGAAAAGGCAACTTAGTGATCTGCATCTCAGAAGTGAGAACACAGGAAAGAGGGGGAGACTGGGGAAGGTTCTGATAACGTGGAAACGTGGAGGCTGCAGCAGTCTCTTCATGGCTTTTTCAAATTTGCTTTAAAGATAATTACAAGCTAGTGTGTTCTCTCTCTCTCTCTCTCTCTCTCTCTCTCTCTCTCTCTCTCTCTCTCTCTCTCTCATGCACACGCGCGAGCAATACAAAAACCCCTAAAACATTGGAATTGGACAAAGAGAAAAGAAGAAAAAGAGCCCAAGAGAAGGCCCAAAAATCAGAGCCCCACTAGTTGGAACACTCAGGAATCCCATAAACCTGAACTGGAAGTCAACACATGTACAAAGGAGAGACCCATGCCAGCCCTGTACTTGCTGCCTCAGTCTCTTCTGAGTTTTGATCCTGTTGATTTAGAGGGTCTTGTTTGTTGTTTAGTATCCTCCATCATCCCTGGCTCTTTCACTCCTCCTGTCTTCACTTCTGCAGGGTTCCCCGAGGCCCAAAGGGAGGGATCTGATGGAGACATCCATGTAGGCCTGAGTGCTTCAGGATCTATTACTCTCTGTATAATGTCTGGCTGGGTCTCTGTTTTGGTCCCTGTCTACTGCAGGAGGAAGTTCCCTGATGGTGGCAAAGCAGAACAATGAACTATTAGGATAGAGTAATGTCTTTTAGAGTCATTTTATTGCTTTTTTTTTTCTTAGAACAGTAGTATTTGGTTTTATCCTAGCTAACAATCTAGTCTTAGGTTCTTGGTCACTCAAGCAGTGTTGGGTATGAGTTTTATCTCCTAAGGTGAGCCTTAACTCAAATCAGGTATTTTGTAGTAACTCCCACAGGCTTTGCATCACCAATGCCCTAGCCTATTCTGTAGGCAGGATACTCTTGCAGATCGAAAGGTTGGTGGCCGGGTTAGTGTTTACATTTCCCTTTTGGTAACGTACAGAGTATTTTTTTTCTGTACCAAAGATACTAAAGCTAAAATGTAGGGTTAAAGGCTTTATGTATGCACCAGCTTGACTTCCCCATGTTCAAATGACAGGTGTAAGCACTGTCTTGTCTTCAGCTACTGGGACTTACTGTCAGTTGGTGGAAGGCAACTGTGGTATAGACTTGGCAACAGCCTGGGCTGTTTGCGAATTACTATGGACCCCTTTGGTCAATAATTTAATTAGATGAAGCCCAATATCAGGCCTGGAAGCTTCTTTTGGTGACAAGAGATGGCCAATTTGGGGCTCTGTCTGCCTCAATACTTGGAGATTTCAGTTAGATCACCTTCATATGCTTACTTATTTTAGGAACCTTCTACAATAATAGTTTCTTGTTGTATCCCTCAAATGGACCTTATTTTAGCTGTCTTTCCCCTTATCCCCATCTTGTCCTCTTCTCCCCTGTCCCTCCTGATTTTATCCTCCTGATCCAGCCCCACCACTCATTCATATTTCTATTTCTGGGTTAGCGCACTGAGGGTGACCTTTTTCTAGTTCCATCCATTTTCCTACAAATTTCAATTTTTTAACGGTTAAGTAAAGTCCATTTTGTAAATGTACCATATTTTCTTTATCCAACGTCCTGTTGAGGGTCATCTAGGTTGTTTCCAGTTTCTAGCTATTATGGTAAGAGTATGAATTAACATGATGGAGCAAGTGTCTCTGAGGGAGGATGGAGTGCCCTTGGGTATACCCGGATCCTGAGGTATATTGAGTACAGTCTTCCTGAGGAACTGCCACTCTGATTTCCAGAGTGGTTGAACAAGTTTGCGCTCACACCAGCAATGGATGAGTGTTCACCTTATTCCACATCCCCACCAGAATGAACTGTCATTTTTTTGTTGTTGTTATTGATCTTCGGCATTCTAACTGGTAGAAAATGAAATCTCAAAGTAGTTTTGATTTATATTTCCCTAATAGCAAAAGATGTTGAAATTTTCTTTGGGTGCTTCTCAGCCATTTGTTTTCTCTTTTGAGAATTCTGTTTAGATCTGTACTCCATTTTTTAATTGGGCTATTTGTTTCCTTGATATCTGTTTTTTATTAGTTCTTTGTAAGTTGGATATTAACCTTTTATCAACTGAGTAGCTGGTAAAAAATATTTTTCCATTCTGTAGGCTGCCACTTTATCTGAATAATAGCATCCTTTGCCTTACAGAAGCTTTTGATTTCATGAGGTTCCATTTATTAATTGTTGATCTTGATGCCTGCACTAACTGTGTTTTGTTGAGAAAGTTTTTTTCTGTGCCAATGAGTTCTATAATATTCTCCTCTTTCTCTTTTATCAGATAACATATGCCTGGTCTTATGTTAAGGACTTTGATAAATTTGGAGTTGAGTTTTGTGCAGGGTGATAAGTGTGAAACTATGGTTTTATTCCATGAAGCTGCCCAGTTTGGACAGCACCATTTGTTTTTTCCTTTGTGTGTTTCCTGATTCTTTTTTTTTAAAGGTATCCATAAGTATGTGGATTTATGTCTGGGTCTTCAATTCAATTTCATTGATCAACGGTCTGTGTTTGTGCTAATACCATGCAGTTTTTACTACTATAGATTTGCAGTATAACCTGAAAGTCAGTATAGTGAGATTTCCTTTAGTTCTTTTATTATTCAGGATTGTTTTAGTTTTCTTTTGGGTCTTTGTTTTGTATGTGTGTGTGTGTGTGTTTTCATATAAAACCAAAGATCGTCCTTTCAAGATCTGTGAAGAATTGTGCTGGGATTTTGATAGGAATTGTATTGAATCTGTCAATTGCTTTTAGTAGAATAGCCATTTTTACTATATTAAGCCTATTGATCCATGAGTGTGGGAAATATTTCCATCTTTTGATATGTTCCTCAAGCTCCTTATTCACTGAATTGAAGAGTTTATCCTTCCACTCTTTCACTTACTTCGTTAGAGTTACCCCTAACATACTGTATATTATTTGAAGCTATTATAAAAAAGTGTTGCTTCCCTGATTTTTTTCTGTTTGTCATTTGTATATAGGAGGGTTACCGAGTTTTGTGAACTAATTCTGAATCCTTCTACATTGCTAAAAGTTTTTATCAGATGTGGGAGTTTCCCAGTAGAATTTTTAGGCTCCCTTATGTATACTATTGTATCATCTGCAAATTAAGATACTTTGACTTTTTCCTTTCCAATTTGTATCTCCTTGATCTCCTTCAGTTGTCTTGTTGCTCTAGCTAAGACTTTAAGTACTATATTGAATAGGTATGGAGACAATGGACAACATAATCATGTTCCTGATTTTAGGGGAATTGCTTTCAGATTATCTCTATTAAGTTGATGTTGGCTATGGGCTTACTGTAAACTGCCTTTATTATGTTGAGGTATGCTCCATGTATTTCATGTTCTGTAAGTTTCTTGGACCTTGATAAGCATCTCCAATAGGTTAGGGAAATTTTCTTCTATGGTTTTGTTGAAATTATTTCTGTGACTCTGGCCCAAATTTCTTCATCTTTGTACATTACAATCATTCTTATATTTGATCTTTTTATAGTCTTCCAGATTTCCTGTATGTTTTGGTTCAGGACATTTTATAGATTTTAGCATTTCCTTTGAAAAAGGTATCTGTTACTTCTACTGTGTATTCAATGCCTCAGATTTGTTTCATCCATCTCTTGGATTCTGTTATTGAGGCTTGCCTTGGAGATTATTCTTTGAGTTCCTAAAGTTTTCATTTCCAGATTTTGCTCAATTTGGGTTTTCTTTCTTGATTCTACTTCCACTTTCAGGTTTGGAATAGTTTTTCCGTTTCCTTCTATGGTTTGCTTGTGTTTTCATAGATTCCTTTAAAGGATTTGTCTATTTCTTCTTTAAGGACCTTTATCATCTTCAAGAAAGCTTGAGCTGTGTTACAGTACTCAGGGCCTGCTGTGGGAGGGTTGCTGGGCTCAATGCAGACATATTGTCCTGGAAGTTATTGATTGTGTTTTCATTCTGGCATCTAGGCATCTGGATTTGTGGACATTTTAATTCTGGGTGCTGAGCCCTGGTCTTATCTTTGTGGGGTGGATGTTTTATCCCTTGGTTTCTGTTGTCCTCTCTGGTTGTGAGGAGAGTGTAGTAACAGTGTGTTGCCTGCTAGGAAACTCTTTGGGGATCCTGATAGGTATAGACACGAAGGGCTTCAATTAAACTGTGTTTCTAGATATTGGAGCTGACACTTAGGAATTTGGATGGGGTAGCAGGGGAAGGTGCTGGGGAGGTCCTAAGGAGGGAGAAAAGCAGGACATTACATCAGGATCTTCTTAGTTCTTTGGGATTTGGGCCTGGGAAGTGAGGAGAGGAGGCTATAGATACTCTACTGCAGATCTGTGGATGAGACTGGGGGATTGTTCTGGAGAAATGGGGGAGAGGTAAAGTTATGCAGTTAGTCTACTGGCTTCCCTGGCTGGAGTTGCCTATGGGTTCCCTGGGGGTGCCTGCTAGAGTTTGGGGGCTGAGATAAAGTCATGAGTGAGGGTATAGAAGTTGGGAGAGGAAGAGCTGTGTGATCCACTGGGGATGGGTGGCCTCTGCAAATGGTCTGCTGCAGCCAGTGATGAGGCTGGGAGGCTGGATTTGAAGAGAAGAGAGAATGGTGAAGATCTGAAGTTAGCCTACCTGCTGCCCTGGCCAGAGTCCCAAGGTTTTTGTTTGTCTTTTTATTTAAGTTGAAAATTTGGTTTGCTTGGTCTGTTTGAGGTTTTAGGAGATGTGCGGCTGAACAGAAGTCATTCTCAAGGTAGCTAACCCGTATTCCTTTTATTCAAAAGGAATCTGTTCCTAGGTTGGTAATGAAGCAAGTTACTATTCACTGAGGGTTTACCGTAGACTCATCAAGGTGGGTGTATCTCAAAATAATGTTGTAAGGACAGATAATCACAGTGTTAAAAAATTATTAATGTTACCTTCTGTGTATCATTTCCCATACCAAAGTTCTTGCTTTGGTGTCTTTGGGGGAGACTTTCTTTCTGGCATCTCCCCATCACAGAAATTCAAACAAAACTTATAATTTCAGTGAGCTCCATATCTCTCATCAGAATGCTTGGGTCCTTGGCCTACAGCTCTTGTCTCAGCTAGTGTTTTCTCTCCTACTTTGTTCTGAGTTTGATGTCTAAATAAGGTTTTATAAACTCTATTAAACTCTAAATTACATGGAAGAGTTTTCATGGTGCGCTTCAATGCAGTGATTTGCATTCAATAAATAGCTTTGAATTTAATGAATGAATCTATTTTGATAGCCTACCCCTGTCTCCCTTATCCCTTCTCCATTTTCTCTCTCCTCCTAACTCTCATTTTATAATGAACACATATTTTAAATATTATTATTTGTGGAAAGACAATACTTCCTCTTAACTTTAGCTGAATCATAGTGGGAAAAAAAGACTAATCAGAGGAAAAGAGAAGAAAAGAAAGTATTTGTCAGTCTCTAAAACAGTTGTTGATTGCTGTCAGAGAAATAAAGACTAAGTATGCAAAATCACCCAGAAAGTAGGGACTTCTTTCATGAAAAAATAAAATTCCAACTTCCTCTCCTGTAATATTTAATATCACTGAAATACAGGAATGGAAAGAAGAAACTTCACAATTGATAATCATATCAATAATAGTTCTTAATGCCATGAAGGACCCTTATGTTTCTATGCATGACTAATAACCCCAGCTGAGAGGAATGGGCATAAGAATACAGAGAGGCGGGGTTGTCTGTCTTTAACCAGCAGTTGAGTCCTAATGTCAGAGAACAAAGCATACACAGGGTCCTAGAACCTGCCACCTACTGATGAGGAAGTTCAAGAAATCAATTCATTAAAAACTGTTGAATAAGAAGTAAAAGGAAGGAGGAGAAGTTCTGTTCAATTACTACTCAGACATAAATCTATTAGAATATTTGTCTATTCCCTTCCATTACTTGGCTCTCAGACATTCTTTACTATGTCCAGGAGGCCCACTCGTAAGCACAGACATACGGTTCTATTTTGCATTTGCACTTTAATAACATATAGGTCTCCATATCAGCATAACTGATCAGAACAAATGATTTCTCAGCTGTCTCAAGTCAGAATGTTTGCGTATATCATAAAGTTATTCATTCATTTTGCCATGGTCATTCAGTTCCCATTTGTTTGCTCGTAAATCTTCCCTCCTAAATGATTCATTGCTGGAAGTGTGAAGTTTCTGCTGAAGCTGTTCACTCTGCTGGACCTCTGCAGCTTAAGGAAGGCCAATGCCACACATCAGCTTTAGGGCTGTGCTTCTTTACAAGGACTGCTCAATGGGAACAACTGTGACCGAGGACTCAAAAAAACTAACTTTACCCTAGCTTTACCTGTGGTTTCTTCAAGTGGAAAATCTTGCTCTAAGCACGGGAGAAGTACTGGGCTCACATTCATGTAAGGATGGGTCTGGTTAGGTGTTTCCACTTTAACATGCAATACAATCATCATGGGGGCTTGGTAAACTCACAGTGCTCAGACCTCCCAAAGTTGGGGTGTCTCCTTGGAGTGAGTAAGTTACATTACAAACAATTCAAAGATGTGCCAATGCTTCAGGCCTGGGAGCCAATTTCTCTCTTAAAAGAGTGATGGTATGCTAGGCTAACGGAATATGAAATACCGGGCAAAGGAGTAGAAACAGAACTTTTATCTAAAAAGGCCAGAAAGAATTCCTTACTAAATTCTGTCCTCTTGAGTGGGAGTAGATCTTGGGGACTTCTGAGCAATACTTTTCTTGCTAATGCCAGGGTTTAGAGACAAAAGGGCTGCCCTTTAAGATTCAAAGTCAAGGGATGTACTCACTCATAATTGGTTTCTAGAGATAAATAAAGGTCAGTGAGTCTATAATTTGATCTCCTAAAGAAGCTAAATAAGAAGGTGATCCCAAAGAAAAACATATAGCTATCCTCCTGATTATGGGAAGTAGACAAGATTGCTGGGCAAAAAATGGGATCTTGGGGGTGGGGGGGAG
>NW_026067993.1:1189493-1210203 GCF_014885135.2 Alexandromys fortis
GGGAACCCTGACTGCCCCTCAGACTGGAGAGGGAGGGGGAGAAGAGTGGGGGGAGGGGGAGAGGAGAGGGAGGAGGGGGTAAAAGGGAGAAGGGGAGGGAAATGGGAGGCGGGGAGGAGGCAGAAATCTTTTTTTTTTCAATAAAAAATTATAAAAAAAGAGAGAATAGAGATGATTAGACCCATTCATGGCTATTTAATTTTTGTAGCTATGGCAAGTGGGTTAATTTTAGTTTCAAATTCTGGTTGTTTGCTACAAGTTTACAGTCTGAGAGTAGAATTTATTTTGTATTCTACAATTTGTTAATTCCTCCAATGTTTTGATATGTTGTCAAATGGAATTTCATTGAGTCTCCTCTGAGAAAACAGTGAAACAAAGACACAAAGTAAAACAGACTCTTGTACTTTTCAAAAAAAAAAAAAAAAGATTCAAAGTCAAATGTTACTCTTTCTCATCTCTTGATTATTTGGGTGCATCTGGATACGAGAATTATATTACCAACCCGGTGGTTGAATTGAAAGCAAATGAAGAGTAAACAGAAACGTCTACAAATTCCATTAACTAATCATATCCAGAAAACCATCGGCCAGAGTCATGGCACACCCTGTCCAAGATGCAAGTTTGTAGTCCAAGACAACTTGTTTGGTTTCTTGTTTGGATTTTGCTTTGCAGAATTTTATTTTCCTATGGTGGAATCTGATTTCCTTTCACCTTGAACAAAACTCTTTTCTTACCACGTGACTGAAGCTGGTTTAGACTGATCAGTAAATTACGACCAAAGACAGCAAGCAGGACTCGGTGACTGATAAAAAAGTAATGATGCCCACCTGAGTCATCCAGCCTTCATCCCAGTTTTACTTTGTATATGTAGATGCAAAGGAAAAGATCGTGACGTAAGTCACGTGAATTCTGTACCTGATAATTAGACCGTGGGGGAGGAGTCACGGTGGTGTTCAGCCAAGGAGAAGGAAGCAGGAAACAGCTTGACTGCTGAAGGAACTTGGGAAAACTCATTCTCTGTACTCAGTGGGTTTCACTTCGGATCTTTGGATCATCTTGTGTGGTCCCACGGGATGAATACCAGACCTAGATAGACCTAAACACTACAAAGCGCAGAGTGGAAATAATGTTTACTAAACAGCCATTGTCTACCGACAAAAGATTGGGGCTTGAAGCTTCTGAGAGAGAGCTAGCAACAGAGAGGGTTGCTGTAAAAGACAGCAGAGTATTACTGGATACAGCCGCACCAATTTGTGTTCAACCTCTAATTCTTCTCGCAGGCCCCCTGGTTACTTCTGATTGTGGCCTCTAGGCTCTAATTTTCTTTTTCTACCTCATTTTTCTGCTTCCTCCTTGTCTCTTGAAGTCCCCTTCAGGCATGGTAACAACATAAAGATGCGCATGCTCTCAGCACATGAAGAATACTGCTCAACCCCAACACCTCAAAGAAAAAGAAATACCAAAATTAATTCATAATATTACCACTTAAAATATTTAAATGACTTTAAAACATGCTCAGAATAGTAGCTGAGCCCCTGGCAGCGACGGCAGCACCTCTCTGCTTCATGTTCACATGTTCCAGCCACTTAGTTCTGCCTCTGTCCCTGAGGACAGGCGGTAGGCGAGCCTCCTCCACAGGACAGGCGGTGGGCTAGCCTCCTTAGCACATTTGTGCCTTCTGCTATGCTCTTACCTCTGAGAAATGATGGACTTCTGTCATCATCCAGACCTCAGCAAAACATTTCCTCTGTAGAAAAATCCACCTTACCACCCAATTTTATGCTTTTCACGGATGCCATCAGCATTCATTTGCTTGAATGTTGGCTACTGTCTTTCCACTCGCTAGTATGTATTCTCAAAAGAAAAATATCTTTTTTTAAAAAAAAAATTCACAGCTGTATTCCCAGTAACTGGAAAATCCATAGGTATAAAGAAGAAAGAGAGAGAAACAGAACAAAGAAGAAATAAAGTTTTGAGCATTTATTTTAAGCAGTTCGTTAGTTAGGAAATGCATCTCAAGAACTGTGCATGTTGTTAAAGCAAGGTTTCTTTTAGATAGTTTCAGGATGTTTGCTGTTTGTGTTTTATTAGTAGAACTAACAATGGAACCTGGGGCTCCACTCACTCTGCTGAAGCCTTCTGCCATGAATAGAATTCAAGGATCAATAAACACATGTGTGATTGACTCCCCTACTCTCTCCTCCTTCTAAATGTCAGGCTGAGACTCTGTCTTAGAGATGGAGACAGGACTGAAAGGTTAGCAAGGTTGGTTCGCTCAAGGTCAGGAGAACTCCCGACTCGATCTTTCCACTGCATCACCCCGGGGAATTTCTTCAACTCTCCAGGCAGACTTACACCTTTTAGCCAAAGAAAGCAAGGGAGAGGGCAGAGTCCTTATTTTTAAACCTGCATTCAGTGGAAACCTTCGGTCGAGCAGGTGCTGCTGATGCCGTGAACCTGGCTCGGCAAGGGAACACTGAGGTCATGGTAGTCTGCACATTTAGCAACATCAAAAATACAGAGATGATGTAAACTTCCTAAGACCCATTGCCAGCCTAGTGATAACTGGTAAATCTGAGCAGGAGGCTGCATCATTGGCCACAGCAGGCACGTGTGGGGCCAATGAGCTCTCTCGAGCGCAGAGGGATGCTCAAATGGCTGCCCTGGATTCTTCTCCTGCTCCCAGTAACACTAGCAAGGCTGCTTGGATTTCCTATTAGATACACGACAAAAATATCCTCTGATGTGAAGGAGCTGCTAAAACCACAGAGTAGCTCCTTCACGGAGCTGAAAGATTTAATGTGTTGAATGCACTTTGCATACGTGCACAGGGAGACTTGGCAACCTTCGTTAAATATCCCGTTTAAAATCCTTTTAATTCCTTAAAATGAGAGGGGAGCTGAGATCTTACATTTCTGGACTGCTCACCGCGCAGACTTTCCTGGACAGTGTGTACGGTGTAAGAACCACAAGGTCAGAGGTGGAACCCGACAGGGGTTTTGAAAACTGTCCCATGGCTGTAAAGAAAGCAAGTGAAGCCATAGGTATAGAAAGAAAGCAACAGACTGTGAGATCTGACCGGAAACAGAGACAGACAGTCATCAGAACTCAAAATCTCCTGTCTGTCATGGCCACACTCCCTTGGAATCCCAGGGCTTAGAAGTGAAGTAAAAGGATCAGAAATTCAAGGACAGGCATCTTCAGCTGTTGTTGGTTGCTTTTGCTCTTTACTCTTTTGGGGGGGCCCGCCCATTCAGTTCCCGAATAAATACACATGAAGGTTTATTTTTTCTTATAAATCCCCTTCCTTAGCTTGGCTTATTTCTAGCCAGCTTCTCTTAAATGATCCTGTCTACCCTTTGCCTCTGGGCTTTTACCTTTCTCTTACTTCTGTATATCTTACTTTCACTCTTACTCCATGATCCCGTGGCTGACTGTGTGGCTGGCTCCTAGCATGCTCCTTTCCTTGTTCTTGTTCCTCCATTTCTCCTCCCAGATTTCTCTTATTTATTCTTTCTGCCTGACAGCCCTGCTTATCCTTTCTCCTGCCTTGTTATTGGCCATTCAGTGCTTGCTCTCTCTCTTCCTCTCTCTCTCTCTCTCTCTCTCTCTCTCTCTCTCTCTCTCTCTCTCTCTCTCTCTCTCTCTCTTTCTCTCTCTGTCCATTTTTCAAGATATGGTTTCTCTGTAGCTTTGGAGCCTGTCCTGGCAGTCACTCTGTAGACCAGACTGAGCTTGAATTCATGGAGATCCACCTGCCTCCTGACTGCTGGGATTAAAGACAGGCACCACCACCATTCTGCTGACCATTCAGCTCTTTATTAGACCAATCAGGTGTTTTAGACAAAGTAACACAGTTTCACAGAGTTGAACAAATGTAACACATCCTTCATCACTAGACAAATTCCACAGCATAAGCAAAGGTGACACATCTTAAAATAATATTTTACAATATCCATTTAGCAAATGCCAGGCCTGGACTGTATGAGACTGTTTCCATCGGAGAAGAAAAGAGCCCAGGTCGCTTCTTTTCTTCTTCCCAGTCTCTTTCTTTCTTCTCTGCCTCAGGAAAAAAGCTCCTACTGGGCTCGGCATTAGGCCCCATTAAGAGACTGAATCTATCAGTGGTGCACAATGTGCTGGTTTGATATTTGTGTGCATTGTGACTGTTACAGTAATCACCTAACATCATCAGCTACCAACCATGCTGTGCATGTCCTTGAACTTGTCATTGTCGAGCTGTAGAACATTGCCTCATCTAACTGTCACCCACCTGACTTTCCTGATTCCACCTGCTGGCTTATTTAAAAACCGTTTCCCTCATACACCACAGAATCATAGGATACAGGAAGGAGATTAAAAAGAGTAAGTGAAGTTATTCTACACAGGAAATAGTATCTCCCCCCACCCAAGAAGCCATGGGTGGTCAAAGAAAAAGCCCAGGGCCTGGTGTTGGATATAAGTTGTTGGTCAGGAAAGGTCCCAGTAAACCCCAAAACAATGCAGACTGTTATTGTTACTCTTTATTGCCCACTAAATCTCGAAAGTAAGATCCTACTGCTGAAGAGACTGTGTAGTTTGGCCTGGAAGCCTCCTCAACACTGGTTGCTTTCACGGTGTCAGAAGGTGCTATCTAGGCTTTGGGAAAGAAAAGTCATCTACAAACTTAGGAAGTTGTGACCCCTGTGAGCTACAATAATCACCAGCTCCACATGCTGTGCTCACCAGTGCAATAATGGCACACATGTTATGGGAGTAAGCAACAGAATTCTGATTGGATTTAAATCCTACTGCACAGGACAGAATGCATGCCTGGTACTAAAACCCGGCCAAGAAACCATAGCTGGGTAGGTTATAGGGCTTAGCTACGTGACAACCTACTACTGTTATTTTCCTAAGTGGAATTGGTATCAAACTTCCTTCCAAACACTTACTTTTATACCTGTATATAAATATACCTCCTAGCTCTAATTAGAAAAGCTTTTTACTTCCAGTGCTCAGTGGTTAATACAGAGACCCACAGCTCGTGTTCAGCTGTAATTGAGACATTTATATAACACCGCCTCTCTGCAACACTCAAAAATAGGTGTGGGCATATTGTAAGAGCAAGAGGTCCGGAAGTCTGATGGCAAACAGTCTCTTCTGGTCATGATGGGTCTGTTTTCTTTATGAACACATAGCAGCTGTGGTTGTTGACACAAGATCAAGCCAGTTAACTTCTCAGTATGGATGGAAGGGTCCTCACAACACCCCAATCCCAACTCTGGAGCCATTGACAGTTGATGACAGGCAGAGGTAGGTCAGTTTCTTTAGGGTTATGTTTTCCTAGTAGACTGCCAACGCTTCAGTGAATAGCCCTAAATCTATGTGCATAAGGGTAGCACTAACTGGACTCAGTGAGTTTAGAAATAAATAAATGAAAACTTGATGCTGAGAGGTGGCTTGGGAAGTGGGTGTCCAGGAGGAGCCGGGGAGATGCTGGGGTGGATATGATCAAAATAGACAGTATGTATAAAATTCTCAAACAATAAATAAAAACATTTGAAAAAGTGATACTTAGTTCTACTTTTGGATTGGTAACTCAGGTATTTTTGAGTAGTAGTGTTTCCTCTTTCAGTGCAAGAGGAAAGCTCATGTGTATTTTATTACACAGGGACTCAAAGACAGTAGACTATATCTAAGGACATCGCAGGGTCTAAAGCTCTGTGATTCTTTGTTCACAAAGCTGGTCTCCATCTAGATATCTTGGAATAGATCCAAAGTAACTTGTTTGATGTTCTCCCCTCACCAAGGAGGTCGAGCTGTGCAGTTTCAGCAGGTTCAAGGTCTCCCCAGACACAGGTGGCGCTACACCAGGATCAACAGGAAGGGTTTCGGGTTCACTAGTGCAAAATGCCAGTCCACATTCTTTTCTAAGAAGAATCCTTGGCGGGTAATGTGGACTGTCCTCTACAGAAGAAAATTACAAAAATGGACAGCTGGAAGACATTCAAAAGAAAAGGACCCGCTGCGTGATATGTATCAAATTTGGGGAGGCCATCTCTCATGCCTCTCTTGCTTGAGATAATGGGCCAAAGGAGTCAGAAATCAGGAGTTAGAAAAGTTCAGCGACTGCGTGCGATCAGAACTGCCAAGGAAATGAAAGAGTCTAAGCAGGAGGAAGACAGCAACGATTGCTGCCAGGGGCGGTACCTCGACAGAAAATGAAGGAGTCTGTGGAAGGTTCTGCTCCCAGAGTCAGTGGAAAATGTTAAATTTGTAGATCAATATTTTTTTAAATAAAGATCCAGCTCTACATTTTTAAAAGGAAGGAAGGAAGGAATGAGAAGGAAAAGTTCTGGGAAATACACATGGCAGAGTGTTGTTTTTAATAACCAGTAAAGATAAGCACCAACCACTTTGAAGTAACCCGGTATGATGGTTCATGCTTGCAATCCCAGCATTTAGGAGGCTGAAGCAGAAGAATTTTGTTCCAACACAAAAGGATAAATTCAAAGTCGCTGAAAAATGACAGGTTTATAAACTTACAGGGTTTTACAAATAATAGTTCTGCTGCTGATTATATATCTAATTAGGAAGAATTAATATTTTCTCTTCAGTAGAATGATCCCTGGACTATGTCTAGTAAGTGTCAAGTGGCTTGCTGCTTTGTAAAGAAATCCTCATTATTGTAGAATCAAAATTAACCAATCTAAACACCATCTTGTCTGGCCTTCCTCTAGCAATGTGCGCTTTCATAAATGAGCTGTGTTTCATGGGATTTACATACATGCTTAAGGATGGTTTACCTACAGTCAGTCGAACTTCCTTTCATAGGCAGCTGAATATTAACGAAAGTGCAAAACAAAGTACAATGTAGAGGAAGGGAGATCAATTTACTCTTTGTTTCTAAGCTGCTAGTCTTATCTGCTTATATTGCTATGCAGAGGCAGATAGAAGAATCCATTTGCTAAGAACCTGAAAGCTGGGGAGCTCTGTGTGCCCATTGATTGGGTATATTAGGTTTTATCTGTTTTGCTATCAGGTTTTTTCTGTTTAGGGGTTCGGTTCACTGATCTGTAAAATAGGATGGAATCTCGTAGATAATACTAGATGTTTCACGTAACTAGTAAGAAGGGGAGGATCCGTTAACAAACAACCAAGGGTTTAGGAAGCGGCACGTGTACATTTCTCCCCACCCACACATGCTGAGGAATGACTTAGCTGCAGAAAATAGCTCTGCTCCTCTCTGTAGACCCAGCCTTCTCCAATGCCAAGCAGCTGGAAGGATGGGCAGATGCGCTATGCTACTGCAGAGGAGTGCACAGGGCGGTGTGTAATTTAAGACGCAGTCTTTCACTGAGAGATTATTTGGGGGTTTTCACTCGGACATTCTTGTGGGCCCTGCACGCTACTAATTCCATCCTTGCATGTGGATTGTTATTTCTGAGGGGCCATTCCTTCCTGGCCACAGCCAAAGACCCTCTGATAAACCTTTCTGCTGTGTCTGGTTACAACAACCCTCCAATCCATTGCTACCTTTGTTTCCTGTCGATCCATTCCCCTCCTTTTTCCAGGTTGAGTTCTCTAGAACACTGTGAGACCAAGTCAAAGCCCACTTTAAAAGCCAACACTTACCTTCCAGTTACGTCCAGAATAAATTATAAAGGACTCAGCTTCCATTTCACATGGTTTGGCCTGGTCAGTCCTTGTACCCTGGCCCTGCCCTACTGCCTGGAGACCACTGATATCCCAGTCCACATACATGTGCTGGTCTCAATAGTAAACTGTTTTCAGTGAGCATTCTATGGTGCCAGGAGCGCTCACACATCATCTGTTTATCCAATCACAGGAGGCAATGTTGGTTTTCAAGAGAAGTTGGGTAGCAGCTCTAAGTTTCTTTATATACTCAAGAGTGGAGCAGAGTTCAACACAGGCCCAGGCCTTCATGCTGCTTCTACTCACCCATGATGTCCTCAGAGAGGCTGCACTTTCAGTTCCTCACACATGCTGGCCCTTCGCTCTAGAATGTTCTTTTCTTTCCACCATTTGAAAATCATTCTCTCCGTCTTTTTGTTCCTTTTTTTATGAGTTTAAAAAAATAATTTTTTATGCTTTGTGTTCCTGTGTGAACATAAACACACATGTGCAGGTCAGAAGACAAGCTCACATGTTGATGTGGAAGGGTCTTCTGTTTTGTGTTGATTTCACTAGTTAATAAAGAAACTGCCTTGGCCATTTGATAGGCAGACCTTAGGTGAGTGGAGTAGACAGAACAGAATGCTGGGAGGAAAAGGGAAGTGAGGCAATCACCATTCCTCTCCTCTCTGGGGAAGACGCCATGGATCCAGCCGCCAGGTCAGACATGCTGAATCTTTCCTGGTAAGACACCATCTTATGGTGCTATACACATTATTAGAAATGGGTTAAGCAATATGTAAGAATCAGCTAATAAGAGGCTAGAAACTAATGGACCAGGCAGTGTTTAAGTGAATAGAGTTTGTGTGTTGTTATTTTGGGGCATAAGCTAGCCAGGCGGACGGGTGGCAGGAATGCAGCCTGCTGCTCCTACTACATGTCATGTTGCTCCTCACTTTTCCCCTTGTTCAAGGCAGGACCCTTGTTTGCCACTGTGCTTGGCAGGCTGGGCTTGGCTGCAAGGTCTCTCTTGTCTCTGCCTTCCACTTTGACTAAGGCACCCTGGAATTAGAGACCCGTGTTTCTGCTCCTGGCTTTTCATGAGGTGTAGGGATAGGAACTCACATCCTCATGACTGGGTGCCAAGTTTTGTCTTCTGTTCTTGTTTGCTTCTCTGTTGCTGCCACAAACACCATGGCCAGAGGAAACCCAATAAAGGGAAGGCTTTACTTTACCTTACAACCCACAGTCCATCGTGAAGAACGTCATGGAGGAGCTCAAAGCAGGGGCCTGGAGGCAGGAGTTGAAGCAGAGGCCATAAAGGAGCACTACTCACTGTCTTATTCTTCGCTGCTTCTCAACCTACTTCTTTTATACCACCCAGGACCTCTTGAAAAGGGATGGTGTACCCACAGTGTACAGGCCTCCCCACATCAACCATTCATCTAGAAAATGCACCCATAGACTTGTCCACATGCAGAACTGGTGGAGGTAAATTCTCAGCTGAAGTTCCCCCCTCCCAGATGACCACAGTTTACGTCAAGTGAACAAAAACTAACATCTCTATTTGTCAAGCCAGGTTCCCAGGTCCAACACTTCTGTTAGTGCAACTACTACTGTCTTCTCAATTATAATAGAAATAGTGCCGTATGTGCCAGAGACACCTCTGGAACCGTAAATACACACCAGGCACTTAGTGCAGTGCCTCAGAAGTCCTAGGTGCTCGCTAAACATCTCTCAGAAGGAAGACATATGCAGTTTTCATGCTTCTATTTTATCTTTATTATGTTCGTTTTGGAATTTATATCTCACAGAAAAGTATCAAATGCAGCCACTAAATATTCCACAGTGCTGGAAGCTGGCACAGAAAGAAACTCACAAAAGAGCAGAGCTCAAACTTCAAAAATAACTAATTTGTGCTCAGGATCGTTCTACTACTCACAACAAAATGAATTACTTCTAAAATAAACTGTAAACATTTTCTTGTAAATGACTAGATTTTCCCTGCAAATGAGAGTGTGATTAAAAAATAGTTTTTCCTCCTATGCTTCTCTAGCTCCCAATCTTGAAGTAAAATAAGTTTCCGTTTTTCTGTGTGGATAGGACAGATTTTTTTTCCCCTCTGATTCCAGGCTAAGCAGAGGGCTGGGTGGGCTTCAAATAATCATCATGTTCTCAGTTTATTAATCAAGGATAAGGTCACAACATTGGACTTTTTAGGGATGTATCATGAGAGTTCCACAGTAAGACTCCCGGGATGAGTCAAACATGATGATTTCCACTTGGAAGAAAGCAGTGTCTAAGCACCACACTCATAGGATCTCATTTCTATAGGACCTGCAGCTGTTGTCAGAGAAGGTAAATACAGGCAGAATCTTGGTGGCAAATCACTTTGCGTCTCTGAAATAGCACTAATGTTTTTTGATAGAGCTGTTAAAGATGTGGCTGCTTGCTCACCTGGCTCTGCAAGTTGTTCTTCTCTAGGTCCTCATATTTCCACGTATATGTCCTAAACTCCCCTCCCCTCACTCACCTTAGAGCCAAGATAATATTCCTAGTGTGGATTGGGTTAGCTACACATTTGCACATAAATCTAAGCCATCTTCATTGCCCAGAATAATAGAAAATAATCTGTAGTAGTCTTGGTTCAATCTGAAATGCCCTGTCCTTTCCTATGAAACTCCCATAATCCTACATTCTGCAGAGTGTGGCTCCATTATTAACTTCCCCCCAAAAGTACCCTATCCAGTTCTGATGGATGTCTTCTTCTGTGTTAACACAGTGACTTATCAGCATTTCTACTAAAATCAAGAGCAAAACAATGATGTCCATTCTTTCCATTTGTGTTCAGTATAAGAGACTGAAGTGTTAGCTAAAGCAAAAGGCCAGTGAAGGGGGTAAAGGGATACAAATAGGACAAGATGTCAAATAATCCTTTTCCATGGATGTATTAACTATGGTTTCTATTTCTGTGAAGAGACACCATGACCATGGCAACACTTATAAGGAGAATCAGTTAATTGGGAAGATTCACTTACATTTTCAGAGGTTCAGTCCATCTTCATCATAGTGCAACAGACATGGTGCTGGAGAAGTATCTGAGAGTCCTACATCTTGCAGACAACAAGAAGTAGTCTGATACATGGGGAGATATCTTGAGAATATATGAGACCCTCCACAATGACACACTTCCTCCAAGAAGACCACACATACTCCAAGAAAGACATATGTCCTAATAGTGCCATTCCCTTTGGGAGCCATTTTCTTTCAAATCACCACAGCAGATGAAATGATTTTGTATAAAAAATACTCCAAAGAAATATCAAAAAACTCTACAACTGATAAATAAATTCTGCAAAACATCAATATACAAAATGAACACTTAAGAATCAGTAGCCTTTCAAAATACAACTACCAAGTATACCAAGAGAAATCAGGAAAGCAATCCTATTCAGGTAGAAAGAGAAAGAGAGAGAGAGAGAGAGAGAGAGAAACAGAGAGAGTGGGTGTCTTGACATGTTCCTGATTTTGGTGGAAACACTGATTTTTTTCCATTTAGTCTTTAAAAATTACTAAATTAATAATATATATTGAATAATTCTAACAAAAGAAGTGAAACGCTTATGTAGCAAAAACTTTACAACATCAAAGAAACAAAAGAAGATTACAGAAGATGGAAAGACCACCCATGGTCATGGATTGGTATGATTCATATTGTGAAAATAGCCATTCTGCCAAAAGCAATTTACAGATTTAATTCAATCCCTTTCAAAATTCCAATGCAATTCTTCACAGAAACTGAAAAAAATCTTGAATTCCATATTGAAACACAAAAATCCCAGGGGAGCTAAAACAATTCTGAACAATACAAGAACTGCTGAAGGCATCACCATTCCTGGTATATTAGAGAGCTATAACAAAAATAGCAAAGTAGTGGGGAAAAAAATAAAGTCACACTGGTGAATGGAATAGAATCACAGACCTGGCTATAAATATAAATCTGCACACATACTACCACCTGATTTTTGACAATGAGGCCAAAAACAGATGCTTGAGTAAACAGAGCATCTCCTTCAAATTGTGCTGTTCAAGCTGGATAGCCACCTGTAAAAGACTGAAACTAGAACCTCATCTCTCATACTAAACAAAACTCAAATCCAGACAAATCAAGGAAGGATCTGAACATAAAACCCGTCCCCCTGAATATGAAAGAGGAGAAAGCAGGGAGCCTACTGCACTTGTAGCTGCAGCAAAATCCTTCCCCTAGTATCTCATGTGTTAAGAGGAAGAACTGACAGATGGAAGCCTGAAAGACTAAATCACTCTGTACAGTGAAGGACACTATCATTCAAATGAAGAAGCAATTCAGAGAATCTAACAGAGGAATGGGTCTGCTAGGTTCGTACACCTTTCCCAGTCCCCATGCACACCCCCATATTTCCAGGCTTGGAAAAAGATACACTTTCTACAGGCTACTCCTCCCACAAAAGGGCCCATGTGCCATCATCTTATCTAATATTTATGTCCAAAACTACCCTAACCGATTGTTTAAACCGTTACTGATGTAGGTGAGTCTTCTATCTATCTGCTGTTTCATTGGTTAATTAATAAAGAAAACTGGCCTGATAGGTCAGAACATAGGTGGGTAGAGTAGACAGAACAGAATGCTGGGAAGAAGGGCAATGAGTCAGATGCTATGGAGCCATCCACCAGGTCAGACATGCTGAATCTTTCCCAGTAAGTCACCACCTTGTGGTGCTACACAGATTATTAGAAATGGGTTAATCAAGATGTGAGAGTTAGCCAATAAGAGGCTAGGACTAATGGGCCAGGCAGTGTTTAAATGAATACAATTTGTGTGTTGTTATTTCGGATGTAAAGCTAACCATGCTGAAGCCAGGAGGGACGAAAAGCAGGCCTGCTTGCCTCAACACTACATGTTACTGTACATAGTAGATATAGAGCTAACAAAAATATCCATATGTATCTCATTGTAAAAATATAAACAATATGAATGATCAAGGCAGTATCTCCTCTGACTCCAAATCTACCAGTCCTGTAGAAGTGTTCATCAATGAGATTTATCTAGAAGTATCACAAGACACAGAGTTTAAAAGAACAATCATAAACTTCATCAAGGAATTCAAGATGAAGGAAGATGAATTCACAATCATAATACTGATGACTATGACAAAGACAATTCAGAGTTTGAAAATGGAATTCAGTAAAAAGAAACATTTAAGGTAATTCAAGCTGAAATGAAGATGGAATTGAAAATCTCAATTACCCAAGTAAAACGTTCAAGGGAAAGCCTTACACATAGAATGAACCAAGCTAAAGAACGTAAAATATCTGGACTCAAAGATAAGTTTAAGATAAGATTTAGACAAAGTAAACAAAGAATATGGGGGGGAAATAAACAGGGGAAAGGAACACCCAAGAAATATAGGTTGCCATGAAAAGCTCAAACCTTCCATTTATAGGAAGAGATGAGCAAAAAGAATATCAAACCAATGGCGTAGGCCAGATCTTCAACAAGGCCATAGTAGAAGACCTCAACAAGGCCATAGTAGAAGACCTCAACAAACAAAAAAGACACATCCATACAAATACAAGAAGCACATAGAACACCAAACAGACAAGACAAGAAACTCACTGTGGCAATGCATAGTTAAAACACTAACTATTTATTAAAAAGAAAGGATATTGAAATCTGCACAAAACAAACAAAAACCACACAAATCACACATAATGAAAAACCCACCAGAATAGCAGCCTCTCTCTCAATGAAAATTCCGAAAGCCAGAGGGTCCTGAATGACCACAACTATCAGTCTTGACTAATGTACCCAATGAAGTGATCTGCCTTATCTAAAGGAAAAAGAAAACCTTTCCAGATACAAACAGCCTCAAAAACTATATCCAACAGACCAGAGATAAAGGAAATATAGGAAGCAATAATTCAGGCTGAAGAGAGGAGTAAGCATGTCCAAGAGATAGAAGGTTAAAAAAAAGCTATAACTACTGAAATATAAAGTACCATTTAAAACACAAACAGCAGAAACAACCAATTCAACAACACAAAAAGTACAATATGCATAGTTCTTTCAATAATAATTTGGAATACTATTGGCCTCAGTTTTCTAACCAAATGATATAGACTTGCCGAATAAATCAAGAAACCAAATCCATCTATCTTGTAGTTGACAAGAATTACATCTTAACCTTGAAGGTAGATAGCATCCTCAGGTGAAAGGATATGAAACTACTCTCGTCAAGCAGAACCAGAACTCAAACAAGCCTTGCCATCTGAATATCCAACAAAATAGACTTAAAACTAAAAACTTAAAAAGAAAATGTTACTACTATTACATACACACACACATATATTGTGCACCCAATTTAATTTTTTAAAAAGTGTATTTCTTGAAATACAGACACAGATAAACATCAGCCCACAATAGTAGGTGATTTCAATACCCTACTTTCTTCACATCTCATCTCATCTGGACAAAAATAAGTGAGAAACATCATTTGATTCATATATCAAATGGACTTAGCAGATGTCTACAAAATATTCAACCAAACACCAAAGAACAGATATTCTACTCAGCCCATGGAAGCTTATCTAAAGTAGCCCACATCCTGGGACACAAAACAAATCTTTACAAATTCAGAAAGATTGAAAAGATTCCACATATCCTTTCTGACCATAATGCAAAAANAAAAAAAAAAAAAAAAAAAAAAAAAAAAAAAAAAAAAAAAAACAACCTTAAAGTCTACAGCAAGCAAATCTCTAATTATACAAACTCATGGAGAATTAGAAACTCATTACTGAATAATGAACTGGTCAAAGAAGAAATCAAGAAAGAAAATTTTCAAAAAATTTTGGAACTAACTAAAAATGGAAATGTAATAAAATAAAATGTTTTGGTTACATTAAGAACAGTCCTACAGGGAAAATTTGCACCTCTAAGTGTTTACAGTATTAACATTAGAAAGAGCACAAGAAAATGACTTAATGATGCAATTCAAAAATTTGGATAAACAAGAACAAACCAAATCCAAATGCCAGATGGCAGGAAAGAAAAAAAAATCAGAGCCAAATTAACTAGACATAGACAAAAAAAAAAAAAAGATACAAAAAGAATCAATGATACTAAGAGCTTGTTCTTTGAGACGATAAATAAGATCCATAGACCGTTGGCCCTGCTGATCAAAAGAAAGAACAAGGAACCAAATTAAAAGAATCAGAAACAGATAGGAAAACATTACAACAGAGACCACAGAAATTTTAGAAATTATAAGGGAATACTTTAAAATCCTGTACTTCATTAAGCTGGAAATCCTAAAAGAAATAGATGAATTAGTAGATTCAGTGCACCAAGACAAAATCATGAAAGCAATAGCCTAAACAGATCTATAATAAATGAAGATATTGAGATTTTGAAATGGTACCAAAAAGTCTCTTTTAAAAAGCCACATCCAGTGGAATTCCCAGCAGAATTCTACCAGACTTTCTTAGAAGATTTATAATAAATTCTTTTAAAACTACCAAAAACCACTGGAAACAAAAAGAGTACATCCAAACTCCTTTAATGAAGTCTGTATCCTACTCATGCCAAACCACATAAAGAAACTCCAAAAAAATTTACAGACCAATATCCCCGATGAACAGAGTTTCAAAAATTTTCAATAAAATACTCGCAAACCAAGAACTGACAACATCAGAAAGATTGTCACCATGAACGAGTTGGTTTTATCCCAGAAACAGAGCTTGTTTAGTAAGCATAAACCAAAAAAATATTACAAGCTATATAAAAGTCACAAACATACCTCCACCTACAATACCCTAAAAAAATAAAACTAGCACTAGATCTAACCAAGGAGGTGAAAAACCTCTAAAAAGTTTAAATCTCTGAAAAAGGGATAGAGAAAGACACTAGAAAACGGAAAGACATCTCATGCCCATGAACTAGTAGGATTAATATTGTGAGAATGGCCCCTTTCCCAAAAGATTCAATGAAAACCCAATCAAAATCTCCATCTCATTCTTCACTGAAATAGAAGCTACCCTAAAATTCATATGAAATCACAAAAGGCGCTGATAACCAAAATAACACTGAGCAAAAAAGATTGCTATTCTGCTTCTCCTCGAGGTAGATTACAGAGCCACAGTAGGAGAAACAATGTGGTACTAACATAAACAGACATGTAGACCAATGGAACAACACTGAAAGGCAAAGATGAGTAGTCACAACTATAGCCATCATCTAACGTCTGACCAGTGTGCCAAGAACAGACAGGAAAGCCAAACCAAACAAACAAAACAACCGAGAGGCCTACCTATATCACCTTGCTTCAAAATTAACTCCAAATGGACCAAGGACAAAAACATGAAACCTGAGTCAGTCCCACTGCTAGGAGAAAACAGTCAGTCTCCTACATGGTGGGGAACAGGGAAGGAATTCATGACTAGGACGCCATTTGCCCAAGAATTAAAGCCAACAGCTGAAAAGTGAGAACTCACAAAAGTAAAAAGCTTCAAGAAACAATCAAGTGAAGAGGAAGCCCACAGATTGGGGGGTAATCTTGGCCAACTATCTGTCTGAAAGTAGCTTAATATCCAGAATATAAAGACCTTAAAACATGGAGGCAGAAAATCAAAGGACCCAATTAAAAATGGGGACACATGTGGAAGCCTGAGATCCACGTCAATTGTCCTCTATGATTTTTCCATTTGAGACTGATTTTCTTACTCAGCCTGAAGCTCATCAATTCAGCAAGACTTGCTGGCTATGGAGCCCCCAAGATCTGCCTGTTTCTGCCATCCCCACTGCATACTATGCCTAGCTTTTGTCTGAGCACTGGAGATCTTAATTCAGCAAATACTTTACCCTGTGAGCCATCTCCTCAGTCACTGATTTCATAAATGTAATTTAATTCTTATGATATATTTGTAGAATATTCACCCATATTTTAGCTAAATTTGGGCAGCGTTGCCCCCTGTTCTGTTATATTTTTCAACTTTAAAAACATGACCTATTAGCATGGTCACTTAATTAAAAACTTGTATTTGATTTGTCTCTTTGGAAAATGATTATAATATGATATTAAACCTAAAATATGATTAAAATGTGAATTATAACCTTACTCCACAAAAATACTTAAACACATTCTATGATAATAAAAAAAAGACAGGAGGTAAACAGATAAAAATAAGGGCTGCTGTGTTCTAATTCTAGAACTGCAAGTTAGGGTTTTATAAGAACTAAACCTTTATAGCCGCTATCATCAAATAGGTGGACACTGCGAAAGTCAAGTCATTCAAGTCCGCACTGCAGACTCATCAAAGGGTTCCCCAGTTGTCTTTCTTGCCTCTTTGCTGTTCTCTTCTCCACACCCCAGGTGGGGTTCTGGGAATCACTTTGTGGTCATAGAGAGCTTTGGATCAACGCTCTCCAAAGGTCCTTCCTTGCTTCTGAAGTAGAGTTTTAAATCTTTGCCACGAGTCACCCAGCTCCCCACTGCTGGCCCTAGAGCAGCTGTCTGAATTCAACACTCCTTTTTTTTTTACACGAGTCTCACGTGTGGGCCAATTTCAACCTGCTCCTTGTGAGAATTTGAGTCCTGCCTCTTTCCCTTTTGGAACTGCCTTGATATAATTCACTATTTGTTGGGTGTCAAAATGTGTCCTAATTTCACACAGGCAGTGTGTTGTCTCAGCTAGAGTTAAAACTTTGCTTGCTTCTTCTTATAACCCTCACACCACGCTGGCTTCCCACTAGAGTTCGGATGTTAATTGGCACATATGAATTAGCACAGTAAATGACTGGTCTCAGAATTCAGTAAATGTGTTGTCTACTGCTTTGTGACAGTAGACAGTTCTGTCTTCTTGCTACCCTACTATGTGCTTTAAAAAAAAAAAAAGCTGGCACACAGTAGGTGCTTAGCAGGAGCACTAGATGGAATAACTCAAAAAGTCTTTAATTTTCCAAGTCTAGATGCTTTGCTATCCTGATAGTCTATACGTTTATGTTGTGTGTGTGTGTTCATGTAGGTGCTCACGTGTAGCTTGTGTGTGCTGATGTATGTACACACATGTGGAAACCAAAGCTTAGTCTTGGGTATTATGCTTTAGGAGCTATCCATCTCATTTTTGGTTTATTGTTTGTTTGTTTTTGTTTTTATTTGAGGTTTTTTATTTTTTTATTTTTCTGCTCCCTTTCTGTTTGCTTGCTTTTGCTCTAGTTGGTCTAGATTAAGAGCTAACAAAGCCAAGTCAACGCTCCTGCTTTTAAAGCTCATTTCCTAGGCAGTGATCATGATCAAGGTATTCCCCCTCAGATAACCCCAGTTTCTTCCTCTGTAAACAACAAAAAGGGCACACAGGTGTCTGTGGACTCTTGTGTTCCTTGATCCATAGCAAGGGACAGCACTTCCTTCCTTTAATCGCGCTGTTCCATCTCTCTGGCCTGACCAGATCCTTCCCAGGGAGCAAGACTATTCGTCTACTTAACTGGAGCCTAGATTCTCGGGGCAGAGTGGCGTTATCTCCAGGTCAGTTTTCTGTCTGTGTTTCCCCCTCATGCCACCCGACTGGAAAACTGAGCCTCCGTGCTCTGTTTAACAGAAGCCTAGCCAAGTCAATGCTGTGTCTGCCCTACAGACAAAACCCTCTGTCTTCTACACTTGCATGAAGCCTCAGGCCTAAAACTTACCCTCCAATCCTCTTTTATAAGAGTCAGAGCTGTGGGCTTCCCAGCCTTGCCTGATGGTTCTCTGACCCTGGAATGAGGAGTCAGTGGTCACATCTGAGCAACAAACCTGGCATGTTCTAAGCCACACCCGAGAATGAACCATACCTCAGCTCACTGAATCTGGGACAACACCTATGAGAGGTGTATGGTTCAGCCCGTGGTAGTTGCTCCTGGCAATACACAGGGTCATGAATGAATTGACCTTTTGTTTTGTGTACTTGGCAACAAGTTTTAGAGGGAATTCATTCTATGGCTGAACATCGGAATGTTTGATTAACAAAACCTAGAATAGCCAGGCGGTGGTGGCGCATGCCTTTAATCCCAGCACTCGGGAGGCAGAGGCAGGCAGATCTCTGTGAGTTTGAGGCCAGCCTGGTCTACAAGAGCTTGTTCCAGGACAGGAACCAAAAAGCTACGGAGAAACCCTGTCTCAAAAAAAAATCAAAAGAAAAAAAAACCTAGAATACATCAAGGATTCACGCTTAGGTAAAAAAAGATCTACCTGTAGTTTAGTCAGGAAAGTAAGGAAGCAAAGACAAATGGAGAACACTGGCCTCTCAACACAAACCTAAAATGGCTGACTCTTTGACCTTCGAGTAGCTACTTCTGGTGAAGGGAAGAAAAGAAACCAGGAACGGGGTTCCTTGAGTCTTTGTTGGATGAGTTACAGGAGGGAGAATGGAAGGTACCTTGTGCTCCCTGACTGAAGAGTTTCTTGCAAATTCCCCACACAGGTTGAGGTCGAGATCTGAAGCCTTAGCTGACAGGACGCATGACACTATGGAGGGACTTGGGCAACTACATAGCTCTGTAGATGGGACTGGAAAGAAAGGCTCCAGGAGGATTTGTCTAGCACGCAGTGTTTAATTTTTCCATGATGACTTTTCCATTGTCTTTCCCATCAGCCTGTCAGGAACCTTATGCCTGGTTCTTGGAGCACTGGAAAAGGAGTCACTCATGACAGGGACCCATAACGAGGGGAAAAAACAGTGCAATGCCAGATGAACTGCAGGGCTGGCTTTGCCAATAAATTTAATAAAGGACATGCCAGGAGGCTCCCTGCAAGAGAAGTCACCTGCAGTGATGTAGTTACAGGCCTCATCAGGTCTCTTAAGGTTTCCATGGCACAGAGCAAAGGCGTTCGGAAAGACGCAGAACTCAAATATGTCCTGCATATTATTCTTTGAACTTAAATACATCCTATTCACTCTAAGTTTGTTTATTTCATGTGTAGGCTCCCGTTTCTTGGTTTCACAAAACAAAACAAAACAAAACAAAACAAAACAAAAAAAAAAAAGTGAGAACAGGAGGGAAGCCATTTGCCACTAGCCCCCCTGGTACAAACTCACATCAACAAGAAGAGGTGGCTAATCTCGGTAGCCACAGACACATCTTGTGGGTAGACACCTTGTCTGGCCCACAGTACTGGGCTAGCTCTTGGGGAACCGCAGAGCTTGTGGGGGGGGCAGGGGGGGACAGGATCGGCAGGGAAAGATAAAGAGGAAGGATAGTATCAGCAAAGGTCCTGGTGCTGCTTGTCAGCCATAATAACAGCTTCCCCGGGCTCGGAGGCCTGTGGAGCCTTGGGGCGGCAGTGGCCTACATTTGAGCACATTCCCAAGGCTTGGCATCACATCCCCAGGGTGATGGTCCTTGATCGTTCTTGCTCTCTTCCTTCCATGGCTCCAGTGAACGTGTGCTTCCCTGGCTGCCTTACCTGCTTTCTTCCCAGGGCGATTGCTCATACGTACCCTCTGGCTATGCCTGTAACACCATAGACAGCCTCTGCCCGCCTAGTGCGGTAGATGATCTCCACCCATGGAACACAAAGGCTCGTACTCTTCAGGCAGCCCTAGAAAACGGACAGGGCTCCATGGCATGGCCTTCACACACAAGGAGTACTTAATACTCACATAGCTCCTGGCTGCGGAATCAGAGAGGCAGAAGAACCTAGTGAGAGCAGGGGATGACTGGATTTGATTAGTAATGCTGTCTGCTGTCTTGGGGTATAGTCACAGATTTTTAAAAATTACCCTCAGAGCTCTGTGTGATGGCAGGTATTTTGAACACGATGTTTCAGATGGAAGATTCATAGGTTGCCAAGGTAACTTGTCTGGAGTCTCCCAGTGGTTGAGTGTAGGCAGAAATTCTCCATGTTGGCCTTAATGTTACATCCCAGCTTTAAGACAGCAGAGGCAGGCAGATCCCTGGGAGTTCAAGTGTACACACTGGGTTCTGGGCTACCTGTATAGTAAGACCCCTAACTGAAAGGAGAAAGGATGGGAAGGAGGGAGGAAGGGAGGGAAGGAGGGAGGAAGGGAGGGAGGGAGGGAG
>NW_026067993.1:1212219-1279649 GCF_014885135.2 Alexandromys fortis
GGGTTCCCTGCCCTGTGGGAAGTCCAAGGACCACCCACCTCCATCCAGGTCTAGTAAGGTGAGCATCCAAACTGCCTAGGCTCCCACAAAACCAATTGGTGCAGTAGGATCAAAAACCCATTGCCATTGTTCTTGGGGTCTCAGTAGTCCTCATTGTCCGCCGAACATAGGTTCAGCCAGACCGGTTTTAACCCAGGCTTTTTCAGACCCAGGCCAGCTGGCCTTGGTGAGTTCCCTATTTGTACAGTTTCCCCTTGTTAGACAACAGTGAAGTGATGACTCTAAGAATTCTTCACATCTCAAAAACAGAACAAAAGTGGAAGAAATTGATTAGAAATCAAGATCTGAGTACCATGGAAGCTCACTGCTGCCCAAGTGCTGTTCGCTTTAGGTCATCTCAATGGCTACAGCTAGGATCTATACACATATATTATACACATACTATATATATTATATTAATTATATTATATTATATACTGATATATTCTATCCCTACGTGTGTGTATATGTGTGTGTGTACATATGTATGTACATATGTATGTACTGGGGGATAGAAACTTCAGGAGGAAGGGGAGACTTACTGAGAAAGAAATTAGGTAGTTGGGGATTCCCTTAAAGAGAATTAGATTTTTGTCCCTGCCTGTCTTGCCCTCTGACTCTCTGCTCCAGCTATCAGTGAGGGGAACAGCCTCTCTATCACACCCTTTCCCATGATGCTCTGCCTTACTCAGACCCAAACACAAAGGGGACAATGAACATGGATTGAGAGACTGGGAGTCAAAATAAATACTTCTTCTGTAGAAAGTGCATATGTTAGGTGTTTGGCACAGTAATGGAAAGCTGGCAAACACTTTAAATATTTGGTGCCTTCTGGCTCTGTTATATCTGAATATCAGTCTGTGATGATTCTTTATTGTTAGCTTATTTTTTCTAATGTAGACTCTTCCAACTTGATTTGAAATGTCTCTTTATGATTTTTTACTATTTTAATTTTGATGTTTCTTAACATAATATTAATTTTATGAGTAATATTTAGTGCTACTTTTCCTACTTCAGATATTACTGATATTACTAGATTTGTAGGTTTATAGATTTTAACCAAATTGGGGGATGTTTCTGTGGGTAAAAACACTTGATGCAAAAGTATGAGAACCTGGCTTCAACTCTCCTCTGAACCTGCATAAAAACCATATGCACAGCAGATGTGTCTGTCGTCCCTGGGATCCTGTGAGGATATAAGAGGAGCAGACAGAAGGATTCTGGGGAGCTTGTAGGCCAGGTATCCTGGTCTAGGTAGCAGGCAACCCAAAACAAAGGAGAATTAATATGGCCACCCAAATGTGAGCTGAACAACAATGACACCAGCAAACATGCCAAATTGTGCAGGCAAAGCCCATGAGGCCTCAACCCTATACAAAGAGCTACAGCCACCTAAGGGAAGCAGGAGAGGTGGCACTCACAAGGTAAAGCACAACTCTTGACTGTCCAGTGCCAGTCAGCCCTGTAAACATACATACAAGTAGCATTATATGGACCCAACAGATTCTATTTGGGAATATATGTGTATATACAAACACATATATGCATGCAATAACAATAGATGAAAAAAGGGGCTATGAATTTGAAGGAGATCAGGAAGGGGTATATGAGAGGGTTTGGAGGGAGGAAGGGGAAGGGAGAAATGTGGTTAAAAATACATTCTCAAAAACAAATGAACAAACAAGAAAAAAATAAGTGAAAGATTTGAGTGATAGCACCCATGACTGTCATCTGACTTCTATATGTTTACCCTGACATATATGTATACATGCTCACATTCACACACACGCATGCACACACATGCATACATGTGCACACACATACACACAAACAGATGCATGCACACACACTCAGATGGATTCACACACACAAACACATGTACACATGCTCGCATGCACACACACACACGTACACACATTTCAATAGCTCTTGCAAACATCAGAAGAGTTGGCAGTGTAGGATGGAAACTATTGTCCTTTCACCTGTAACATGAGGCTTGGTGAGTGGAGCAGATGAAAAGACAGGAAAAGGAGAAAATCTTTGAAGAAAAGGAATATTGAAAAAAAAATGAGCTAGCTGAAAAAGTATAAGACTAGGGTAACAGAGTTTCTGGGAAATACCTTTTATACACATACGGAAGATAAAGACCCAAGAAAAAGTCACAAGGCTCAAAAACCTAACTAAATTTAGAAGCTTGGGAAGCACAGGAAGCATACAAGACCCAGGAAGCTCAGTGAGTCTCAAGATTCATAATGCCGCCTTCCCAGAAATGCTATGCAAACAATGAGTTGAATGGGACTCTTCAGAGGAACTGCCTGAAAGTAGGACAGTTTTTGTGAGTCAGGGCCCATGCTATGGGAGATGCAGCCATATTTGCGTCAAGCCAGACACTCTCAGTAACACCTTACTCATCCTGCTGTGAGTAACCACAATACACTCTGGCTTACCAAATCAGAATCATTCCGTCCGTTGTCAATGTCCCGTCTGAGGTGAACAGACATTTGTTCATGTGTGTCTAGCACAAGTCAACAAACAGCAGTCTTTGGCTTAGTAATTCACCCGAGTTCAAACAGTAACTGTCCAAAGGCAAAATACAGTATGGCTGTGACACACATTGTCCTACGTGACAGCCCTGCGAGTTTTATTAGTGTGTGTGTGTGTGTGGGGTGTCTAACATCTCTTGCATTTGGTGCATCCTCCGTCAAAATGCAAGAAATATATTTTATGCCAGAGAATTGCTGAGAGGCCTTTTCAGTCTGGTTGTTTGCTGTGTGAACTGTGAACAATACAAAGTTGAACTGCTAGCTGTAGGAGAGAATGAAATCCTGAGCAACGTGCAGTACCCAAGACAGTGGGAAGGCAATGGAGGTGTGAATACCCACTGCTTAGGGAGTGCCCTGCTCACAGATTTGCCCTGGAAGTGTTCCAGCAGGTAGCCTCTGTGTGACTTCCTCTAGAAGAAGTCCATGGAATAATACAAAACCAGCATGACATGCGGTGACTCCTCAGGCAATGCTGCAGGTCGCAAGAGCCAAGACATTGCTTGGCAGGTTTCCTCAGGCATTAAGTCTGCAACCCAAAATGGACGTGCCCTGCTTCCCTGGTAACCATGAGAAGCAAATACTGTCTGCTAAATATTGACAATGAGAACACTCACCAAACCCAGAATGATATCTCTTCTCTGTGGTGATACTCAAAGAACATCAATGTAAGGTTGCCCTTCAGAGGGAGTATGGCAGCCAAGAGAGACAGTTAAGGCATGATTGGCTTGGAATAAAAGATCCTGCATAGTGAACACAAGCAAGATAATATGCAAGTTACAGTTCTCTGAATAGAAACTAGAACTTGTAATTACAGAAGATAAAATAGTTTATTTTAGTGAATACAAACTTAGAACTTTATCCTGACTAACAAACGCCAGGTTATTATGGCCCTAACCTCTCCAGACCAATCAATCTTCTGCCCTGAATACCTTTTCTTGCTGGGCTGCACTGTATATGGCCACATAGTAAGGAATGACGCCATGTGGCCACCTAGGAAGCAAGAGGAAACAACCCATGAGCCTCATGGCAAAATATAAAATAATACAAATGGGTTAATTTAAGATGTAAGAGTTAGCTAGGAATATGCCTAAACCACTGGCCTAACAGTGTTGTAATGAACATAGTTTTTGTGTGATTATTTGGGTCTGGGTGACTAGGAAATGGAAAAGTAGTCTCTGTTTACACTCTGGTAGTTCATTATAGCAAACCACATTGACTAACATTTACACAAGAAACTTCAAATGAAATTGTAATAGTTTATTTATCCTAAGCATAAGTGTCAACCTTTGATAAAATTGCATAGTATGTAATTGGTGATTATTAGGTCATTCCTATATTTCAGAGGTTTATAACAAATGAACATTTTAGGAGGCACATTGAATAGAAGTCTGAATCTGTCTATGCTCCATCTACCCATGTGCTCGCAAGATCAGTTTATATTATTTTGTTCGCATATAGGAGGTTCTGCCTTGGGCAATATTGTAGTGCTAAATTCCTTCAAACAGACCTTCAAATGAATTAATTAGAGTGTACAAGGCATGGTTAAACACATAAGAGATCTTTGTCACACTATTGGGTTTCCTTTAGCTCTTTTAAGGAAATAATTTTGTTTCCTTAGGGAAGAATAGTACCCACATATTTTTATTGTATTACTAACTTACTTTAATATCAGTTTTTAAACAACAGCTTTAGAAATATTGTTTATTAGTAATTATTTACATATTATATACATTTATAATTCAAAACTGGTGTGGCAATCCATTGTTTTTGCATTGCTATAGATAGTAATATTCCGATTTATTATGTATTATCTACATTATTAGTATACTATAACATAGGGGAACATAGATGCAGAGAACTTAAACTGTATGCTCAAGTCTACGTAGGAAGTTCTGGTTTCCATTTAAATGCCAAATAATTTTTTTCATTTTATTCTAATCCTCAAGTTTTGGTTTGAAAATTTTCAGCTTGTTTTCCCTCATTTCCTGAACATGATGGCTACCAGTCACTCCAGGTCACAAGTCTCTCTCTCTCTCTCTCTCTCTCTCTCTCTCTCTCTCTCTCTCTCTCTCTGTGTGTGTGTGTAGTGTAGTGTAGCATAAGCCTTACCATTCTCAGAGACTGTCAATGGGGTACTATCTTTCCTGAACAGGTTACCACACATCAGACCGAAGGAACAGCATTCTGTTAACTAAATGCATTACAATGACTGCAGGGCAAACAGTCTATTCCAAGGCAACCACAATGGTTCTGTAATTTGTTTGGACATTTTTTTGTGGTAAATACAAGCACAAGTGTATGATGTAGACATTCTTTCAAATGTGGTGACAAGTAGAGGCCACCTATAGTTCCTTCAGTACCCTGAATTGGCCCAACTTTCTTTGGCTCCTGGGAATACATAGGTTATCTGTTTGCATGTGTGCACACGCACATACATACACATACCTATGTGTACCTATGTGTGATATATGTATTTATGTCTCATAACTGTACAACAGGCTTTGGATCAAATACCATCCTATCCATTTGACTTAGTTAAATTTCATTCTTCTGCTTTCAAATTGAGGATAGCCCTGTTATCAGTTTCCTCACGATTCTGTTACCTGAATCCCAATGCAATGCAATAAAATATCCTTATAGCATGCATTCTAAATTGTTAATCTTTAGTATTTCATGGCATCCACCTTTGTCCCTTAGTTTTACCTGCTTTGCCCCATGAACACAATGCTTTGTTTCTCAGTAAAACATCAAAGAAACCAACACGCGTAGAGCAGTGATTAAGCGTGAGACATTTGTCTGGATGCTTTATTGACACTGTATATATAGCCCCTAGTTAAATTAATCAGAATACAGATCCAAAATGCCAAGCTGGAAGTCATATATATATATATATATATATATATATATATTTGGTTCATCCTGAAATTTGGAGCCAGCAGTTACAAGTTACACAGACAGAAAAACAAAACAAAACCCTCTGCTAAAAACTCCCTGCATATGTCACTCTTGCATGAACCAAAGAGTACAGAAGAGAGGAAAGTGTTAGTGGGCATGAGTCTATATATCCTGGGACCCAGCACTTCCCCTAGTGGTTTGTGTAGAGAATTCTCTGCGCCAGGCAGAGTTATCTCACCATAGACACAGGATACCCATGGCTGTGGAAAGTCCCTTGAAGTCACTGGAACATCCGCCGGAGCGTGTGTCCATGGATCTAAATATAAAATGCTTCACTCGTTTCAACCCCTGAGCCTGACCTCATTAGTCAGTGCTACCTTGGCTGGATGAGGAGGTTAAAGAGGAGCATCCTACCCAGCTGATGCTTTGACAGATGCGGGTGGGCCACATGTGCCGGAGGCAGGGAAAAACCCTGAGGAAGCTGCACTGGCTTCTGAGGCTTCAAGAGAAAGTTCCAGTCTCTTCTGTGGCTGCTTTATTTGTTTGTTTGTTCTCTAAACATAATTACTTCTTATAAAATTGTATGATTTCAACATTTAAATTATAAAGTAGAAAAGAAAAAGAAGTTCATCATTTCTTTCAAATAGCATATTTATTTTAGAAACTTGGTAAAGCTCTCTTTGTGGTCTTTTCCATCATATATAAAAATGTTTTTATTTTACTCCTAGAATTTGCTTTATATACAGTATATCAATAAGAGAAGATGGTTGTGCTATGGAAAGGCCTTATGAGTTCAATCTGGACAACTTTGAGAAATTAATGTTAACTATAAATTTGGATTTTTATATGCTAATGAAATTCATCAAGGTACCAAAGGTAAAATATTCAAAATCTACCTTTCTTTCTTTTATTAAGACCTATTTATTTTATGTATACCGTGCTCTATCTGGATGTACACATGCATGTCAGAAGAAAGCATTAGATCCCCTTATAGATGGCTGCGAGCCAACATGTGGTCGCCGGGAATTGAATTCAGAAACTCTGGAAGAACAGCCAATGCTCTTAACCACTGAGCCTTCTCTCCGGCCTTCTCAAAATCTATTTTTCAAACTTAGAAGTTCATTCTATAAATTAATTTGTGTATATCAAAGTAGGAGAAATTATTTCTTTATAGTTACATTTTATAATCATTTTGAAGTGCTTGACAATTTGAATTTATTCTTTTGTGGGCATTATATTATAAATAAAACATAGTTATTAAAACAGTTGACATATTTGATAACCTCAATGCAATACATACTAAATGAAAGATTTTCTCTGTTCTAGCATATTAGCTCAGAAACATCCAACAAGCAACATCTTTTTATTTTGGCTAAAATGTTTCTTTAATAAATAATTTTATGAAAAAGAAGCAAAAATATCAAATGGAAAAAAGAAAGCATATTTAACAAGTAGTGCTGGCATAACTGAATATCAACATGTAGAAGAATGAAAATAGACCCATGCCTATCACCACACACAAAACTCAAGTCCAAATGGATCAAAGACCTCAACATAAAGCCAGCCACAATGAACCTTATAGAAGAGAAAGTGGGAAATACACTAGAAAACATTGGCACAGGAGAACACTTCCTAAAAATAACCCCAGCAGCAAAGACACTGAGAGAAACAATTAATAAATGGGACCTCCTGAAACTGAAAAGCTTCTGTAAAGCAAAGGAAACGGTCAACAAGACAAAACAACAGCCTACAGGATGGGAAAAGGTCTTCACTAACCCCACATCAGACAGAGGTCTTATCTCCAAAATATACAAAGAACTCAAGAAATTGGTCACCAAAAGAACGCATAATCCAATAAAAAAATGGAGTACAGACCTAGACAGAGAAACTAACATAACTTGCCTTAAAAAAATACTTTTCTGATTGGTGTCACAGCTCTTTTCTGTGACAACAAACCATTTATGTGAACAGACCCACTTCTGAGCAACAAGTCATCCGTAACGGATGGGTTTGGACTAAACACACAGCTCCCGATCACAGGGTTAGTTCATATTCAGAAAAGCACTCAGTTCCCACAACTAAATAAGATCAGCTGTCTTTTCTCAGAGGCTGCTCAGAAGGAGCTTACCTCCCCGCTTTCCTTCTGAACAATTAGCACCACTTGGCCTTCTTATTTCACACCGTGTGGTGCTCACAGCATCCGTGTCCTGAACAGCAAGAGGAGTTTAGAACCAGACATTGGATTCTTTGCTTTTGACAGAGGAGGCAAGGTGATGACAAATCTGTATCACCGGGAGATTTGTCATAAAAAACATGTGCACTACATTTCCAGTGGGTTAAAACCAAAACCTTCGAAAAAGTATCCTCATTGCCTTGGTTTCAGGAAGGATTTGCTTATCTGGTCTGAAAATATAGTAAACAGACATTGGTGATGTGTAGTAATACAAATCTGAATTTGTATTCTCTAAATCATGATAAATGAAAGTATTCAATAAGAAAATCTATTTACAGCACAATATGTAAATACAATAAGGAAATGTGGTACACTTACACAATGGAGTACTACATAGCAGAAAAAAATAATGACACCTTGAATTTTGCAGGAGAATGGATGGATCTAGAAAACATCATTTTGAGTGAGGTAACCCAGACACAGAAAGACAATATCACATGTACTCACTCATAAGTGGTTTTTAAACATAAAGCAAAGAAAACCAGCCCACAAATCACAACCCCAGAGAACCTAGCCAACAATGAGGACCCTAAGAGAAACAAACATGGATCTAATCTACATGGGAAGTAGAGAAAGACAAGATCTCCTAAGTAAATTGGAAGCATGGGGACCATGGGAGAGGGCTGAAGGGGGTGGGAGAGGCAGGGAGTGGAGCAGAGAAAAATGTAGAGCTCAATAAAAATCAATAAAAAAAGAAAGAAAAATAATATCTGGATATACAAGGAGTTCCTATCGTAAACTTTAAAAAGTATATAACATCATAAAGAAACAAGTTAAGTGTTCATCTTTGCAAATTAGAACAGAATAAAACCAAATGTTCATTAACATATAAAAGATTATCCACTTAATTAGTAATCAGAAAAATCCACTTAATTAGTAATCAGAAAAATGCAAATGAAAAGAACAATGTGGTTACCTTCTCAACTGCTCTGGGGAAAAAAGAAACGTGTGAAGTCTAGCATCACTTTGCTGAGAGTGGTATGAGGAATAATATCACATATTTTTAGTGGGAGTATAAATTTGTTGGCATTTTAAAAAACATGTTTGGCATTTTCCAGTAAAATTGAAGAGATGAATAACTTATTATCCAAAAACTCCTCCTCTAGGTATATGATCTAGAAAACATCTTGCAGATAGCAACTAAGATTTATTTACATGACTGTGGGTGTCAGGATTTTATTCTTTATCTCCAATGAAGAATCACCCAATGCCCACCAACCGAGGCAGGGGTACACGGTAGCAGATTCACACACTGGGAAAATATGCAATGACGCAAATGAGACTTCTTTACACAACACTGATGGATATACTCTAGAAGCTAACAAAGAAACTGGGTATGGTGACATAGTCCTCTAGTACCCTGGGGCCTAAGGCAGGATGACTGTGGCCAGGTCAACACTGCAAGCAGCCAGTCAGTCATTCAGGGCTAAAAAGCAAGACCTGGTCTCAAAAACTAAACAAATTGATAGATAGGAAAACAATATGTAGAGTAGTATTCTGTTTACAGATGGTTCAAGAGCAGACAGCGTTGACTTATGTTGTTTGGGAACACATGCTTAAGGGGGAGGTTCTGGAGCAAACACAGTAGTGTCTACAGCAAAACTGTAGACAGAGCGGGTGCCTAGAAGGACAATGAGGGATGATGATGTGAACGACACAAGAGCCCCTTCTGTTGTGCCTCCAACATTTCACTACTTGACGTACTGTTGATTGAGATCTACAGCATATAAAACATCAGTTTATAGTGGATCAAATTTAATTTAATTTAAACCCTGAAATGCCAAATCATGTAGAAGAACACATAAGCAATGTGCTTCAATACAAAGGTGCAGATAAAACTTTCTGAGCAGGACTCCAGGAGCTCAGGAAGTAGTCCCAAGCATCGACTCCACAAAATTAAATCTTTCTGCACAGGGAAAGAACTCTCAGCAGAGAAGACAGACAGCCCGTGGGATGGGAGGAATCCTTTGCCAATCTATCTCAGACAGGGGGCAAGTTCTAAAGCCCAAAAGGAACTGGAAAAGCTAAACACTAAAAATCAAAACTGCCAGCTCACAAAAGAGGCTGATAAATGGACAGTTCTTAAAAGAAGCAAGATGATCATTAATTATTTAAAACGTGCACAGCATCTTTATCCATCAGGGATACGCAAATTAAGACAATTTTTATATTCTATCTCATTCTGGTCAGAATGGCTGCGATAATAAACTCAAATGACAAGAAGCTCTAGTGAGGATAAAGAAGAAGAAAAGCCCTCATTCACGGCTGGGAGAAATGGGATCTACTTCAGCCATTCTGGACATGGTATGGAAGTTTCTCAAAACTTAACACTTAAAGACGTACGAGTAAAACTTGTATATACGCCAGCTCCATATCTCCTGGGAACATCACCAAGGACTCTCTATCCTATCACAGATTCTTGCTCGTCTGTGTTTATTACTGTACTATGTACAATACCAGGGAGGTGGAGCCAAACTAGCTGTCTATGAGCAGCTGAATGGATAATGAAAATATGCTACATATATACAATGGAATTATATTTATCTGTAAATAAAGGGGCATCGTGGGGAAATAACTAATTTGCTAATTAAAACATTTTTGAATAAATTTAAAAAAAATTAAAATTCACTTAAAATATTTATGATAGCTTCCTTAAGTATAACACAGCAAAAGCAAAATGAGTAGCTAATGATCAATGTCACTGTCAGGGACAGTGACAGCATTCTCACTGAAATGGGACAATAGGGAATGTACGGTTAACAGAGACTTGTTCACAGGCTACATTGCATTGTCAAGGAACTCTCAGGTGAAGACCTCTCACTTCAGCACAGTAGCTGGCCATGACAGGTGACTTCAGCTACTAAGTCAGCACCAATTCTTTGATCCCCGGCTTCCCTGTATCTGGTTTTTGTCATCTCCAGGGTTATAGCAAAATGACTGAAGTGTTGCTAGATATCAAACTGTGATGTCATGGACTTACTTTACAAGAGATAAAAGGTTTTTCCTCCTTTCCTTTTAAAAGACCTAGAAGCCTACTTCATAGTTCCACTCCCATTGACTCCTTAACCACTACTTAATGGCATCATTGTTAACCATCTTTTCTGAAGCAGGAATGAGATTAGCCCTCTGTGATGGAGGCGGGCTGGTGAATAAATGATTAGTGTACCTTCCAGCAAAACTTGGAAGGGTCTGAAATTTTGCCTACAGTTAGTAAATGGAAAGGCCGAGGTTTAATGCATGCTGGTAAAACACAGTATCTATCTATCTATCTATCTATCTATCTATCTATCTATCTGTCTGTCTGTCTGTCTGTCTGTCTGTCTGTCTGTCTGTCACTCTGTCACTCTGTCTCTCTGTCTGTCTCTGTGTCTCTCTATTTGTCCATCTGTCTGTCTATTCTGTCTGTCTATCACCTATCTATCTATCATCAATCTATCTTCCTATCTACCTATCTATCCATCTATTTATATATATGAAAACTATATGCATATAATTTTTATAAAAATTAAAAATAGAAAAAGAAAACATTGTAATGAAACTCATTATTTTGTATATTATTTAAAATCTAATTTAAAAAATTAAAACCAAGAGAAAACTTGTGGCGAGGTCCTGCACAATTCTTTCCTGACGGTCACTGTGACTTCTATAACTTCAGGTTGTCCATGAGCCAGTGGAGTGAATGAAGGGAGGCAGGAGCTGTAAGAGCATTTGAATGAAGTTCTCTCCCGAGGAAGGCCAAAACGGCAAGGTTCAAGGACAGCATGGAGCTTAGTGTTTGAGTGCTTGCCTAGCTCACATGAAGTCCAAAGTCTGACCATGAAGTTCCCAAACAATAAGCTTCATGAAACACTGTTCCAGAACAAACACTGAAATGGACTAAGGGGGCATCTACAGACACAGAAACTCAGAAGTCGGCCTGAAACACATTTACAGTGGCTGCTTGATGTTATATCTTCGTATCCTTAGAGAAGGCTTCTTCTGAGAAAATATTTGTGGGCAGAAAATTCCATCTAGAAACTATCCAGTGAGAGTATTGAGGTACTGGGATTTTCATTAGATTGTCTTTGGCTTATGAGAGAATCATTGTTTTTCCAGATGAGAAAAGCTTATTAAAGCTACATATGTACATTTCTACATAGATTTTTGTTGTTGTTGTTGTTGTTTGTTTCTGAGATTATATTTTGATTACATTTCTCCCTTCCCTTTCCTCCCTCCACACTTTTCCATACATCCTTCCATGTTCTCCTTCAAATTCACGGCCTCTTTTTATTTACATCATTGGCTCTTGCATGCATATATGTATTTATATGTGCATATATATTCCTGAATATAACCCATCGAGTTCACACAATGTCATATCCCTATATGTTTTTAGGACTGACTATTTGTCACCTGACAAGCAGTTGGTGTGCTTTTCCCTGCAGAAGACAAGACTGCCTTTCCCTCTCCCAGTCTACTCGTTTGCTTCTTGTGTAGGGCGGAGCTCTCATGATGAGATTTCCTCTATCCACTTTGGCAAGTTCATCTAGCACCCTCCTGTTCAGCTCACATTTGGGCGTACTTGTTGGTGAGATTTTTATGGGGATAGCTTCTGATGTCACCGGGAGGCTTAGTCTAACAGCAACATCCCTGATCCTCCGTCTCTTGCAATCCTTCTGCCTCCTCTTGCACGATGCTCCTTTAGGTGTAGGAGTGTTTGGTGGATATATTGGTGGAGACTGGGCTCCACAGCTCTGCACACTGATGGGATGTAGTCTTCTGTAGCATTAGCTATACGTTACAAAGAGAAGTTTCCTTGATGAGTGGTGAATGCTACAGTTACCTGTGGGTATGAGGACAAAATTTTATAGATTGTTGTTACGGATTATGCTGGTTTAGTAAATTAGTGGTTGTAGGTTCTCCTTCACTAATTATGATTGCACTAGCACTGAGTAGTTAGCTATGTCTCCTGGACCTGGCATGGTACTCCTCTTGGTGAGCAGATCTTTAGTCCAACTAGAGAGCTGTTAGTTACCACCAGGATATGTGAGCCACTACTGTGGATATGATCCATAGGCAGGCTAGGGAATTTTTAAATGACAATTTTCTTTCAGAATGTGTCTCTGATGAACTTTCCTAAATCCGGATCTCTCATGATAGTGTGTGCATTATAGATCAACCCATAATAAAGAAAATAGAAAAACCCATTTTAATCCACAACCTGCAGAGTCATAAGAGATTTTCCAGTCAATTATTGTCACTGGCTAAAGCCTCTCTTTGCCACCAGCTGTTCTATACCTGGGAGCAGGGGACATATGTTCACATATGTCTGTAACACCAGTTCCAAGACGATGGTATAATGTATGGGAAGCCCCAACTAATCTGTGTAAAAAAAAAAAAAGAACAATAACAAAAACCATGGCAATCCTTTCATTTTATGGACGGGGAGAGGGGAGGGATAAAAAGAGGCCCAAGCAGATGCAGCTGTGTCTACAACTGCTCTACAGCACATCCGTGTGTAGAGTTGTGTTTGGACATTTTATAATGCATTCTTTTGTCACCTTGCCATTTCCAAATTCTGTTTCTCTAGAAGACTACTGCGTATGAAGATGAGGTCAATTGTGTGTAGTAAAGTTGATGTCTGGGAAGACACTGGGTCTCCTAGTCTGGAATCACATCCATCTCATACAGGATTCTGAAAGACACTGAACAGATCTTTGGGACCCACAGAGCCTGCCTATGCACTAAACTCAGGACTAGATATTTTGAAACTCTGTTGCAAGCGTGATGCTGCTTTGGAAAACGAGTGACTGTAGCAAAGTAAAACCAACCCTATCCAACTGGAACCAAACTATAACATGGATTTATCAGTGTGTCAAAATCCTTGTTCAGATTAGTTTCTGTCAAATTGACACAAGCTGGAGTCACTTAGTAAGAGGAAACCTCAACTGAGAAAAATATTTCCCCAAGACTATGGACAAGACTGTGGGACTAGCTCTTTGATTAATGATTGATGTGGAGGGCCCAGTTCGCTGTGGGTGGTGCTACCTCTGGGAAGATTGTCTTGAGTTGCCTAAGAAAGCAGCCTGAAAAAACCATAAGGAGCTAGAGAGTCATCATGACTTCAGCCTCCAGGTTCCTGCCCTGACTTTCCTCAGTGAGGGATGGCTACCTGAGCAGCACAAGACAAAATTGGTTTCTTCCCCAACCTGCTTTTGGCTATGATAAGACAATAAGACAAGCTTCAATTTTTAAACCTTAACAACCTTATAAGAATATAAACCTTAACCTTATAAGAATATAAAATTTCCAAAATTAATAAAGAATAAATATTTCACTTCTCTCCATGAACTGCATTCATTGTCTTTGGTTTCAAGGACCTTCACTCAAATGCAAGAAACCAAAAGCTGAGAAAAGAAAAGTGTGGTAAGTACCCCATTATTCAAGTCTTATGTGAGACCATATTGTTAATAAGACTATTTGGAAGAGCCCTTCACAGTCACCAAAAGAAAGGTGTCATTTTATCATCTGGCAGTGCTAAGATAGAATTCTCTCCAGGGCCTTCTGTTAGGGAGACTGTTTCCATTGTAAGTAAGTACATTGTGGGGGAGGAGATGGGGGAAGGAGGGGACAGCAAGATGATCAGATTTACACATTTGCATAAGAACACTGAGCAAAGTTGCCAAGTTGAAACAAATCCATAAGGAAGAAAAATGAAGTCTGTAACAGTAGCAATGGACTTATTGTTTTTACTATTATTACTGAAGCAACACAATTTGACTCTGCCACAAATGGATAAAAAGGACAATGGGGAGTGGAATTAACGAGTATTTCATTCTAGATGCATAGATTGGCCACAGTGATTAACTGCAGCAGAACAAGAATTTAGGGAGTGTCAATGACATCTCCATTTCAATGTTTCAATCCTGGTGGGAAAGGCACAGTCTGCTTCTTCTACTAGCTAAGCATGTGATATTAGGGGAGCAAGCAGACACTTTTGAGAACCTACCTTTAGTCGGTTGAAAAATAGGACAGTTCTTTCTTTGATTTATAGGTTTGTTTTGAGAATACAACAGGTAGGTGCAAAGTACTCCGAACAAGATTGGCATATTGTTATTTCTCAGTGTGTCCTAAGTTCTCATGGAAGGCATTCTTGCATTTTACTGCAATTGTCAGATCACTAGAACTCCTAGACAATGATGACTTTCTAATATTCTTATATTAGTTCATTTCCAGTTCTAGCAAAACATGTAATACTGGGTAATATGGAGAAGATCTGGAAGACAGAAGTCTGATATCAGACCTCAGGGGGAAGCAGGTTAAATTGTGGTGATGTTAGTTAGATTTTCTAGATATACAGAGATATATTTCAGATGGACAGGTATTCTTCAAACCTTTCAAAGACTACAGAATATGGCATTTAAAATGTTTAAGAACAGTAACACATGTCTGATTCTGGCAGCACCAATCTACTTCAAGAGGCTTGTGGGCACTGAAGAGACTCCTTATAGAATTTGTTAGAAACTCCATTTGGGCAAGAAACTGTTCTTACCTGGACAGCTTGCTAGTATGCTGTATAAACTGAACATGCAGAAAACCACAGAAAAGTGACTGCTGAACTTCCTAAAAGGCACAGTGGTCCTTCAGGGTTCTTGCTTCACAGAAGAAACTATCAGAAATTCTACAGGACACAGAAGAAAGCAACTAATAAACTTTGCCAGTAAAAGACAGAACATATCTTCAAATTTCCTGTTTCATGAAAAAGTTTGCCAGATACTATGGGCCTGTAACTGAAGATGGATGCCCCAACATTACAAAAACTTTGGGTGACTGTCCAAGCAGTGAGATGCCTCTGTCAACTCTAGAGTTTTAGAAGTTGCTTACAATGCACTTCCTGTTTACTTAGGTAATACTATATCCTTCGGGAGTCTTTGATGGAGTTGAAAAATAGATAGTTATAGTTTTCCTTAGTTATGATAAAAGATAAATTAGATATAAAACTTTAGACTCACAATAGAATAGATGATAGAGTAGTTTCATTAATTTGTCAAATGTAAATGGATTAAACATTGTAACTATAATTCTTGCTTGATACCTGTTTTGTATATGTAATTTTACTAGTTAAAGTTAAAGTCTTCCTTTTTTTAGACAGAAAAGGAGGGATGATGTGGAATGTCCTTCTGCATATGTGTTGCTCTTATTGGTTAATGAATAAAGCTGCTTTGACCAATGGTATAGTAGAATATAGCCATGCAGAAGAGATATAAAGAGAGAGTAGGTGGAGTCAAGGAGACACCATATAGCTGTTGAAGGAGAAAGATGCCAGAACCCTATTGGTAGGTTACAGCCTCATGGTAACACAAAGGTTAATAGTGATAGGTTAATTTAAAATGTAGGAGTTACTTAATAAGAAGCCTGAGATAAAAGGTGGAACAGTGTTACAATTAATAGAGTTTCTGGTGATTATTCAGGTTTGGGTGGCCAGGAAACAAACAAGTGGTCTTCTCTTATAGTTTGAAGGCAGCAACATTGATTCCTCCTGAGGATTCTGGCCTCACAACCCAATATTTCTTATAGCTCCCAGCATCCAACACCTTACCATGAGGTGACACTGGGAATCAAATTTCAACACTTTAGAAGGATGAAACTACACCAATCACCAAAATATTAGATATATATTTATAGTAACTTAATTTCTATTGATAGTATAAAATTAAAATGCAGAAAATGATTCATATTATACATTAGAACATATAATATGACATAGGCAATTAAGACTTTCAGAAAGTTTATAAGAGATTGGAAAATTAAATGCTTCAATATAAAACTGAAGGAAAACACATGGAAATTCTGCATAACTGACTAATGAACTCAACAAACTCCTTGGCTCTCAGTAAATGTCATAGAAAGCAGACAATTTATTCCCAGATGCCAGAAACCATCTTACCCAATTGTTAGAATATTAAAGTTCTAAAATAAGAAACAGGCAAATATCTAAGAAATGAGCTAGAAATGATCAGCACAAATGTTAAACAAAATAATCCTTGATGAAAGGTCTTAAGACCGTTTCCTTTGTTCAAAGTCTGGACCTGTGGGTAGAGGGCAGGGTAAACCTGTGAGGCAAATGCAGGTCCCCCAAGCACCTTTCTGCGTGTGGCTTACCTGACTCGGTTTGCTTTTCTAGCTGGGAGAGGTAAAAATGCTGCAGCAATTTGTCAATGTGTGTCTGACAGTTTTGAGTAAAGTCTAGAAACTACACTGCAAATGTGATTGTCTTCTCCTCTCGGTAACTTTAGTGGAGTTCCATGTTTGGTTACTATTCATAAACAGGTCATGTAGTAAACACTCAGAAACATGTTCATGGTAAACACTCGTCAGGTGATGGTGAAACTCTAGAGGAGCCCAGGCCCATGGTAGTAAGTGACACTAATTGGAGATTCTTATTCTATTTAACAAGAAAGGGGAGCCCCTTCCCAGTCCTCTAACGTTTGTTCTTTTCCTGAGCTCTTTCTCACCAACTGCTCTAGCCATATTAATTCTATTTTAAAATATGCTGGTACTTAGCTTTCATATAATTTCTTTAATAATTGTTTAGCCACCATTTCACAGGAAAGGCTGTTATTAGTCTCACTATAAATATGAAGTCCCGGTGGTTAAGCTAGGCGTTAAACATCTTTGTATCCTCTATGAATGAAGCTTCCTTTGCCTGCATCATTTAGCTGAACAGTTGCTGGTCACATACATGACCTGGACTGTATCCCCACTCCCATGATGCAACAGAAACAAGACACTTGGAAGCAATGATTCAGAACTTGAGGTTTTGTGATGGGAACCCAAGTCATTCTCACAGAGTTCACCATTTGCTGGTTTCCTCAACAAACTTCTAACTTTCTCCATGGGAGAGGTTTTCTCCTTCCAATTATTTTCCCTATAAGAACTGGCACAAATTTTAGCTTCCCAGGTCCAGGAGGCATTGGAGGAGCATTTATGGGATAGATCAGAGATCAATAACTGCTCTGAGTGACAAGAGTACCCGCTTCCTTTAGTCATCTGAGAGTAGACTCCCCTATTGTCTTTCCCATTCTCTCTCAACGAGGAAAGAGTCTGATGGCTGTGGATAGTGAATCGGTAGACATGACAAATGGCCCAAGACAATGGTGGTATAGTTGTTGTACGATTCAGTATCCTCTAAGCTTTTGTAACAGAAGCTATGGATTAGTTATCTGGGTCCATCTCAAAGTCCTTACATGGAAAAGGGTCAAGAATAAACTTTCTGTAATTAGTTTCACCTGTTGAACTAGACCAGTTGAACTGTGGTTCATGGACTGAGCCGCATGGGTCTCTGGGTGCTTTAGGATTTGTAATTAAAGGGATGAGAAAATTAAAAATCTATGGCTCAATTAAAGTCTGAGTGTCTCGGGGAAGGCTGTTTAATAAGGAGGAATTTTGGCAACCGTAAACTGTGGGCTGTAACGAGCCAAGAGAACTGCCAATTTTAGCCTCAGAATTTATCTTTCCTTCTTCACTCTCTGAGAGGCCCAAACCTCCCATAGAGTTCAGCCCTGGATCCCCTGATGTCTGTGGATCTATGTTCAGTCATTGCTCACACGATAGAAAGAAAATCCTCTCTTTTCGTTGGCCCTCATTTTCTCCAACATGAATAACTTCAGCAAACGATGGTCGCCAAGAAATGCACCACCATTCATGTAGTAACCAAGAAATGGATTCTGAATGTCCACAAATATAGAGCTAAACCAATTTTAGTATCATGATTTTATAACATGTGCATATATAACTAGAGTTCTTCTCTGTACTTAGGTTTTAGAAGTCTTTAATGTATATTCAAGGTGTTGGGGTGAGCTCAGTTGGTAAATTCCTTAGTGTGTAAGCAGGAGGAGTTGAGGTTGGTCTCCAGAATGTACATGAAAACATGAATATGTTATTAGCGTATAGTTGTAATCCCAGTACTGAGGAGCCAGAGACAGGCAGTCCTCGAGACTAGGCAGCCTGCCTGGGGAGCCCCAGGTCACCGTGAGAGACCTGTTTCAAAAATCACCAAGACCCCTATGAAACAACACGTGACATCAAGCTTTGACCTCCATGGGATGTGCACATACGCATGTGCATTCCCTCCATATTCATAAACATATATCTTTACACACGTGGATACAATTATCCATGTACATATGTGTGTATTCAGGTAAACTTGCTTACATCAAATAGCATGTTTAAGTGAATGTATGGTTCATGCATATGTATAGATAACAAAATCCTAAAATGAACATTTTACTCTTATATACAGAAAAAAACACAACAACAACAAACAGAAACAGATCACAGATATTTTTTAAACATGGAGAATGATTAGGTAGGCTTATTACCTAATATCTGTTGAGAACTTAATATCGAAGAAAAGTGCATGTTTACTGAAATTAAACCCATAAACCTCTGTTAACATCCGATTAACAAAGTTCTTTCCTGAGGGTAGGAGAAAGAACAGAGGGAAGGGAGGGAGGGAGGAGAAGCCTAAAGTCTGCTCAGATGTCCTGCTAAGGGGAATCTGTCTGAGCATGCTGGGCTTAAGTTGCCAAACATCTTTTCTCTAAGAAATACTGGGGCGCTGCCGTGAGGCGGGTGAAATCAACCTGCTCGTTGCTTTTTGTCTCCCTCCCTCCTCCACCCCCAGCACATTGTGCAAGAGAAAGTTTAAACCATCTTCCTGTCAGGTGGAAGGTGAGGGTAAGCACCAGGTGGCCATGTCGCTGTTCCTCGTCCTCAGGGTACAGCTGCTGGGACAGAGGGCCAGGCCTTGGCCCAAGGCACACACTGTCCCTGCTCTGCTGGCTGGCTGGGTACAGTGTACGCACTTTGCCACCACAAGCTTGGGGATTTGGACTGAGAAGCCCGTTTCTGGTGCCGTGAGGTTGAACGATCATTAGGAATGCATGAAACGAATTAATTCTTTTGCAAGAGGAATTTTACCTGGCAAGGTCACGTCGGAAACCCCATGGCGACCATAATGAAAGCTCCTTCATGGAGAAGAGCTCTGAGACCTCACAAGGCTGCTTTCGTTCAGTTCAGTTTAGCCAACAGACTAAACCTTTAGGCTGATTCCTGCCTGGGTGCTGTGCGATCGACAGGCAAACTTGAGGGGCTCTGGCCCTAGGCAGAGACCTGCTTTGGTGACAGATACCCAGATTCTATGGCTAATATTATTTTTAATCATGGGCAAGCAAGGCTTGGGTTTAAAATTTGTAGAACTGATCATCATTTATTATTCTAAGATTAATACTATTTAAATATAAGAATCTTGGCCTGCCCAATCCTTGACTAAGTAAGTCAACAATTGTGCTTAGAAAAACACTAGACAAGGGGCATGCTAGATATCAGAATAAATAGACTTTATAATGGTTCAGTGACTCACTGAAATTTGTACTTTGGAGTAAGCTGCTTCCTAACTCTGAATTGCATTTTTTTTTCCTTAAGCACCACCTAGTTCTGGAATTTTCAGATTACCATGAAACATTTTTTTTTCTATGAAAGTCAGTGAAGGGTGGCCACGCTATAGCTCGCTGCTTCTCAGATGAATTCAAAGAATGAAGTATACATACGACCTCTGCGGCGGCCCTAGAATTCTACCTTCTCCTTTGTGACTGACTTTTCTTTGAGATGTCCCCTGCCATGCCACTGCGCATACCTGCTATTGAGGTATTTTTCTGTGTTGAGCTCCCCCATGATGCCCACTGATAGGCGAGCCAGGATAAGAAACGTAATACCAGACCTGTGCTTTGACATGTTGAATACCCAGAATGTGCTCAACAGAGCTGCTTGGCCACTGATGTACCCACTTTGTCTCAACTCAGCTGAGTACCATTCCCAGTTTTCTTCTGGTCTAGTTCAATTCTCTCTCCTCTGCCAATGGCCAAGACCATGAGTGAAATAGGGCCCTCATCTCTGAGAAACTATCAGAAATAAACACCTGACAAAATTAGGTGACATAATTTCCAATTATGTTCCTTTCTCCAGGAGGCAGAAAACAAATGAATATCTCATCTATTTATTGCATAATGGGGAGCTCCCATTTAAGGTGTTTTGAAGAATGGAGTTAAGTTTTCATGAAACATGGAAAACTAAGACAGTTTTACTGAGTTAGCAATGGTTCAAAGGCATGTGTGTAGGTGGGGACAGGTTTGGATAATAATACACAGTTCACTCAACTGGGAAAAGTACACTTAGAGGGACTAAAGATGTAGGATTGCATCTTTAATTGCCTTGGGCCCCAGGGATTTTGAAAGAGTGATGGGTGAGGGTATCAGAAGTCCCTTCACTGTGTATAATCAGAGGGGTGACATGAATAGAAAGGAGCATGAGCCTACGAAGGAGCTCAGGGAGCACATAATAAAAGATGCCAGGTATGACAAAACTCACTTTTGATCCCAGAACTTAGGAGGTAAAGTCAGGCTCATCTGGCAGTGGAGGTCAGTCAACTTTAACTGTGCATTGAGTTCAAGGACAGCCCGAGCTCCATGAGACCGTGTCCCTTCCAAACGCCATAAGAAATGTTAAAAATAATTATCCAAGTAAATGATAGTGAGATCTAAATTTTCTAGTGGCATATCTATCATGTGAGCAGAAAGTCTCTTGTCTTTGACTATGGATTAGCTCCAGAAGTCCTGATAGGAAACCAGCTGTGGAGTCACATTCTGAAGGCACACATTGCCACAGAAAGCCAGAGAGGCTGTGGGTCAGACTGAACTTCATGGACACAATGGAGACGCTAATTGTCAATTAGATGAGCGAAAGATGAGTTGAGTCTTCAGCTCAATTTTTCATCCTGAGTTGATGATCCATGGTCACTTTCAGGAGGTGCCTGGGTGCACAGGAGCAGTCTGCCATGAAGAGCGAAGAGCAGAAGATGGGAAGCTTCTCCATGAAAACTTCCTTGAACTCGGCTTGGTTTGAAAACCATGAGCAGAAGCCCAAACCCGTGGCTTCCCTGGAACTCTTCACTTCAGAGAGCTGCCCATTCCAAAGCCACAGTAGTCCATTTGCGGCTCAGTTTCACCGCAGGCGTCTGACTCATACATACCCTGGTTAGCGTTAGAGGTCAGGACTGCCTCAGACCAAGTCTGGGCTGGAGCTCAGCGGGCAGTTTGCCTCTGTTCAAGCAGGGTCTTGATCATGGAACTGTGACACTGGAGGCATGGATTTGTCACTGTCTCCTATAGAATCAGTCCTTCAGAAGCTGTAAATCCAGAGATCATTATTGGGCTTGTTGGAGGAAGTTCAAAGAGTAAGCATAGAGAAAGAGATGGGTCCCTCAGAAGAAGACTAGGTCTCAGAGTGGGCTGCAGGTTCCAAAGGTCACGAATTCTGCTACCTTCTACCCTTTTCCCATCCAGATTAAACCTGTATTAAAAGCTCTGTATTTTAAACCAACTTGACAGTGATACCGTAGCTGGTAGAGAAAGGTCTGATTGCTCCCACTTCAGTTTGAAGGTTAGGCTTAAAGGCAGTCTGGAAAACTTGACACCTCTTTTGGATGTTGGCAAGAGCTTAACAAATGGCACAGGACTGAATTCAGTTTGAGGGAACTGGGGTGTTTCATTTGCTGAAGCACTGGGGAGGGATTCTAGGAGATTAAGTGGTAGGTCTCAGGGTCTCTGCCTGCTGGCACTGTCCAGGCAGGATAAGAAAAGACAGGCAAATAGGGGAAACCGAATAAGGCTAAGTACATATTCTGGGCTTCGTTCACTTTCTGGATGAGTAAAAGGCTGGGTTTCCAGGATTTGGCACCTCTCATGACACGGTAGGAGAGAAGAGAGCTAGATACCTTTCAATGGGCCATTCCTCCATAGCGCCAGTAAGCTTAGAAAAAAGAACGTTAAAAAGAAAGTAGAACAAGGCTTCTTCCTCGTCTGTCATTAGACATCCCCAAATACTGGTAGCTTTTAACAGTAGACTCCAGGAGAGGCGGGTGGAAGCACCCTGAGCCAGCACACCCAGGACAAGAAACTGCAGGGTTCGGGGGTCATTGCCAAGTGGTGAGATGAACCTGATAGAGTTCCTAAATAACAGTATGCCCTCAGCCTCAGGCCTGACTTACACTATTCCAGTCGTGTGACCTGTCTCCTCCATGGATCTAAGATAACACTTATCACAGCAGGCCTTGGAATCCGGTCGCTTGCTCGTCTGTGTTCCTGCTTTCAGCACTGAACGGGAGCGCAATGACCATGACTTACTCAACTCTATGCCCCCGAACATTTGGCATAGGCCCTGGCCCTCGGCAGATGCCCAGAAATTGTGTAGAGCTGATTGGAATTTTGGCAGGGCTCCCTGCTTCTTGTTGGTAAAGCCCCTGGGTCTTCTTGCCTGATTTGCAAAGGATGAGAACTTCATATTGGAAAACCAGAAGCTGATTTTGGAGACCCTGACTCCGAAAGAGAAATAGAGCTGTGATTTCCTTTTCTAGAACCCTGGGCCAGTCCATTACCCTTCCACACTCATTTTTTCTGTGGGTGGTAAGAGGTGTGAAAATATTTCCTCAAGTTCCTGATTTTTATTCTTTCTTTTGTTTTTGCATTGTAAGTTCAAATATAAAATCTTTTTATGCAGTTTCACTTGCTTTATGCAGATCCTTGAAATAATGCCATTATATCACCTTCTAAATTTAAGCAGACTTATTAAGAAAGATACCACAGTGAAATACAAAAGAGCAAGCCTGGCACCGTTGAAATGAGAATCATCACTCATTAACTGGTTGCCCCTTTCCAATCACTGAATAAAAAAATCTTTTATAAACAGCAGGGCATTTTTCCCTTTGACAATCCTTGGCAATTTTTTTATGTTGAAATTTTCTTTTTAATTTTTTATTTCAAGCATATTTTTAATCTTTTCCCAATCATATTTGCTTTTATTAAACCTTAAAGGTGAAATACAATAAGATGTAATATTCCAAGTACATTCTAGTATAACTTGTTCATTTAAAGTCTCTAACCAATCTCCCAAAAGTAACACAGCCTGTTTCAAGTCAGTTATTTCATTAATTATCTTAATATCTGTTTTATTTTTGTGGGCCCAGTCTATTTTATTCTGATTCCAGTCTCTCAAAATCCAGCAATTTGAATTTCCTCATGAAGGGTCCTTGGCAATTTTTTTAATGTTTTGAATTGTTTAACTGATTTGTTCTTGGAAAATTCCACACATGTGCACAATGCATAGCGGCCATGCTCATTCTCCGTGCTCCCCCATCTGCCTTCTTGCTCTCCACACCTCCATTCTTCCCTACAAACCTATTTCTCACATCCATGCCTCTTCTTTTTTTTAATATAATTTTTTTTATTGAAAAAAAAAAGATTTCCGCCTCCTCCCCGCCTCCCATTTCCCTCCCCGTCTCCCCTTTCCCCCCTCCTCCCTCTCCTCTCCCCCTCCCCCCCACTCCTCTCCCCCTCCCTCTCCAGTCTGAGGGGCAGTCAGGGTTCCCTGCCCTGTGGAAAGTCCAAAGTCCTCCCCGCTCCATCTTGGTCTAGGAAGGTGGACATCCAAACTGGCTAGGCTCCCACAAAGCCAGAACATGAAGTAGGATCAAAACCCAGTGGCATTGTCCTTGGCTTCTCAGCAGCCCTCATTGTCCGCCATATTCAGAGAGTCCGGTTTTATCCCATGGTTTTTCAGTCGTAGTCCAGCTGGCCTTGGTGAGCTCACAATAGATCAGCCCCACTGTCTCCGTGGGTGGGTGCACCCCTCGTGGTCCTGACTTCTTTGCTCATATTTTCCCTCCTTCTGCTCCTCCTTGGGACATTGGGAGCTCAGTCCAGTGCTCCAGTGTGGGTCTCTGTCTCTATCTCCATCCATCTCCAGATGAAGGTTCTATGGTGATATGCAAGATATTAATCAGTATGGCTATAGGATAGGGTCATTTCAGGTTCTCTGTCCTCAGCTGCCCCAGGAACTAACTGGGGACATCGCCCTGGGCACCTGGGAGCACCAAATCTCTTGCCAACCCTAAGATGGCTCCCTTAATTAAGATGTGTGCTTCCCTGCTCCCCTATCCGACCTTCCTTTATCCCAAACATCCCGTTTCCCAAGTTCCCCCCAACCTCCCCTTCTCACTTTTCTCTCCCCATCTCCCCTTACCTCCCTCCCCCCCCCCCCCAAGATCCCATTTTTTGCCCGGCAATCTTGTCTACTTCCCATAATCAGGAGGATAGCTATATGTTTTTCTTTGGGATCACCTTCTTATTTAGCTTCTTTAGGAGATCAAATTATAGACTCACTGACCTTTATTTATCTCTAGAAACCAATTATGAGTGAGTACATCCCAAGTTCATCTTTTTGGGTCTGGGTTACCTCACTCAGGATAGTGTGTTCTATTTCCATCCATTTGCATGCAAAATTCGAGAAGTCATTGTTTTTTACCGCTGAGTAGTATTCTAATGTGTATATATTCCACACTTTCTTCATCCATTCTTCCATTGAAGGACATCTAGGTTGTTTCCAGGTTCTGGCTATTACAAATAATGCTGCTATGAACATAGTTGAACAAATGCCCCTGTCATATGATAGGGCATCTCTTGGGTATATTCCCAAGAGTGGCATTGCTGGGTCCAGGGGTAGGTTGATCCCGAATTTCCTGAGAAACCGCCACACTGATTTCCAAAGTGGTTCATGCCTCTTCATTTTGTTCTGTGACCCACTGAATTTAACCACGGCTGTCTACAGCACCATAGGCTCGCAGATGTCTGTAGGAGCTTGGAGGAGCTCACGCGAGCAAATCTTGCCTGGCGTTTGGGGTTTTAAATTCCCACAGGTTCACAGTGGGACAAGACTGTTAAGGGCTTTTCTCCCCCAGCAACCTGCCGAGCACCTTGTGGCTCTGTGGAAACTGGAGAGCAGGGAGAACGCGTCCAGTGCAGCCGCAGTTCCTTTTCTTTGCACACTGCTCCTGCAATACCTGATGTCTTCAGGCACGGGGCAAGATCCTCAAGGTCTGGCGGGCCACCGGGAAGACTGACAAGAAGTCCTCTTTCAAATTTTGACTGGCAGAGCAAGAATCAACTTGAGGGTAATTGGAAAGTTCTTAGGACATCTCAGAAATATCCAAGGCAGAGTCAGACTATCAATTTAGACCAATACTGTCTATTTCTCTTCCCTGTAAACTGTAACTAATAATGCTTTATAGTAGTTATAGAAAGTTAAAGTGTAAAACAGAAAATAATTGAAACTCACAGTGCTACACAAATCTAAGACTGTCATGGTAGAGAGCCTGAAAGCTAAATCTTCCTCTGAGATAGATGAATGAGATGTGCCTTGATCTCACTGGCTAAAATTGCAGTCCTATTTGTGCCCAAGCTTTGCTATGTTGTACTCCTAGATCAGTGGTTCGTAACCTTCTTAAGGCTACAAACCTTTAATACAGTTCCCCATATTGTGGCGACTTCAACCTTAAGATTATTTTCATTGCTACTTTGTAACTGTCATTTTGCTACTGTTGTGTATCGCAATGTAGATATTTGTGTTTTCCAATGGTCTTAGGTGACCCCTGTGAAAGAGTTGTTTAATCCCCGAATAGGTTGTAGCCCACGGGTTGAGAACCAATGCCCTGGATCAAGTTTTTAAGCAGTACATTTTGTCAGTTCAGACTTAGTGGCTTGAAGAATACGAGACACTAGGATATAAAAGAAAGCCTGAATATTCCTTGGCTTTTCTTTGATTATTAACTCAATGACACTTTTAAAGTGGGGAATCTTCACGAAGATGCCATGAAAACTGCTTGTTCTCATGTGCAGTCTGCAGAGATTGGAAAATCGGTTGTAATTCAACCTGCAAGTATTATCAGATAACAATAATTACATAAAACACTTTGTAGCAGTAATTATTTTTGTTCCAATATATTATAAGATGTGATACTTTTGGAAATATATGAATACGTTTACTTCTTTTGCATTATCTATACCTGAGTTTCACCCCACAGAGCCGGAAGCATGAGAGACGGAAATCACAGCTGAGATTGTAGGATTGAGGGGAGAAGGAAGTTAGTCCGGCTGCTGAGAGGCAAAACCAATACTTTATGTTCACAGAAAGACGATTAAATGGAAATGAGGCTTGTTAGAAAAGATTCCTCAATTCTCCTGACTCCTGCTTTCGCCAAGCTCAGGTGACTTGGTGGCAGCATTTTGTTTGAGGAGGACAGTGGCCTCACAGGAAGAGAAGTTGGCAGAGCCTGGGTTTGCCCAGCCCATGATTTGGTGAGATCAGATATCCAGCTCTGCTGGGGACTCACTGTATTGTTCTGTGTGAAGAGACAGAGAGATCACTCTAGAAGAATCTAGCTAAGTGTGGAGAAACCCGAAGACACCAAGATAGAGCTACCTCCAAGACTGTCCCCAGGCACTGAGGCCGTGACAGCCCGGGGAGGAGAATGTGCAGTCCTCACCATCTTGCTTACAATGAAACAATGGACCAACACTAAAGACACAGACTATGCAGCGTGATGTACCAATTAGTTTTTCCTGCCCTTTTTGTCTCCATTAACTCTTTTCAAACAGTTTATCTAGTTTTTCAAGTTAGTAAGCATAGCATCAGGTTCGTCACTCATCTTGAAAATTCACGCTTGTTGATTCTCCTTTTCCTCTTCCTCGGTTCCTATTTTGCCCTTCTGCTCCCCTACCACCTCCTTTCCACTCGCCTACTTCCCTCCGTGTCCTATTGCCAACCCCGTTCCTTTTTCCTCCCCTTGTCTGCTTTCATAGACTATACTAGAGTTGGTTCTTTGAAAAAAAAAAATAATAAGATTGTCAAAATCTTAGCCATTGACTTCTTAAATATTTCAATGCTTTTTTTTAAAGAAAAAAAAAGACAATCTCAGTTTTAGACCACATAGTCCTTGAGCTCCCACCCTGCCTGTCCCTCCATGTGTTTGTATGACAACCCATGGCAGCTCATGCTCCGATGCACACAAACTCAATGTCCTTTAACGGAAGGCATTTGTCAATAACATTCCACATTTGCTGTTAATTGGAGAGTTTAATCTAAGTATTCAATGAATGATTAAGAGGTAATTAAAAATATAACTTACCCTCAAGAGGTCTTGGATTATATTCCTACGAATATAAAAGTGGAGCAAATAAACAAAAGGATAAACTGTAAAATGCCACGTTTGAAATTGGTGAGTCCTGTTTTAGATCATGTAAAATTGCTAGAACTTTGAGTGAACTTTCTATTTTCATTAAATCTATTTATTTTATATTTGATGCAAAAACAATATAAAAGATTATTTTCATTTAATATTAGGCTGGGTGAAGTTTTCTTATTTATTTATTTATTATTTATTTGTTTTTTGTTTTTTTGAGACAGGGTTTCTCTGTGGTTTTGGAGCCTGTCCTGGAACTAGCTCTTGTAGACCAGGCTGGTCTCGAACTCACAAAGATCAGCCTGCCTCTGCCTCCCAAGTGCTGGGATTAAAGGCATGTGCCACCACCGCCCAGCTTGGGTGAAGTTTTCAAATAAAGAAAATAGAAAGTTTAATTCCTTAGTTTTGACTTATAAAATTATTCTTTTTCTTTAACTTAATAAGTTTTTTATTCTTTTCATGGGGACCTTACAAAAATATCTCTTGATTATAAGAAAAATATATATATATATATATATATATATCTTTAAAGACAATTCTATAAATAATAAAATATTATAAACATATCACATTTTACCTTTATTTTTTAATATTTTATTCTTTGTGAATTTTATGTAATGTATTTTGAGTATATCCACTTCTAATTCTTCCCCTCTTCAATTACTTCCAGAACAGATCCCCTCTCCTCCTATCTCACTGAACAAATTCATCCTCTTCTCCCTGTACCCTAACCTTCACGCCCTCTTTTTTTTAACCCATGGAATCCAATTGTGTTGCCCACATACTTACAATATGAGGTCATCCATAGAGTGTGGGCCTACCAGGAGCTCTACCCTTGCAAAAGCCTCAACCCACCCCCAAGAAAGCATCAACTTTACAGTTCTTCACTTAGGCGTGGAGGTTCATGACCCCTTCCCCTCCCAGGCCATGGCCCCTTCCTTGCTCTCCATGCTAGAATGCTGACTGACGATCCCATGCAGACCTGTTCACACAATCACAGCTGCACAAGTTGACTAATGAAAAGGTCCAAAGGATGCTGATCTACTCAAGTTCTCCCTGACCTTTGACTTTAACAGACTTTTTGTGGTGGCCAGATTTTCCTGCAAACAGTATAGGAATTAGGCTCCTCCCACCTACCATTTTAATCAAAATTATAAACCACCATCTATAAATTCAAATTTTAAATTTTAAAAGGGAAGATTTAAAGACTGGCTTAGGTCTGTAGTGTCCCTGGGGGCTGAGGTTGTAGGGGGGCAGTACTCAAACCCAGCTTGGACCACACATGCTGAGGCTAGACTGGGGACAAAAAAAAAAATACAGTCTCTGAAATCCATCCTGTCTGTAGTGTTGTCTCTTCTGCAACCGAGTCAAGAAGAAAATAAATTTCATAACACACCTGATTCCTAAATTTCTTTTGTTCCAACCTAAAGCTCTGTAACTTTATTGAGGAAGTTTATCAGTTTACATGGGAAAGGCAAGGGATGGAACAGAAGGAACAATTTTCTTTTCTTTTTTATGTTTTTTTTTTCTTTTTTATTGAGCTCTACATTTTTCTCTGCTCCCCTCCCTGCCTTTCCCTTCCCCCCTTCAGCCCTTTCAAGGTCCCCATGCTCCCAGTTTACTCAGGAGATCTTGTCTTTTTCTGCTTCCCATGTAGATTAGATCTATGTAAGTCTCTCTTAGTGTCCTCGTTGTTGTCTAAGTTCTCTGGAATTGTGGTTTGTAGGCTGGTTTTCTTTGCTTTATGTTTAAAAATCACCTATGAGTGAGTTCAAAGGAGCACTTATTATCATAACTATAGAAAATTGTTTTTCTTATATTTGGGATCTTTTTATTGATAGAGTCTGAATTTCTAAATAAAAGTTAAAATTACCTTTAAAAATTATACACATGCACACTTTTTATTTTGTTTATATTTTTATTTATCAAAGTTGTCTAAAGGAACAGACATGATAGAATTAATACATCTCTCTGTGTGTATATTAACACATGTGTACACTGTGTTTATAAAAGGGTATTTAGATTGGTTATGGATAGGATGATTAGGGTTAGGGTTGACCTGCTGCTCTAACAAAGGCTGTCTCTCACTGGAGAGACTCTCTTCTCTAAAACATAACTGAAGTGAATAAAATCAAATAGGCCAGAGCTAAACCAAAGTAAACCAACTAAATTAACTGAATAGATCTGAAATAAGCCGATAGAACTGTGTGGAACCATGCAGCTTTCAACAAAAGAGAAGCACACCACACCAAACCAAACTGTTCTGAATAAAACAGAACAGAGCATCACACCATACTATCATAATTGGGACAACAGCCCCTGCCAGAGAGAAGCATTTCTCTCTGGTAAACAGTCACTGGTAGGTTGTCCATGCCATGCCTAAGCGGATGACTCCATATACATATGCATACAGTTGTCCGTGGTTGAAGTCAGTGAATTATTAAAAGAAGAGGACATGTAGTTCTAAGGAAGATATATTAGGAGAGCCCATGGGTTGTGAGATGAATGGCAAATGAAGATAGTCAAGATTCGATGTATGGAAGTACGAATTTCATGGCGGCAGCACTCCCCAGCTAATCAAATGGATGAGATCTCCTGGCCAGTTGTCATCCTAACATCTCTCAGCTCTGACCAGTGTCAGAAGAGCTAAACACTATTGGTGAGGAAGAGCCATAGATGTAGGCTTGAATTAATGATGAAAAGTTAGCACAGACTGCTTGCCACTGCTTGCTGTCAAACAGAGAGGGCTGAAGAAGAACTCCAGATACAGCTTCATGCTCAGAGATGGAATCATCCTCTGTTGGAAGGTGATCCCATTTTGTTCTATCTTGTAGAAGTCAAAATTCAGACACACTGAAACTGATCTATGTTCCGGGTTTACAATTTTTCTTTCTTGCCTTTGTTGACCTTATCAACCCCAGCAAGCAAGGATACATCAATTCGCTCAGACAGTGATCATGCAGCCACAAAACCATCTTTGTGTCAAATTAGAGCTACCAGCAAGAGCATGATCAGTAAGTAGTGTCATGCCTGCGACATGACTCAAGCTCTGTGGGCTCATGGGATGGTCTTCTGAAGCTGTATGAGATGCAGAAGATAGAAGATGATGCTGAGGCTGAGGTACCATTTTCCAGAAAGTTGTATACAACTAAGTGAGTGTACTTTCCCCAGTAGGTAGAACAGAGACGTGCAATTATCAAGGACAACCACAGTGGCTAACTTGGGGGATTTGCATACCATATTTCAGCTCTCAGTATCATTGTGTGTTTCAGTATCTCTTTTTTCTTTTTTCTCCTTTTGGTTTTTTGAGACAGGGTTTCTTGTGTAGCTTTGGAGCCTGTCTTGGAACTCACTCTGTAGACCGGACTGGCCTAGAGCTTACAGAGATCCTTTTGCCTCTGCCTCCTGAGTGATGGGTTTAAAGGTGTGTACCACCATTGCCCAACTCAGTATCTCCTTTTCATAAAAAATATTGTTTGAAATGAATAGTGGATACGTAAGATGTGGCCCCAGAGTTTATAGTAAGAAAATAAAAAAATAGAACACATGATAAAAATGAAAGAAATAATTCATAATTATTTTGAGAACACAGGGAGAAAGTTTTTAAGAAGAATGTGTTTTTATTGTTGTTTGGAATTTTGCTTATACTGTATTTCATAGGTAGACAGGATGGAGGTAGGAATCAAGAGAATTATAAATAACATGAGAGGTGATGGTGAAATGGCTCAGCTGGTAAGATGCTGGCTGTGCACCCTGAAGACCAAAGCTCAAGTCCCAGCATCCTCTTGTGCATGCCTGTAACTTCAGCACGCTTCAGGTGGGGGCAAGGTGGATACGTGAGGCTTGATAGAACTGAGTCTCACTCCAGGTTCGGTGAGAGATTCAGGGAGAGTGTAACTTGATAACCATCTCTTTCTAGCTGACAGCAGTACACAGATGTGCACACAAACATGCATACATAGCACACTCATACATGTACACTCACGTGCAAAATGATTTCTTTTAAAGAAATAGCAGAATAGACTTCCAGAACAAGATGATGAAGTGGATCTGGGGAAATGGTTAACCATGTTGATATGGAGATGAAAGTCATTTAGGCACAAGGCAGTGATACTGCGTGGGGATGAGGATGTGTGCAGATGTGGGTAATGGGAGTGGGAAGGGATGAGAAGGGAAGGAATAGGCCAGGTTCACTGCAGAGCAGACAGAAGACAAGGCCACCTGGCTGCAAGGTCATTTCCATCTCCATTCCTCTAAATCTTGCGTCCAAATTCCACCTATGCACCAAAAAAGAAAAAGAAATTCATAGACCCTTCCCATAGGGTGGATCTGTCACTGGGAAACGCTTTTCCATTTAGATGAAGTCACATGGTTAAGCTGCAGCCATGAAATAGAGGAAAAATCATGTGAGCCATTTTTAGAGCTGAGTAGATTCTCTAGGTTCAAACTTAGTTTTCTACTACAGGGAGATAATCTTGAGCAAGTTATATCATATTTGCTCCTCCACTAAGCTGCCTAAGTAATGCCTACCTCAGAAAGCTAAGACTTTTAGATGAGTTAATACATTGTCAGAAGGCCAATAATTCAGATGAATAGCATCACCAATCCCAGCCAGGATAGTAATATAGGGTTCATTGCTGAACAGATGTTTTCTGTTTTTTTTTCTAAACTGAAGGAAGCAAGGGTCCCCAGGAGGGAGCTGGGGATCCCAGGACATGCCATGCTCCTGAGAGTCAGGAGAGTAGTGTTCATATCATAGGTGTTTTCTGTGGCACAGACCCCAAGCTAGAACCCAGCAACCCCTTTCAAGGTCGTTTTCTCTTCATGGACATGGCAAGATTAAATATTGTGAGTTCTACAGAACCATCTCTTCCACCTAAGAAAAACACAAATGAAAACCAACAAAACGACAGGGCATGCTTGTCTGTGGGTCCCAGGGAATTTGCCTGTGAAGTACCTGAAGGGGAATTGGTACTTGTGCAAGCAAATATTTGTGACAAGAACTTGAAATAGGGAGACAGCTCAGATGCAACCTTAAGTAAACACCTATCTTGTCCTGGGCACGTATTTTTGCCTTGAAGTAATGAGTTTCTTATAATAGTTATTTATTTGACAAGTATTTACACAGTGCTTACTACTCGGAAGGTATAACGAGAAATCACTACAACAGTGCCCGGAAAACCTAAGCTCTGCTGTCCCTCTCCCTAGGCCAAGGGATAAGTGCCCAGAAATGTCATTTTTAAGGCTGCCTTTTATTTTTATAACACAAAATTTCAATTCATAGAGCAGGCACTATCGTTCCACACAGGTTCTTGCTAAAGGCCCAGAAAGTAGATAATATGGCTGAGTCTACTTGACACTAGAAAACAAACTGAAGATCACAGAATTCAAAGTAGGGATGTGGCTGACATTCAGGTCTGGGATGTTTGACTATCACACCCCTGCTCTTTTCTTCACTCTGCATCACTCTCTTCAACTCTCTATTTTCCCCTAAGAATAATTTAAAATATGATTTCCCCCCTCAGAGTTGGCAGGATGATAATATCAAAGAGATGAACTTGGAACAAAAAAGAGGGAGAAAGTTAAGCAATTCTCAGAATTACCAAGAGCATTTGATTCCAATCTTTCAGGTAAGCCATTTACTTATTAAAAGCCAGCCTTTTGAAGCTGGATACAATTGTACAGGATGACTAGGTAGAACATGGAAGTCCTTCTTCCCCCTTCATCCCCAGCCAGAACACTGGGCTGCTGTTTTGCCAGCTAGAGAGTCGGGCATGCTGCAACATTGTGTCTGCAGGAACCTAGAGGTCTGGTAAGAGAGACCTTGCAATAAGGTGCCCTAGATTCAAGTCCTACATGAATTCCAACTTCCTAGAGGGTGTCACAAACCCAACTGAAAACAAACAATGCTCTGTAGGCATTCCTTTCTAATCTGTTAAGTAGAGAGATGTGTCTCGGCTGACAAAGTCCCACTGACTTCCAACTCCTTTAATGGTCTGTGACTTTGGGCAAATTGAACCTCAGTTCCCTCAGCAGTAATTGAAACTAATAATTTTTTGTCCTGATTGTCTATCTCTTTCTGTTTGGGTGACTCCATCCAGCAGGTTACTAAACACAAATTTAATTATAAAATAGGGTTTATCTTGTACTTACTGCCAGTAAGTGACTTTTTTTTAAATTCATTAGAATGTTAGAATGTGAAAAAAAATGCTAGCGATCTTCACAGGGCCCTTCAGGAGTTAAATGCTTGGGCATCTGGTGAAATACTGGCCTCAGCTGTTTAAGTAACATCTCAGGGGGTCAAGTTTCTCTTCTCTTTCCAGTCCATCTGCTCACAGCGTGTCATGATAAACACTTCTGAGTTACAGAGCAGAGAGTACACAGCAACGAGACAGGGACAGTGTCTTGGAGCTTGGCTAGACAATAATATTAGAACAAAACAACACGCAGGCATCCACCCCCACCCCCAACCCCACCCCACCCCACCCTGCCTGTCTACCCTGGCTCTGCCTTTTCTGCCTGTGTTTCCAAGCTGCATGTCTGACTGCAAGCTTCACATAAGAAGTCAAGCTCCCCGAAGTGGTTGGAGCAAGGGCAAAGACAGTCCTGTTTTGTCAAAATAGTTCCAGGTGGAAAATCTAGGTGCCACTTATCCTGAGTTCAATGAAAGTAGAATATGCCATGTGGTTAACAGTCCCTAGAAGAGAATTCTCTCACAGTGCCCTGGGGACCAAGGCTCTTGGCTTAACAGGATGCTGCAGCTCCTTCTCAGACTTTAGCAGAACCACTGAATGTCTGTCCTCAGTATCTTCATTTTCCTCATTCCCTACATCATCACTGCTGTCATCAAGCTTAAAAGAAAATCTGTGATTAGATTAATGGAAAATGATCTGAATAAAACAGATCTCAAAAGAACCACAGACAGGCAATAAATATGGGAAATACGCCTGATATCTTCAACCATAAAAGAAATGTAAATAAATACGAAATTTAAGTTGCAATTGGCACCAGCCAGAACAGCTATCATTTTTTAAAATAACAAATGCTTGAAAGGTTTTTTTAAATATAAAATATAAATTAAAAAAATATTTTTGGAAGAACGTTTATACACTATTGGTAGAAATATCACAGTCCAGACAGTATGGGAATTAGTAGAGAGGTTCCACATAAAAACTAAATATATGAGTATTATATCATCCAGTTAAGCCATTCTTAAGCATAAAATCAAAGGAAATAGGATCCGGAAGCAGAGGACACACCTGCGCACACAGGCTTAGGAAAGCACTAGTCACAGTCGCCAAGCTATGGAATCAGCACTTTTGATAACTGCCCAAATATTAAACTAACGCCAAGAAAAATGACATAATAAAGAAACTACACACTATAAAATGAAATCTTGTCGTTTGCAGAAAAATAGATAAAATAGATGGGACTGGACGGCGTCCTGTTAAGTAAAATTTTTAAGAACGACATGGTGGTATGTATAAAATGTGTTCTAGCCTACATGGAAACAAAACAGAAAGGGAAGACGAAGGAGGTGAGCAAGGCTGAGGAGAAGAAAGGGTTGTGACTTGGGGAAAGGTGGGAAAGGAGCAAGGGAGAATGGGCACGATCAAAGCTCGATTGTGCATGTTTGGGGGATCACAAGGAAATTCATGAATTTGCACAACTAGCATTAATAATTATCATAACAAGTGTCTGGCAGACTTTGGTACATAGGGCATAGCTATATATATATATATATATATATATATATATATATATATATGTCTTGGATGGAAGAAAGAGCGTTGTGGTGACAAGCTCTTGGACAGCTGACAACTGTGTCCTCTGAATTTTCTAGGGAGGGTCAGTATTGCAGAGCAAGGGAGTACAGTAATCAAAGTTGGGGCTCAGACTCCTGGCTTTGCTCTCCACATTTATTGCTCCATCCTGTGCTGCTCTGTTTCTTAAACGTTTGGCTACAGTGAATGTCAAGACCTGCCGTCATCCTACACTCCTCTGCAGCAATACAGTCTCCAAAACCCCTTTGCAAACCTTGAAGTTACTAACACCAACATATAGGATTATACCCACAGAGTCCTAGTAGTGACAATTCCCTAACTGTAAAATTTCAGAGGATAGTTTTTCCATATTTTTTAAATTAAAATTTACTTTTCATTTTACATACCAAGTCCAGTTCCCCTTCCCTCTTTTTCCTTCCCCCTGTCCACTTCCCTTCTCCAATCCCCCATTCACTCCTCAAAGGTGATGAGGCCTTCCTTGGGGAGTCAACAAGGTCTGGGATACCAACTTGAGGCAGGATCAAACTCGCCACCTTCCCTGTATCAAGACGGGGAAAGGTATGCATCCTCACCGTAGGGAATGAGCTCCAAAGTGTCAGTTCATGCACCTGGATAGGTCCTGATGTGACTGCCATCTTCCCCCAACAGATCAAGCCACACTACTGTCACCTACATCAAGAGGTTCTAGTTCAGTCCCATGTGGTTCCCCAGCTGACAGCCCAAAGTCCATGAGATGAGAGGACATTTTTTTTAAAAAATTTATCCTTGAAAATAGTTTCTTATCCATATCTCAGAAATATAAATTCTTTATGCAATAAAAATAATGGATGAGGAAGGAAAAAGGAAAAGAATGCCAACCTGCCAGCCACAGGCGTCAGAGGTCGGGCAGAGAGTAATACCATCTTCTACCACTGGCACAGATGGGAGCTCATGACACTCCACTCTTAGCTGAGATGCTATTGGTAGTTAGTAGTTATGTGGGGGGGGGGGAGGAGGGAGGTCAGTCGCTTTTCTTCAGTGGCGTAACCAGTAGTATGTTGCCCATGGTCTAGTAAATAACCCTACATTCATGAAGGTACAAGTTAAACTCAATGGACTGAGGGTGGGTATGAAAGTCAGGGCAGGGAGAGGTGTTGGGAAGAAGGGTTCTATTGGCAGTGAGAAGGGAACAGCAGAGAACTGGGAATGATTCTTATCAAAAGACCTTACATGTAGATGGATGTGTAAAATTGTCAATGAATAAATAAAAAATTATTTTAAAAAAGGAAAAAGAACAACAACAGTAAAACAAAAACATGAGAATCTTGCCTAACAGTATTATCTTTATCAGTAAAGTCATCCAGATGTGTCCTCCTCCTGGAAGAAAAACAAAGTATGTTCCTTCCCCCCAAACACTCTGTACCTTCTCCCTGTGACTCGGGTATCCATCATATTTCAGTCATTTGCCTGAAGAGCAGAAATAACAGGCAACAGTCAATGCCAATCTTTGTTTGCTATGGGAGTCAGATCATAAATACATGAGATGGACTCTGATTTTACAGATTTCCTGTCTGTAAAATCATTTTTTGATATAACCAAATTTTCACACATGGTGGGGAGGGTATATTGCAGGCCCAAGATGATTAAAAACCAGTTCGACTCACTGTTAGCTACCAGAGTGATATCAGGCAGCAGGGCCAAGCCTTTCCAACACCTGTACGGAATTAGGGAACATAAGCAAGTGTGGAGTGTATGCAACCAGAGGTGACATACACACATGTTCAGGTGAGTGGAATGTGCAGCAGAGATTAGTAATACAGCCACGGCTCACAAATGCAGATGAATGAACAGCTCCAAAGATCAATACAGATAGATTGCAAATACAGCCATGATTTGAAAGCATGCCACAAAAGACCGCAGCTAATACGGCCCCATTTGCATAGAGATTGAAGCAGTCCGAGTTAAGCACTATATTGATTGGCAACATAATCTGCAAGGCAAGCAAAAACAATGGTGAGTGGCGTTCAGAATGCTATGACCTTCGAGAAAGGGGGAAAAGGTTATTTAAAACAGTGGGTCTCAATCTTCCTAAGGCTGCGACCCTTCCCTCATGCTGTGGTGACCTCAATCCATAAAATTATTTTTGCTGCTACTTCATAACTACAATTTTGCTACTGTTATAAATCATAATGTAAATATATTTGTGTTTTCCAATGCTCTTGGGTAACCCCTGTGAAAGGGTTGTTTGAATTCCAAAGGCATCATGGCCCACAGGTTGAGAACCCCTGACTTAAAAGATTCAGGCCACTTGGTGACTTCAAAAATACTATCAATATGCTACGGGGTGAAGAAATAACAACATGACTGCCACACTTTTGGTCATGTGACTATTTGTACATTTCAAATCAAAGAAATAAAACAATGTATACAAAATGTCACAATATCTATACCGAATGAAATGAAACCCATCTTTTGTTCCAAGCCTGTTCAATGGTTCCTGCTGCACACAATCTCCATCAGCTTCCTGGATGGCTTCTTTTCCTCCAGTGAATGCTCTTCGTTTGCATCCTGTTAGCCCGCATTTTGTTGCAAGTGGACATGACTGTGGACAGATCTGGCCCATTGAGGACTGGAAGCGTCCAGGAAGCTGCACCTGTGCCTTACCATCTCTCCCTCCCACAGCCAGCCTTCCTTGATCATCAGTGGTCCCATAGATGATGACTATTGGGTTCTACTCTCAAGAGCTTTCATTTCAGACCTTGATTTTATGATGCTGAGCTAAGGATAGCTCCCACACACATTCTCCAGTTCTAGGAAATGCTAGTCACCTTGATCTTCCAGAACCAAAACTTCTAGGTTTCTCTGAGACTCCACTGACATGTTTGCAAGTATACACAGTAAGTATTATGTATACATCTGTTTGGGCCTTTGAAGGTAGTAGACCCTCAACGTATATTATTGAGTGGTTTGGGCTCTTACTTCATCATGTTTCATGTCCATAACTGATGTATTGACACAGACTATGACTTTAATAGGGAGTAGTAGCTTGTTCCAGCAAAGGAAAAGACTGAGATGTTCTGGAAGGAGGCACTCAGGAACACAGGCTCCACTAAAAAATTTGGGTGAGCATTTTTCAGCCCTGTGCTCTCTCAATTGTTAGAGGTCACTAAGAAAGGAGCTGTGAAGAATTATTATATATTTTGGGATCACATAACAGGATACAGAGACAGCTATAGAGCCCAGAACAAGCATAAAACATATGCCCTAAATTGAAATGAATAAAACCTGCTTCATTATAAAATGAAGTTAGTTATCAACACATTTCTCTAAATGTAGAATTAGATCTCTGAGGAATCCTCCCTCACAGTTTCAGAATTTTCTGAAATTGCTTTAAATTTTGTTTAAAAGTTTAAAATATTATAAAGCTATTTATTAACATTTGGGGGGGAAATTATTAAAAAGGGACAGAACTGTGTGTATGTGCAATATCATATTGCAAAGTCACTTGACCGTAAAGAAACTTATCATGATCCTTGGTCCACTCAAAGGCTGTGGCTGGAGAAATCACACACTTTGGGGGAAATTTACCACTAATGTTTTACCAAGTGGGCATACAGTCAAAAAAAAAAAAAAAAAAAAGCTAGTGCTGTTCTCAGCCATAGGTAGAGAGGCTTCTTTTGCATTAGTCAGTGGCCATTATGGAGACTCAGAAATGTTCAAAATGCTGAGAAGAAATGACTGGAGAGTACTCAACCCTAGACAGAACCTATCTATCACCTCCTCTCAGGCTCAAGGAACATCACAGAAGAGGAGGCAGAAGAACATTAAGAGCCAGAGGTGGGGGCTGTGAAATGTCTTCTGGTACAGCACAATTCTGGCAATCATGAACACACAGCATCCAGAGACATCTGGACAGGACTGGGTCCTCCAACATTGGAGAAATGGGGAAATGGGGCAGGGAGTTTATGATCTCTACCAGGAGCTATGGCTAGGTACTAATTGCCAAGGGGGCTGGAAAAGAGGGCAAGGGTGTTCAAGGTATCACTTTCTTTAAGACTATAACCAGTCTTAAATTGCTCGTAGTTCAGTAGATAACCATACCTAACCCACACAAGCATCCTTAATTAAACTGAGCAAGTCAGAAACAATGGACGTAGGAAATGGGGTGGTTGGAAGCTGGAGATAGAAGTGAGGGAAAATAAGAGATGGCAATAGGTAGGAATATTATCACAATACAATATACGTATTTATAAATATTTTTTAAAGACGTTAAATTAGCAAATAACTATACAAGGAAAAATGGTCTAGAGAGTTCCCACATACCACTCATCCAGTTTACCCCAACATCACTACCTTATCTATTTGTCTTAATTAAAAAGCTAATTCATTCATTATTGTCAACTAAACTCCAGATATTATTTTGGACCAAGTAAGTCTTTACTTGCTGGCTTCTGTTTTGTCAAGAATCCAGTCTAGGATGGCACATTGAGCTTATGAATTTCTTGCATATAGAAATCATTTGTATGATATAATATATAAGAGATATTTACATTACGTTGAGTTGTCCATAATCAGAAAAATGTTTATCAACCAAAAAACAACAGAGCAATATAAGAAAAAAAAAAGCTTGTGAAGGGAAAAGAAATATTGTGGACTGGCCTCCACTATATCTGGTGAAGTTTAAGAAAAACTCTTTATGTGTTCTGAGGCTTCCTCGCATACCTTATCTGGTGCCCGACAGGAAGCAAGTATAGGAACATGTAGTTTTTAACCAAATAATCATTTGATCAACTCTGACAAAAGCACTACCAGAATGCAATGGGGAAAGCACAGTCTCTCTGATAAATAACATGGAAAAAAACTGGATATCCATGCATAAAAGAATTAAATTGCAACCCTAACCTAGTCCATGCACACACAAAACCAACAACAACAAAAACAAAACAAATGGTTTGAAGACTTCGCATAACTCCTGAAGCTATTAAAGTAACTGGGAGAAAAACATAAGGGAAAAATTGAGTGACATCATGCTAAGAAATTACTTCATCAAGGATATAGCTCCAAAAGAATAGGCAGCAAAAGCAAAACAAGCACATGTGCGTGATGACAGTAGTGAAAAGTTTCCACACAGCGAGACAGTTAAGAAGCAGAGAAGGAAGACAGGAGCTGGGGAGAGGGTTTGCAAACAACACGCCTAAGGATTCATACCCACATTGGAAAGAAGCTTGTATACTTAAGGCACAAGAAAACAAATGACTTGATTAGAACACAGACATGAGCTCCACCCTGATATCCTCTTAAACAGGAAACCCAGACATGACCCACAAGGGGACTGGCGAGACGGCTCTGTTGACAAAGGACTTCCTGCACAAGAATGAGGACCTGAGTTTAAATCCTCAGGACCCACATGTAAAACAAGCATGGCAGTGCACACCTGTAATCCTAGTACTCAAAAGGCAGAGGCGGGAGGACCACGGGAATTTACTAGCCTGGTAGAAGAACTAATCAAATTGCTGAGCTTCGGGTTCAGTGAATGACCCTACCTCAAAAAGCAAGGCAAGGGAAGCAGTGAGATGGCTTAGTGGTAAAGGTGCTTTCCACATGGCTAGAAGATCTGAGTCCAATCCCCAGAACCCAAATTGCTAAAAATTTACTCCCAGATTTTGTCCTCTGACCTCCATATACTTATTATGTCCCACCCCACAAAATCAATGTCAATTTTAGAATAAAAATGTGTGATGGAGGTGGGTCTTGCATCTTATCTGTTGCTTTCATTGGTTAACTAATAAAGAAACTGCCTTGGCCCTCATAGGACAGAAAATTAGGTAGGCAGAGTAGACAGAACAGAATGCTGGGAGAAAGAAGCTGAGTCAGTAGGAGTCACCATGATTCTCCCACTCTAGACAGATGCAGGTTAATATCTTCCCTGGTAAGCCACCTCGTGGGCCACACAGATTATTAGAAATGGGTTAGGTCAATATGTAAGAGCTAGCCAATAAGAGGCTGGAACTAATGGGCCAGGCAGTGTTTAAAAGAATACAGTTTCTGTGTAATTATTTCGGGGCATAAGCTAGAGCTAGCTGGCAGCCAGGAGCTGGGGCGGCAGGGAAGAGGCCCGCAGTTCCACACAACAAATGTGGAGAGTGATTGTGAAAGGTCACTGATGCTGATCTCTGGCCTCTACGTGCATTCACACACACATGCATGCACAACCGTTCATGCATGTGCATACCATGAACATGTTCACACACAAATGGCTAGTAAGTACACACAATGAGTTCAGAATCACAAGCTGTTAGGGCAATGCACATTTAAACTCAATTAGACATCTATTGTATGGCTTTTATCATAAAAGAAAAAATGTTGACAAAGAGCTGAGCAAACAGGGAACTTCATATACACAAAGTGGAAATCATATGGAGGCTACTCAAACACTGGAAACAGAACTATCCTGTTATTTCTCCCTCCCACAGCTGAACTGAAGTCAGGGTGAGCTACGTGCCTGTTTTATTACATCATTATTCATGGTAGCAAAGCAAGGGAATCAACCTAGATATCTGTCAATACATAAATGTTTAAAGAAAATGTGTCACACATGCACACAACGGAGTACTGTTCAGACTTGTAAGTGAAATCGCCTCACTTGTGACAAAGTGGATGAAATGGGGACATGCACTGTTTAATGACAAAAATCACCCAAGTAAGGAAGACATTTCTCTTAATGTTGTCTGCGTGTGGAACTTAACGCTGAATTCATACAGGTATAGGGTAGAATAATGGTTACTGGTGGCTAGAGGGACAGCAAGGGAGGGGAGGGTTGTGGATCAAATTGCACGAAGTTTCATACAGACAAAAGGTACAAGTTGTGACATTGTGCAACAGAGTGACTATGTCTATGAGAATGCATTGAATGTACCATAATAGCTGAAAGTAAGTTTCAAAGAGTTCATCAAAAAGAAATGATAAGTAATCCACCCATTCAATAGCTAATGTTCTGCCACTTTCATTCCACATTTGTGGAGCTACCAAAAAATCACACCTATCATAAAAGGCCAATAAAAAATAATACAACATACATTTCCAAACCTCACTCCAGATAGTCTTTCTATTGCAAAACATCAAATAATCCAGACAGCACAGCACTTTCTGCCCATCTCTTATACTGCAGACATCCCCATTGCAAGGGAGCCTGGAAGCTTCTTGTGACTTAAACTGTTCAACAGTAAACAGCTGTGTGTAATTTTTATTCTTTCTTTGGAGAGTCTGTAGAAATCACCACATGCAAATTAAATAACAAACCAAAAGTATCAGAAAGAACAGAGATTTTATAATTTTCTGTAATATTTTATCTGAGAGATGAATGGAACACAACACACAAAACCTTCTGTGCATGATACTCACAAAAGATAATAGTTTTGGAAGAAACTAGAAGTCTCAAGATCACAAGATTCAGAAGTTAAAACTCTCTGGAAAGTACTTCCAATCTGAAGTCTGAACACCAGACAGCAAGTCTTGTTTAAATAAAATTATGTGATAGTTGCAGCTTATGATACCAGTACTGGTAAATTCATATTAGAACATCCTTTAATTCTTGCACTTGAAAATGTTTTAGAGTAAAGGGTATTTCTAGTCTACCAGCCAGCATCCAGACATGAATTGTGCAAGCATTGCTAAGCACAGTGTACTTTTATTGTCACACTTCCAATATCTAAAACGTGCAGCAGGAAGAGAGCTCAGGTTTATGAACGCAAAAGAAGGCTACATGCAACACTTGGTTGTTTCATTTTATCTAAATCAAAGTAGCATCAAATGCAGGGAAACAGAAACCAAGGGTCACATCTTCATATTTTATTTATATCATCGTAGGATTTAAAAGATATTTCACCTATGTCTTTTAAATCCTACGATGATATAAATAAAATAAGAAAAGATATTTAAACTATACATTTTAAATAAATAAAAAAAATCAATCAACAATTAAATAATTAAAAGATTGAATTTAAATATATTCATTTAAAAGTCTTTTAGGAAAAAATTCAGATTGTAAAGTGACCAAACAAAAAGAAATAGAAAATATAAAAGTAAATGTAGGCATTATGATCAAAACAAACAGGAGGTACAGCCTCCACCAAGCAGTATCAGAAGGAGTATGATAACAAAACAAACAAGACAGTACTCACAGCAATGAAAGAGGATACTAGTCCACTTATTGAGAGGCTTCATAAATTACAGCCAGAACAACAATAAATGGATACATATACCACTTATGTTTGCCTTCATAACTTAAATGATCGTGAAAAGGACAAAATCTTAGACTCCCCACAATGGGAGGAGACTAAAGAAGAAAATAGAACACCACAGGAGGATGCAATGCAACTGAAAGCTGACTTTACAATCATTCTTTCAAGAAGTAAACCTTTAAGAATGTATCTAGTAAAAAAAATTAAAAAATAAAGTTTAGACTACTATTATATATACAGTTTGAATACACAATAAAACAATTACCTATGCAAAAAAAAAACCTTCTTCCCTATCACACTACTTTATGTTCTTTCTCTCTCTTCCTCTCCCTCCTTTTCCCCTCTCCCTCCCTCCCTTCTCTCTCTCTCTCTCTCTCTCTCTCTCTCTCTCTCTCTCTCTCTCTCTCTCTCTCTTTCTCTCTCTCTCTTTCCATCTACTTAGTCTAATTTGTGCAGTTCATGTGTTCTCGAATATGTGACCTTCTACTACATGGTCATCTTCTCAAGGACAACCCTCTTATAGAAAAATTACTCCCTATCTGCCAGCAGCTGTCAAGTGCCAGGAGATTCTCAGCTAAGGGTGGGACTTCATGTTCATCTTCCTTCTCCATCCTGAAATTTGGTCTGGTTTTTTGAAGCACATCACTGTTCAAATAAACACATTTCTCCACTCTGGACAGCTTCAGGGCAGGTGTTTGAGTGTCATGGACCTTAGCAGAGATATTTGCAATCACATATCAGCTCACTGAAGCAGCCTTCTTTGCATTACAGCTGTTATTCCTAGACTGGAAGCAAGCAGCTGGATTGGGGAAGACAGGATTTTCAGCAGGTCCCTGGGAAGCCCCTATGGTTTCTAAACTTCAGTTCTCAGTTCATTTCTTGAAGCTCATAACACAGTCGACCCCATCATTTCAGAGCAATAGAGACAGACTGTTTTCGTTGATGACCTTGCGATTGAAGGGGTTCTACATGGTGAGTTCCCCAGTACTTGCTGCTGCTTGTGCTGCATGTTTGGAAGTGCTGTTTATGCCTGTCTACGTGTCAGGGTATACATTCATGCCCCTTGGGAACTGTGCAGAATAGGGCATAGCCTGTTCTGGGAAAAAGAAAAACATACTTAAGTTACCAAGAACTACTTAATGGATGTTCTTTGGCAAAAACATTGAGACCTAAATACCCCAAAATTTATTTTATTTGTGTGTGTGTGTGTGTTAGTTTTATTCTGTTGGTTAGGCTTTGGTCTTTGGATACTTTCAAATATCTTTTTCTGCATTTTAATTACACAAAGTGAGACATAGATTTTCAGGTCTATCTCATCCTTTATTTCCTGGGTAATAACTATTAAAATCTCTATTTTTTTTGTCAACTATCCTTGGCAAGATCGGAAGTACAGAACTGACAGAAATGTTTCAGTAAGTAAAGGCTTCTGCTGCCCAACCTGGGAGCCATAGTCCAATCCCCGAGTTCTGCAAGGTGGAGGAAAGAGTCTCTCTACTGTAAGTTATCTTCTGACGTCCCTACGCACATGTCATATGCGCACACACCTCCACCCGAGCACACAGACACCAGTAAAGCAAACTCAAATGTTTTATTATTTTTAATATTGAATGTTCGTCCTGAAGGTAAATGTTAGACTTTTCCCATTATATGGCACTTAATAAAAGTCTACAACCATGGATTAACCACTAAGGGTAATGAAGAAGGAGCGTCAACAATACTCTGAGAATTATCTGACTATACAGCATTTTTTTCTTTTAGGAAATTTACTTGGAGCATTATCCATTTTTATAATTTATTTATTTATTTAAATTTCATTTTACATTCTAACCACAGTTCTCCCTTCCACCTCCTCCCGCCCTCCATCTCCTCCCCCAGCCCACCTTCCATCCACTCCTCCCAATGTGTAAGGGCTCCAATGGGGCGTCAACAAGTCTGGCACATAAAGCTGGGGCAGGGCCAAGCCCCCTCCCTTGCATTAAGGTTGAGTATGACATCCCAACGGGCTCCAAAAAGCTAGCTCACGCACCAGGGATAGATCCTGGTCTTACTGTCAGTGGCCCCTCAGGTAGCCCAACCTTCACCACTGTCTCCCAGATGTGGAGGGACTACCTAGTTTGGACCCATGTAGGCTCCACAGCTGTCGGTCTAGAGTTCATGGTTTTTCATGAGTTTGATTCAGCTATCTCTGTAGATTTCTCCATCATTGACCTTGGCCTTCCTTGCTCATATATTCCCTCCTCCCTCTCTTCAACTGGATTCCGAGCTCGGCCTGGTGCTTGGTTGTAGATCTCTGCATCTGGTTCCATCTGCTACTGGATGAAGGCTCTATCATAATCGTTGGGGTATTCACCTATCTGATTACAGGGAAAGACCAGTTTGAGCACCCTCTCTACTATTGCTAGGAGTCTTAGCTTGGGCTATCTTTGTGGACTCTTGGGAATTTCCGTGTCACTGTTTCTCCCTGGCGCCATAGTGGCTTCTCTATCAAGATACCTCTTTCATTGCTATTCCACCCCATCCTCTTTCTCTTGACCATTCTATTCCCCCAGGAACATTATCTTTATTTGAGGTTCTTACTATATACTCCATTACAACCATGCTTTATTTTTAACAAGGGATCAAGAGCAGTTTGCCTTAAATCTTCACGTTGATAAGTAAGAGTGGAAGGAGAGGAGAGAGCTTGTCTTCCACACTGGTTCTTCCCTTCTATTTGTTCTGATAAAGCCCTCCAATTAGGCTGCCTATTAATTTACTGGGATATTAAAATGAATGTGCCTATATGAGGCAAGTGAAGACCAAGCAGAAGGCCAGGACAGGACAAACTATGAGGCAGTTTGTCGGTATAAGAAACTTCTTATTCTGGTCCGTAGCCCCAGCCAGCAACAGTCTGAACTTGAAAGATAGTATAGGTGGGGCTGGGATCTTGGCTGCTAATGGTTTTCTCTGCATCACTGAGTAGTTCCCACCCTGCTACCTGCCCAGTCCCTGTCCCCACATTGGTACCCACATCGGTGCCGGTGCCAATGCTGGTCTTTGCTCCACACTGCAAGGCTCCTCCTTCCAAGTCTCCAATGTGGGGATGTTACCCTTCCCACCCCTCGCTCTGTTTATGCAAAGCTGTGACTTCTGAGCTCATGGGTCAACTCCTGAAGAGCTTTCAAACCTCAAAATCCAAGGATTGGCACCATTTTCTACTTTATTCTTGCTGGGGCGTATTTCTTCTTTGGGACCACAGAAAGGATGTTTACCAGGCTGAATGGGATAGGATGCAAGCAGGAAGCATCAGAAGTAAGAATTACAGCATTAATGCTTCAAAAATGTTATCCCATAATAACGTCTAAATGCCCTGGACAGACAGAAAAATATACAAGCTCAAAGGAGTACAATAGTACTCCGTTACTGGTAGACTTTGAGAGCAAACAGAGATCAATTGGTTTGATCAGTTCACCTGCAGGGACAATAGCTTTTGTCCAGATGAAGATGGCTCACTCAATGTGAGAGCATGGATAATTGGAAGCTAATGGTATTCTAGACCAATAACTGGTATATTTTTAGTTTGATTTCAAGTAAATAAAATTATTTTCTAATACTTTTTATTTGTATTGTATGTGTCCACACACGTGTGCCACACACTGTACACACTGTGGTCAGAGGACAGTGTTTAGGAGTTTGTTCTCTTCTTCTCTCAGGTGGCTCAAGAGATCATACTCAGGTCACCAAGTTTGGCAGCAGGTGTCTTTTAGCCTCTAAGTCATTCAGCTGGAAATATTAGTAAAATCCCTTCTTTGAATTTGCACCTGAAATTTTCAAAAAGTTAAAATTAAGGCAAACAATTCCTTCCATTTATTGCCTCATTTGATTGTGAGCAACCCCAAAACATCCTCCAGGCTAACTGTAAGTAGAATTAACACTACATTTGAATGCTCCCTGTAATTAAAATGTTCCAGAACCTACAGGGATGGCTTGTGATACAATGGCCTTCTGAAATCAAAGCTCATATACATAATTCTACAATGTGTATATACAGAGTGACTTTTGTGTCAACTTGACACAGCTAGGGTCATCAGAGGAAGGAGCCTTGGATGAGGAAATGCCTCTCAGAGACCCAGCTGTAATGCATTTTTCTCCTTTGGTGATCAATGGGCAGGGCCCAGCCCATGATGGGTGGTTCCATCCCTGGGCTGCTGGTCCTGGGTTCTATAAGAAGGTGGTCTGAGCAAGCCAGGGGAAGCAAGCCAGTAAGCATCTCTCTTCCACGGGCTCTGCACCAACTCCTGCTTCCAGGATCCTACCCTGTTTTGAGTTCCCGTCCTAAGTTCCTCTAGCAATGAACAGCAATGCTGAAGAGGAAACCTAAACCCTTTCTTCCCCAACTTGCTCTTTGGTCATGGTGTTTCATCACAGCAACAGAAACCCTAGCTAAAACAGTGTATGCTGTGAACCAATATGATACAATGGTTTTATAAAATCAAAGCTCATATACATACAATTGTAATTTAAAGAAGATTTTTAACTTTTTATGAATAAGGAAATGTTTATTGGCATGAAAATGCTATCACCAATATGAGATATTTTAATTTTTCCCCTCCCTCCCTGCAGAAGAGGACATCTGAACTTTTTAATGAAGGATACCACTTAAATGTTCAACTATAAAAATAGTAGCAAGCTTTGTTAAAGGCCAGAATATCCCCCAGTAGCAATGGCCAAGTTAAAGTGTTTTTCAACTTTCATCACTCACTTCCAAAGGAAACCACGTTAGAAGCAATGAACCATCTAAAAATATAGTTTAATTAGGACAGTTGAGACTATCAGGATACAAGTTGGTAGAAAAGGAACAGAATATGAAAAAGATAGGTAGATTTATAATACACTTTTCACCAAACAACAACAGCAAAATGGGCCCTTTATGGGCAAGAGAGCACTTTCAAAGGTAGCAGAACCAGTCCCTTGATGAAATTTTAGGCAACATTAGGTATCTAGACAGGGTCACACAACAATTTCCACCCGCTGGTAACTGGAAGGTCAGGAGATATTCATCTTAGCCTTGTGCAGCCTCTTCCTTCACCTTAACGCAACCTGGCAGCAACCATTGTGTACACTGTAAATTGCCTTACATAACTTTAGACCATGGTCCAATCCACAGAAAGAGATCACCAGGGGGCAGGGCTAAGTGCCCAGCATTTTTATTTCTTTCTCCCTTGTTTCCCTAAGCTCCCCTTTCTTTCTTCTGGTGCCTTCTAAAACGGCATGGATGCTAGACACTGTTGTTAATCTTTCAAAGCCATTTGTTGATATACTGGATTCTCACCAATCCATTTCTTTTGGTATTTGCTCATTTTTAATTGTCCAGCTCTTCAAATGAAAAGTAAAATACTGCTGGTAGCTTTAAAAGGGTGTACAACTTTTTATAAAACATGGGTGAAAGGGTTTTGTTCTTGTTTTTGTTTTGTTTTGTCTTTTTGTTCTCTTTATTTAAATAGATGAAAACTATAAATAAACAGATGCAAGAATGAGTCAGGCTTAACAAAAGGACACTCACTCTCCAAACCAAGTCCATCACAAAGACCCAGAAATTCAGCTAAACACAAAGAACAACGTGGAAAAGAGTGAGTGCCCTGTGACCCAGACAACTGAAATAGCTTCCTGTCATGCTCAACCCAACAACAGCCAGGGAAGTCGATGCTAAGGAGACATTTACAAAGGCTCTTTCATGGAGCCTCACCCACTTACCATCCATTAAAACAAACTTAAGGACAAAATACAGACTGCTCAGAATCAGAATCCCATAAACACAGCAAAATAACAAGTATGAATGCCAAGTGGCAAGATTTAGACACCACAGATTCGGGAGCTGCGGACCACAAGGGATGTGCACTAGGGTTGGGAAAGAAAGATTTTTAATTTTTTTTATAAATAAAGAAATGTTTATTGGCCTGATGCTATAACCAATATGAAATATTTTTAAACCTCCCCTTTGTTCCTTGTGGTCCTGAGACGTCAAAGGCCACACATGCTCTGTCCCCAGCCCACAAATGTTTGTAGTACAGCATTACTAAAAAATATTATATGTTTTTGTGCTTGTGTCTAAATTTCCTAACTGTACTGAAGTGTTGTGAATTTGGTCTCATCACTCAACCTCCTCGAATCTCTCTATTCTCAACATTATAAGATTGGGAAGGTGTCTCCCTGACCTGTCATAGTCCATAAATAAGAAAGAGAAAAATAGAATTTTTTTCATTATACTTATTTAATGTCTGTAACAAGCCTGTAGTTGGTAGACATCAGAAGACCTCTGTGCACCACACCAGGAGATTTTTCTACTTCAAGCATGCCTACAGCTACGGCGGGGGGGGGGGGGGGGGGGGGGGGGGGGGGGGGGGGGGGGATGGAATCTGTCAGAATGAGGATAGCGTGGCAGCAAGAGGGTGAACTAGCCTGGTAGTCAGGAAGCAGGGAGACCAAGAAAGATGGCCAGAGAGAGAGAGGGAGTGGGGGGAGAGAAAGAGAGGAAAGAGAGAGGACAAGATATGTAAGTGACGCAAAAGATCTCAAGAACAGGAGATTCAGTTTCCTCCAGGGACAAGCACTGGGGTAAGTTACCCCGTCCCAAGTGGTTAGCTCTAAATACATGTGCAGAGGAGCAACAGTAAATGAACTCAGCTTGTGTGTGTGTTTAGCAATAATAATTTAAAAAGAAAAGGTCATGAATCTGAGAGGGAATGAGGAGCAAACAAGAGGAGTCACCAACAGGAGAGGAGGGTAGAAAGAGTGTGTAAGTACAGAACTCATGTGTGCAATTCTAAAAACAAGCAAACGCTTAAGTGAGCAAAGAGTAACTTGAAGGAACTTGATGTGAAGATGGTGTGGGAGAGGCCTATGAAGGAGCAGTTCAGGGAAATACAGCCTTCTAACCCATGTTCTAGAAGAAAAAAAAAACTATTAAGAATTAAAACAAGTCACAGTTCAGTGGTGTCAATTTCCATCTCTGGCCTGACGCACATGGACTGTGGTGTGGTGGGTACCATAAACATATATATTATATGTGGCTGTTCCACAGGTTTTAATGTGAAAAATAAATATATTTTAAAATTATTTGTCCCAAATAAGCATCCTCAGATCACTGTGGCTACAGCCATCTGAAGGAAAACTGTCCAACGTGGTCCGACTTCTTAGCACTAGCGCTCCACAGAACTCTCAACTATCACACTTTGCATTTGTAGGAGAGGAAAAGCTTGTGATGTGTACTAGACATTATGCTCAAATAATATTTTACTGCTAGGGATATTTATATGTAGTCAAGATAAAACTTCAGCTAGAATGGAAAGTATATTGATGGAAAACCAAGGTCAAAAACAGTTTCAGCTTGATGATTTTCTATTAATAAATGCCAGCAGGCCTCTCTCTATCTGACTGACAAACGCCTTCTCTTAGACACGGCAGGGGTGCTGAATTATTCATCTTCCCTATTGGGAAGTCAAGGCATATCAAAAGTGTATAAATGAATAAATAGAAATCAAAGTCAGTATTTACAATTGCCAAGCTCTCTATCATGGCAGCCAGAAAAGTCAGAGTCTACATATCCCTGGTTCAAGGTTGAGAGCAAGTGTCCTTTGCATGGAAAGGAGTCATTAGGTACCATAGCAGCCAGCACCAAGCAGACAACAGATGGCACACTGTTGCTGAAGAACCATTTGTGGCATACAAGCTGTAAAGTTGAGGACAAGTTTGAGGTTAAACAAAGAGGGATGATAAGGTATCAAATCCTGCTAAACAGATTAGACAACCACTGTGCCTGGGGACCACTTTGGAGAGGTATCTTTTAGATGGCTGTAGCCACAGTGATCTGAGGATGCTTATTTGGGGCAAATAATTAAAAAATATATTTATTTTTTACATCAAAATTTGTGGAACAGCCACACATCATATATATTGTTCTGGCATCCACCAAACTGCAGTTCATGTGCGTGAGGCCAGAGATGGAAATTGACTCTGCTGAACTGTGACTTCTTTTAAATCTTCTACAGAAGACGGTACTTCCTGGAGTTGGGACTTGGCTACTGAAGCCTAAGTTAGAAACATTGCTAACTAGAGAAAAAGAGTTTGTCCAAGAAAATATTCTTTCCCTCCATTCTCCCGGTGGCCAAACCAGTCAGCAGTCAGCCTGGAGGTCATCCTAGTAAACCTCAGGGTACAGAAATACGTACCTGCACATCCTTAGATTTCACTTGAGGGGTCTGCTAAATGTCTTCAGTTCCATTCGTTTCAAGTACCATTTATTTTAGTTCCCTACAAAATTGTGAATACCGGATTTAAAATTACTTCAATTATTCTGTCCACCTACATATAAATTTGTTTTGATTATCTACCTGTCTAGGGAGATCTAAAATGACATGTAAACAATGCAGTAATGGTTGTTTTTGAGAGCGAAGAATTCTTACAATTTCTTCTTTGAACTTCCCAGAATTGACTGAATGATAATGATTATATGTAATTTCAACGACATAATAAAAATTAAAAACTTAAATATGTATTCCAAGGAGGAAGGAAAATGCACCTAGTGATTTGGGGATGCTTTTTTTTTTAAAGATTCTTTTCTAGGAGACCTTTACATATAATCATAGTTGTAATAACTTTTCCTCTTCATATTTTAATAAAATGGACATAGTCAAAAGAAGAAAAGTCAGGTATGACTGTTTACTTGACAGGGTCACTTGCATGGCTTGAATCTGAAGTATTCCTCTTGCGTTAATGTATTTATTAAATGCTTGGCCCTAAAACGGTTGCATTATTTTGAAAAGTCACTTAGCCGGAGTAAGTGGGTCACTCAGGGGCTCTCTTGTGCCCTGTACCCACCTTCTCTCTGTTTCCTGAGTGTCACAGGGTGAGTCACTCTGCTCCACCGTTTCCCTTTGCTGTGATGGTCCATCTCATCCCAGGTCTCCTGCGTGGAGTTGAGGCACAGTGGAGTCAAACCTCTCAATCCAGTAGCCCAAATCAATCTTTTTCCCCCATTTTAATTCCTTCTCTCAGCTACATCATCTCATAGCCAGGAAAGATTTGACTAGCACAATCAATATAATCAGAGACACTGCGGCTAAAGAGAACACTCCAGGTTTAGATTTCAAGTAATTGAGCAAGGCCAAGGAACACGAGACAGACTGGTAAGCAGCAAGGTCTGAAATGTGAAAATAAAGTGGAGCTTTGTCCTGCGTTACAGACCCACAGAAGGTCTCACAGGTTGTGGTAATTTAATTTATAATTTGTTATGTGTCAATAGCCCGGTTTATGTTGGAATAGGCTGAGAAGTAAAATGTCCTGCCATAGTTAGTAGAAAAGAGGGGGTAGGGGGTAGAAGTGGGGCTGGAATGAAAATTGAACTCAGGGAGATTTAGGAGGCTCAATCAGTAGAAATTAACAGATATTCAAAGACTGATAGAGAGTTCCCTAACTCTGATGCTGGTAGAGGTAGCCGGCTGGGCAGAGGCCTTGCTAAAAAATGGCTAACTTGATCGTCTAGCAAATTACTGATATCTGGAATGAAACTGAGAGATCAAAGCGTCCGTTGAGTTTTACTTCCTTCACCCGTGTTTATCCACGAGTCTTTGTGAGTTGATCTTTGGCAACCTAACAGCAAGTTCCAGCCTTCTAGGCCTTGACTTTAAGCTAAGGACAAAATGACCGGGACTGCAGCGTCAATTCTTTCTTTTAAAGATGCACACATATAACTCCTTTGTATTCTGCGTAACGATCTGACATTAGCGCTAAAGGAAGAGCAGAACTTGCCATGGCACCCCAAGAAGTGAGGCCCCACAAAGGTGCTGGCTGCAAACCCCGGCTGCTCCTCTCCAGTGAGTTCCCCTCCAGGTTTCAGACTGACTGAGCACAGAAGCCCTTGTGGGATCCCCACCCCAGGGATGATCTCTTCTATTACTTCTGAAATGAGAAAAGCAGAGACAGACTCGGCACCATTCGCACCCTCAGCCTATCATTTTTCACACTTGGATCATCATGATGGCTGCTCCATGGTCCCCCCTTTGTCTTCACGTTTTGTGCAAACCCTGCACTCTCCCCTGCTTTGCCTACAGTCACCACCAGTTCATATCCCCACCCGATGATTCAGCACAGGGACTGGTTTTCTGGAACATTCAGGGACTAAGCCACACTTGAACCTGGACAAATCCAGTGCTCCTTGTCAGCTTGCTCAGAAGGCTCTGCACTGAAGATCAAATGAGCTGATGCACCCTCGGCTCATTTCCTTTCGCCCCACCTCCAGTTCTTGTTCCTGGAAGGGAGAACTTCAAGAAGTCATTACGCAGCTGCTACAGCATACTGAAAACCGCAATGAATGACATTGCAGAATTCTTCATGTGTTTAACGTCCTCGACAGAGGTGGAGAGTGACCGTTGTCCTCTAGTGTTACTCAATCGATTCATCAGTTCTGTCCAAATGGCATCATAACTTTGGTACATCCTTTTATTTACAGTAGTAGGATGATGATACTGCTTTAAGAGAATGGCCATGAGAATAAAATGACCAACAAAATCCATCCCACACTCTTTGAAGCAGTGTACATTGAGTAACAGGTGAGTGTACTGTTGAAATAGGAGCGGCAGGGCTGCGTCCCCGGCACCTGGCCGCCCGCATGGCTAGTTTATACCCAGAAATAATTACACAGAAACCGTATTCTTTTAAACACTGCCTGGCCCGGCTAGGTCCAGTTTCTTATTGGCTAGCTCTTACATATTGTTCTAACCCATTTTTAATATTCTGTGTAGCCCATGAGTTGGCTTACCAGAGAGGATCTTAACCTGCGTCTGTCTGGAGCGGGAGAATTATGGCGACTCTTTCTCTAACCTTCTTTTTTCCAGAATTCTCTTTTGTATACTCCGCCTACCTAATTTTCTATCCAATAAAATGGGCCAAGGCAGTTTCTTTATTAATAAGAAACTATTCCCATATCATTTTTTCTTTTTTTGTTTAAACAAAAAAGAAAGGCTTTAACTTTAACAGTAAAATTACATATAACAAAACAGTTATTAAGTAAGAATTACAGTTACAATATTTATATCTATTTTATCTCTCACCATAACTAAGGAAAACTATAACTATTCATTCTTCAACTCCATCAAAGACTCCAGAAGGATATAATAATACTTAAGTAACAAGAAATAAGAAAACTCTAGAAATGACAGAGACATCTTGCTGCCTGGACAGTCACCCAAAGTTTTTTGGTACCGTTGGGGCATCCATCTTTGGCCTACAGGCCCATGGTATCCAGAGACATTTCCATGAAGCAGGAAATTTCAAAGACAGTTTAGTCACTTTCTGCTGTGTTCTGCAGAATGTCTCGTAGACTCTTTTATGAATCAGGAACCCCGAAAGACCATCTCAACTTTAGGCAAGTTTAGCAGTCCTCTCTCTGCGGGTTCTCTGTGTCCAGTTTATGCAACAGTCCAGGCAAGAGCAGTTTCTTGCCCAAATGGCTATCAAACTCCATAAGGATCCTCTTCGATGCCCATCTTCCTCTTGAAGTAGCTTGGTGCTGCCAGGAGCAGACGTGTCTCATTGTCATGAAAAGTCCTTAGTTATTAAAATATTTTAAATGCCATATTCTGTAGATGCCTTTGAAAGATATGAAGAATGCCTATCTAACTGAAATATATCTCTATATATCTAGAAAATCTAACTAACATGACTATAAGCTTAACTATTAGCAATGATTATCCATTAACAACCTATATTTCCTAATTATACATTACATTTTTAAATGAACTACACAATCACAATACCTTAATCAAGATCAAAAATCATATACATATAACAAAATTGACCATAAAATCCATACCAATGCAAATTATTCATATCTATATCATATCCCCCTTTAAATGTAAAAGAACATTTATAAACAATATTTGGGAACATGGGCGTAGTTTTTTCTCTACAAACTGCTTCCTGCTGAATAGGGGCGTCGTTAATTAGGTTGTTCATGATATAACCTGTATGCTAGTTTTATCTCAGTTGGCAATTGAGCGAAGCAATTTTTTGAGGGTATTTACAGCAACCTTTCAGGAGGGCGTGGTCTATCATACCAAATCGGAATAGATGCAATCCACAGGGTCTCATCCTCTGCAAAAACAAAAGAAGACCCTCTCCAAAGCATCATATCCTTAGACCCAAATTTTGAAATCGTAATACCCTTATATCCATTTTGGTTTAGATTGGCAGCCCATGTAATGAAATGTCTCTCTTTACTTAGCTCCTTCACAGTCAAAAATTTTAAAGAAATCACAATGTACATAATCCAGACTCTCTGTGAATTTTCCATTTTTACGTGGCTTATTTTTCTTTATTTCTTTTAATCTATAACTATCTGTACTTCTGTATTCTGTCTCTTTAAAGACTTTACCCTTTTTCTTTTTAAGACATTAACTTTATTTTTTATATTTTTTTTTCTTTTCCAAGCCTACGTACATTTATCCAACAGTGTCTGAATCTGTTTTATTGTGAATCTGTAACTTTTTTATTATCCAGGAGCACTTTGTTTTGCGCCTTTAAATCACTAAGTGCTTAAGAATCTAAGCTGTGACATTCCTAGGTCAAAAACAGGTACTGTATGCTGGCCCCGCCCAGTCCAACATGGCGGAGCCAATCGTGCCTCTGATCCTTGCACATTGCACCATTAGCATGGCGGAGCTGCTTGTGCCTCTGAGCTGTAGCACACAATGTCCCCTTTTAGGCACACAGCAGTCTAGTTGCCATCAAACAAATCGTAGCACTTTAATCCAAATGCTCCATTCATAAGCTCTGTCTCCCGCCGGAGCCAGACAGAGATCACAATGGCGGCACAGCCCAGAAAGCCGGCATTTTAAAACAGCCAGTTTTTTCCTGCTGCCGAGTCAGGACAATTTCTTTGCGGCACGCAACCCAGAAACAGCAAAAAGCTGTCTTAAATTCTCTCTCTCTCCTTTTTAAGCCCTCTCAGGTTTTTAAGTGGATTTAGCCCATCACGTCTGGGCGCCATCTGTTGAAATAGGAGCGGCAGGGCTGCGTCCCCGGCACCTGGCCGCCCGCATGGCTAGTTTATACCCAGAAATAATTACACAGAAACCGTATTCTTTAAAACACTGCCTGGCCCGGCTAGGTCCAGTTTCTTATTGGCTAGCTCTTACATATTGTTCTAACCCATTTTTAATATTCTGTGTAGCCCATGAGTTGGCTTACCAGAGAGGATCTTAACCTGCGTCTGTCTGGAGCGGGAGAATCATGGCGACTCTTCCTCTAACCTTCTTTTTCCCAGAATTCTCTTCTGTATACTCCGCCTACCTAATTTTCTATCCAATAAAATGGGCCAAGGCAGTTTCTTTATTAATAAGAAACTATTCCCACATCAGTGTACTGTTGCTATGTGATTAGTTTTGTTCTTAAGGGCCCATTCCACAGGAATTGCTGCCTATTTCCACCTTACCTACAGCACAGAAATGCATGGCCATTGAATCCTCTTCAGGCAGACTGCAGAGAAACTGGTGCAACTATGGATTCTCCTCGGGACAGAGGAACCTGCTGCTCATCTAAGCAATAGGTGCGGCCCATGTCATATCTCTTCCTTGGAACTGGAGTAGCCTTACCCCAGAGAACTGGCTTTGTTGAGGTGGGACAAGCTAAGCCTGAGCGGGATGACAACCAAGGCAATGGCTCACGTGTATTGCACACCTTCCTGGCAGTGAGCTTGAGCTGTCCCTTCTGCCTCTAGAGATGGGGTTATTACAGGCAAGTTGAGACCATTACTCTGTGAGGTTCATGAAATGCTTAGCCTGCCCTTCAGTTCCCATCCTGGGTCTTGAGAATTAGAGAGGCCTCTGTGGTCATTTGGCTAAACCCATTCACTTCAAGGATGATGAGGGGTGAGACAGAAAGTATGATTGATTTACCAAGTGTTATATAGTACTTTTACACAGACAAGAGACCGACGATCCTTGTTCCCACTGGGGTCTGGCCTTCTTCATGCTATACTAGGTTAATTTGGTCTCAGCTGGCCAAGACCACCGTGTTGCTGGCTTTCTGAGGCCCAGCACCTGGGTGGTTTCTTATCTTAGTCTTGGACAGCAGCCAGGCGTGTAAATGGGCAGGGAGGGATGACTCAGATTTTGGAACACTTTGTGCCTAAGGGGCCAAGAAGAGTCTAAAGAAGGGTGTGGGCCCTGGGCGCTTGACTAAAGCGCCTACAATCTGCCAGCATGACTAGGTGAGGAAGGAGGAAGGGCAGGGTTTCACCCTGCAGGGATTCTGCTAATGAGTCCTGTGACTTGAAGGAGCTTTGATTAGTCACTCTAGGCAAGGTAAGGTTGGCACAGGGAAACATCGGCAAACCAAGGGGGACTCAAAAGTCTGGAAACAATGAAAAGAGCTTGCTTGACCAGGAAAACGTTTTATTATTCATGTGTCTGTTCATTATGCAAGAGTTCTTTATTATACAAATGTATATGTTCCTATTCTCAGAAAAATTATAGCAAAATGTGAGAGGATTGCATGAGAAAGGTCATTCTATACAGTGTTGTCGTCATGGCAAACTGAATTGTGAAAAGTCCTGGAGTGGATACATGGTGTGTGTTCATGTTTTGTGTTTCTGGCATGCTTGGCATGTCACTATCAATTAATAGAAAGGCCCCACTTCAGTTTGTTACCAAGCAAAGGGAATACCAAGTAGACTAAGCCGTTCTCCAAAGACTATAGAGTTATTAAGCAATAATCCACACTCTGCAGCTTTTATGTACTTTCCAGACACATTCTACCTCAGGACAAGGAGATCGGAAATCATAACATATATGCTGGGGTACAAGCCAGGTTGATACCCCCAAAGCTGGTGAATACTACTATACCAACCTTCCAGTAGTTAATCTGTGTAGGGAAATGTGCTTTGATTTGGAATGTCTGGGACATCCTAGCTTGGCCTCAATGAAGTTGGAGATGGAAACTTGAAGGTATGGGCTTGTAAGGTCAGGAAGAAAAACAGGACGTGAGTGTGGAGCTTTGTTGATCTCGGAGACGTGGGTCAAGGCTTCTCTTTTAGCACCGCATCTCCAGGCACAGCTCTCAACCTGCCCTTGCCATCGGCATTCTCCCCTGCGGTTTGGAAGACACTCTTGGCTGAGGGCTCTGAGGTATGCCGCCATATTGTTCTCACTATGGCTCAGAGATCCGTCCTTTCCTCCTGAAACACCAGACCTCCAGACACAACAGAAGAGCAAGAATAAAAAAGCTTCCAATGTCCTTTATGCTTCCTTCATGTAAGCATTTTTTTTCTCTTGTCAAAAGAGTGAAGTCAGATCTACTTCTATTGTGAGGATGCCAGGGTAGGAATTCTTTGTCTGATCCTCTTGGGCAGGGCTAACTGTTGAGGACAAAAGCATTTAGTAGGTTTAGTTTCACCTTTATGTCGAGCTTCCTAAAACTAGCAAAAAAGCCTCAACAAAGGGCTAATGAATGCTCAGGAGGAGGGGTTTTCTCGGCATTTTATGCCCAAGGTGTCCTTAGAAGCTGTGATTGTGGAGAACTCAAGAACAAAATTAGAAGACATTAGAGACAAAAAGAAAACAACACACCCAGATATCACTCTTCCTTTACTGATTTTATCCTCCCACTCTAACAACCATGAAAAATATTTATCTCGTTCTATGACATTTTCAAAAACAATTTGAACAACTAAAAATTTAAGGTATCATTTAAATATGAATAATAAGTTCATATAAATGCTGGGGGGGAAATCTCTAAAATTATCTAATCCAACATCTTCATTTCACATATGAGGTAACTGAGTCTCACACTGCTTGCTGGACCCCAAATACAACCCCTCTGCAATTCCGAAAAGTTTTTAAAAGCTCTGATTCTCTCCAAAATCAGAGTGATTCAAGTTGAACGTTTGTAAACAGAGCCCAGGCCATTGAGAATGGAGTTCTAGGACTTGTAAGACTCCACAAAGAGGGCTGTGTGGGATTTCCCCCGAGAAAGAGATGCCTGGCAGAAGCTGAGAACATAAGGGTAAGCGACCCCTGCAGATAGCATCTCCCTTGGTGATAACACATAGTAAGAACGAAAGTCCCTCCGTCAAATCTATAAACAGAACACTTCTCAGAACAAATGGTAAGCGAGTCATCTGCTTCCCCTCTTAACCAGGTTCTACAAAAGCCTAGCAGGCATTGAGTTGTCGACCCCCATTATTAGCATGCGCCGGCTGTGAGTAGAGATAGAGACATGTGCCTCCACTATGTGTGTGTAACTGTACTCCTATAACGTTCAGTTTTTCTTTGTAGTCACTTGTGATAATGTCACTGGAAGTTCTTTGGGGAAAATAAAAAAAAAAAAACATGAATTTCTATAAATTTTTTTGTTTATTTTTTTTAGTTGTTGCAAAAAAAAATTCCCATTTCCCTCCCCCTCCTCGCACACATCGTCCCCTCCCCCCACTCCCCTCCCCCTCCCTCTCGAGAATGAAGAGCAGTCCAGATTCCCTGCCCTGCGGGAAGTCCAAGGTCCTCCCACTTCTATCCAGGACCAGGAAGGGCTAGGCTCCCACACAGCCAGTTCATGTATTAGGATGGAAACCTAGTGCCATTGTCCTTGGCTTCTCATCAGTCTTCATTGTCCACCACGTTCAGAAAATCCGGTTTCATCCCATGCTTATTCAGTCCCAGTCCCGCTGGCCTTGGTGAGCTCCCAATAGATCAGTTCCACTGTCACAGTGGGTGGGTACACCCCTCGTGGTCCTGACTTCCTTGCTCATGTTCTCCCTCCTTCTGCTCCTCATTTGGATCTTAAGACCTCAGTCCGGTGCTCCAATTTGGGTCTCTGTCTCTGTCTCTATCTCGATCCATCACCAGATGAAGGTTCTAAGGTGATATGCAAGATATTCATCAGTGTGGCTATAGGATAGGGTCATTTCAGGTTCTCTCTCCTCAGTTGCTCAAGGTACTAGCTGGGGACATCTCCCTGGACACCTGCGAGCCCCTCTAGAGTCCAGTCTCTTGCCAACCCTAAGATGGCTCCCTTAATTAGGATATATATTCCCCTGCTCCTGTGTCCACTCTTCCTTTATCCCAACCATCCCATTCCCCCAAGCTCCCCCCAATCTCCCCTTCTCAGGTTTCTCACCCCATTTCCCCTTAGCCCCATGCCACCTCATCCCCAAGTTCCCAGGTTTTGTCCTGTAATCTTGTCTACTTCCCATATCCAGGCAGATGACTCTGTTTTTCTTTGGGTTCACCTTCTTATTTAGCTTCTCTAGTATCACAAATTATATGCTCAATGTCCTTTATTTATGGCTAGAAACCAATTATGCGTGAGTACATCCCATATAATTTTTTTTCCATAAGAAGAAGTACTCATGCTGAAATGGTTTGGTTCATTCTTTTACCCTTATCGCTGTTCTTATTATTATTGCAGCCTCTTGGGATATAATAATAATAAAGCTCAAAAATCTCCATGCTACTAATAAAGGATGAAAGAAGCCTACCTACTCTGTCCTGCTTCGGAAATACTTCTGCTCACTTTCTTCATCCCTTTCTCTAGGAGAGACACACTGTGTCCCTCCAGCACTCCAAATAGCACCTGCATAGCTGATGTCTGCCAGTGTCCAGAAAACAATATTCCACGGATTGCAGAATGTCTTGGAAATGGAAGTGTTTGCTTTAAATACTACTACTTAACAATCGCTGTTCAAAGGTGTATTCCTAAGGACACTATTCCTGAACATGTTTCTGGTTAAATTTTGAATTTCAGGCTTCTCTTTGGCCAAATTATTACAACAAAAAAATTTAAATGTGGAAATGTATATACATGCCACCACCCCCTGACAAGGAACATAAAAAGGAAAGCTAAAAAGGATTTTAAAAAAAGTTTTAAACTGTCAGAATATGGTCACATAGCTTGTTTGGTAAAGTTTTCTGCCACATAAACTTGAAGACATGAATTTGACCCTAGGACCAGTGTAAACATGGAAAGACAGAACCAACTCCAAAAGGTGTTCTCTGACCTCCACATTCGTGATGTAGTATGCACACAGCCACAAACATCCACTCCACACGCACCCACAGAGACACTAATAAATATAAATAAGTGCAATATGGAAGTTTAAAATTCCCCAAATAATTTATTGTCCCCTTTCTGTCTGTCTGTGTGTGTATGTGTGTGTGTAAGTAAAAAGTCTAACTAAACTAAAAATCAGGAGTTCTTCATAAATAAAAACAGAGAACTAGAATTATAGAGTAAACAAGACACCTCTAAATTAGGGAGGAAAAATAGATACAGGGAATCCCAGTTTTAACCAAGCGGAACTCTATGCCACCGAGCAGAAACCTGTGAGTGCCGGAGTAGGAATATCAGACTCTAACCTACTGGAGAAATGGAGGAAATTCCGGACTCTGTAGCGCTTCTTATAGGAGAGAGAGATGCACAACTATAGCCCCTCCAGCTCTGTTCCACCCAATGAGAAAAAAGAAAGAAAGGAAAGAAAGGGGGAGGGAGGGAAGGAGGGAGGGAGGGAGGGAGGGAGGGAGGGAGGGAGGGAGGGAGGGAAGAGAAGTCCCAAGAATGGCTTTTGAAGTTCAGTCTTGTGATTCAGGCTCACCACAGAGTGACTAAGGGGCTATGGGTCTATAAAACGGTCATGTGTTACTATTGCATGACTGAAGTTCTGTTTACCCAGTTTATCTTGTCTGCTTTTGAAACAGTTTACAAGACACTCGAGAATCAGAAATCACCGTGTAAGAGGTTGAACAAGCTTCGGACCATAGTCAAATACGTCAGGTGCTTTAGAAATAGAAGGCAAGCATTTTTAAAACTGGGATTTAATGTGCCAAGGGCTTTAATGGATGAAAGATTAATGTGAATTTCTCAGAAAATATTGAAATGCTAGAGATCAAAGGCACTGTAAAACAAATATCACAATACTCTACTATGATGAAAGAAATATTATAATGCTGAGATTTAAAACCTATCGCTCTATTATTCTGTAATCTATGAAATCATTCAAAAGTGAAGGGTAAATTCTTCCTAAGACCAACGAAACCTGACAGAATTTGATGTCACCATAGCAGTATCACCTGAAGTCCTAATGATGTGTTTTAACATCAAAAAGAAAGAAAACAATAAAACTGACAAACTTGGACTTACATAAAATGAAAAGAGGTCATGAACTTGAGAGGAAGGTGAGCAACAAGGAAAGGGTGGGTAAGAAGGCCAGAGAAAGATGGGAATGATGTAAACAGAACTAATGTCTGAAATTGCTCTGAAAATCAGAACACAAGTCAATAAGCTGAATGAAAGAAATCACTAGGCAATACTAAGAAAACCCAATCTCTTGAAAATTAATAAAATTGACAGTTATGATACCTATAGCATACACAGTCTCGTTAGTCTCTCTCCTAAGCAAGCTCAACTCCATACTGGCATGTTTTCTTCATATTCGTGATCCTGGCATCTCCAACACCCCAGAGTCTCAAATGCAACGAGGGCTTCCCAATAGGGCTGCACACAGAGGCCTCTCAGGGTCTCCTTTCAGGGGAAAGGATCCTGCCACGCATTGCCTGCCTTCTCAGTCCTTTCTGGAAGCTTGAGGAAGGCTTCCTTGGTTCTTTGGAGTTGTGCGATTTTATGAAACGAGCACCATGATGACATGCTGCCAAGCGCTGCTAGCAGTCCTGCATAGTCTGGCCCCTTCCTACCCTAGCTCTATTTACCCCTGTTCACCCTGATGTCTGAACTTTAGGAGACTTCCCTGGGTGCTTGTTTTGGAGCAGAGAACCCATTTCGAGGCATTTTTAAGTTCTGAGCTCTCCTTTCAAATGAATTTGTGTGTTTCTAAGATCTAAAGTTTTGATATCAGGATACTCCTTCTGTTGCCCTAGTGGGCACTCTAGGTTTCTCACTAACACTGCTGGTCTATTTAACAATGGCAACGATTTTCTCCACCTTTGCCTTGATGAAAACTTTAAACTTCCCTACTTTCCTTTTCTCACCAAACTTCCTCTTTCTTCTCTCTCTCTTCTTCTTCCTCTCTCCTGCTCCCTCTCTCCCCTTCTCCCTTCCTTCTCTCTCCCCTTCTCCCTTTCCCTCTCCCTCTCTCCCCTTCTCCCTTCCTTCTCTCTCCCCTTCTACCTTTCCCTCTGCCTCTCTCCCCTTCTCCCTTCCTTCTCTCTCCCCTTCTACCTTTCCCTCTTCCTCTCTCCCATTCCCTCTATCCCCTTCTCCCTTCCTTTCCCTCTCTTTCTCTCTCTCCCCCTCTCTCTTCTTTCCTCTTTCTCCCTCCCTCCTTCCTTCCCTCTCCCTCTCTGTCTCTCCCCCTGACTAAAAGTGATAAGAAACCATGTCACAGCCTGAATACAATGCTGATTTGAAACTTTGTCTACAAAAGACACCCGGCTTGTTACTTTTTATTTCCTCCTCACTCATGTTTTAAGGATACAGGCAGAATTCTCTGCAATACTGCATCAACAGCCTCTACTTAAAATTCCAGTAGTCAGGTGGTGGGCACACACCCCTTTCATCCCAGCACTCAGGAGGCAGAGGCAGGTGAATCTCTGTGAATCTGAACCCAGCCTGGTCTACAAAACGAGTTCCAGTACAGCCACGGCTACACAGACAAACCCGGTCTCGAAAAAACCAAATAAGTAAGTAAATAAATAAATAAATGAAATTCTAATAGCAGTTTCTAGTCCTGGCCTTGCCAGAGGACTCCAGCAACAGCTCCCCACCAGCCAGGAGCCTGCCGAAGTCAGAGGCTGGGGCTGTGCACTATTGTAATCTCTTGGTGATGAAGAAGCATGGTCCTTCCTAGTATTTTGATGGACTGAGCAGGACAAGGAGACCCCCACACAGGCCTATGCCCCAGGGCTCCAATGAGAAAACACAGGCCCACCAGTCACCTTGCAGTACCAGGCAGGCATACACTATTATGATTAACAAAAGCATAGCGTGGCATGGGAGAGAGGGAGTGAGAGAATGGTTCATGTCCTGTGGACAGAGGCAGATCCGAAGAGGTCAAGGAGATGAGGAGCTGCCTGAGGTGGGCGACTTGTTTGCCACTCAGGGCCATGGTGCTGCCTGGGCCTGAGCTACTGCTGGGGCCCATGTCTGTGCTCATGGCTCTGATGCCGCAGAGGTATCTGTTGCTGTCCATGGCTCCTGGTAGCACTGAAGGCAGAAGGGATATGGCTGTACAAAGTTGTCCCTGCCCCCTGACTGGCTGCAGCACTACAGAGAACTGGTCCTGCCTATCACTGGCTGAAGCTCTCAGGAGAGAGGGTCCTACACTCACCTGGGCAGCACGATAGAGCTGACCCCATTTGCAGGTGCATGGGGAAGCTAGCCGGGGCAGCGGAGCGGTGGAGGGCCTAAGAATAGGAGAGCAAGTGGCGCCCCTCTGGCATGCCATGTGGTGACACGGGAGAGAGAAAAATGCCCTCCTCCCCTGCCCCTCAACACCTACAGCAGGTGGGGGACCTGGCCCAACCCGTCACCAGCCGCAGCACATAAGAGAAGAGGCCCTACACCTTGCCTGGGCAGCACAATAAAGTTGACCCTGTAGTCAGATGCACGGCTAAGCCTCCCCAGAGGGCTTGACAGGGGCATGCCTGGTACCATCTACCTTGTGTGTGGTGTGGTAGTAGGAGTGAGGGAAAGATGCCCCCTCCCCCCATCACCCCCAGCTGGAGAGGGAGCTGACCCACTCCTTTACCAGCTGCAACACTCAGGAAAGGGGACCCCACACTTTGTCTGAGCAGCTCAGCACAGCTGACCCTGTTTATAATGCAAGGGTGAGCCGGTCCAGGAGTATGAGCGGGAGAGATCCGGGCCTGCCCCTCATTTACCACACAGTGGCATGGATGGGGCAGAGATTCCCTCCCCCCTGCCTTAGCTCTCTATGCCTGTGGTGGGTGGGGGAGCTGGTCCTGTCCCTCACAAACCGCAGCACTTTGGAGGGTCGCCTCTGTACCTTGCCCGAGCATCATAGAAAAGCTGGTCCTGGTAGTCTAGGTGTGGAACTGCTATCCCCGAAGACAGAAAAACAGACCTGGCCCCTCCTCTTGCTCCTTGCCACAAGGAGGGGTGGACTAACTGAAGCGATGTTACAGAGCTCACCCTGGTGGTGAGGATGGGGCAGGGGAGTTGGTGGGCTGACCAATCTGCAACTGCCCAGGCCAAGAAGCTGGGTTATGGTTGGCCCACCACAACATCCACCCTATCTATGAACTGTTGGAGCACATGAAGGGACTGGTCCTGCAGACCAAAGCTGCAGGATCTCCACAAAACAAGGCACCAATAAGATATCTAAAGAGTCCCAGTGAGGGCCCAGCAGCGACAGTGTGTCAGAAACCAGAGGCCTTGAGCCAAACCAATGACTCTTTGCAAATAACACATGCAGGTAAAGATAAATGGACAAAGGGGTTTACTGCGTGACTCACTGTGTCACGCTGAAGTTTCCATGAGAGGATTTTTTTTTCTTTTTCCCTTTTTCTTTTTTACTTTTTCTCTTGAATTTTATTAGGGGGAGTGGGTACAGGGGCAAAGGACAGATATGAAGGGACAAGAAAATGAAGGGAGAGGGAAATAAAAGGGATAGAGACACTTGATGTGGCAGACCCAAAAAATAAATTTTAAAAATTAAAACAAATGAATAAACTTTCAATAGAATTTGCTCCCCTGTGAAATCTCATGAGCTTGCTTTCTCTGTATTTACAAAATCCCACCAAGAAAGAATGCCTTAGGGCTTCTCTGCCTCAGAGGTAAAAATTATTCTATATTCCTTCCACAAAACACGTGCAAAGCCCCACATTCAACTGGTTAGGTAGTCACAACACCAATGCCACCTCTGATACTAATTTTTTGTATCAGTTATTTTTTTGTGTATATTATATGAATACCACTATGGTACTCTGTAAATGAAAAAAAAAAAGACAGTTAAATTCAGAGGTTTCCAAGCACTGAATGAGAGAAAGGGGGATAAATAAACATTGAGCATAGAATTTTTTTTAAATTGCAAAACTCCTCTACATTATTTTAATTGTTATCAAAACATTTGGTGATAAATGTCAGAAGTATAGGAGTGTTAGATTTTAGGATAGGCGGTGTTTGGGGACTCTGCTTTCTGTTAAATATTTTTGCCATTTAAAACTGATCAGAAAAATAAAGCTAAGGTTGGGGATACAGTTCAGTGGTAGGGCACTTGGGTAGCATGTTCAAGGCCTTAAGTTCAGTCCCTAGCACTACTAAAGTAGCTGAATAAAAAGAAATGAAAATTGTAAATCGGGGCAACTTGATGCTGATCAAGGAGACAAGGAGAAAGCATGACTCTGTTGGGCACTGTGACGATTGAGGGGGGAAAGGAGACCCAAACACCTGCCCAGGGACAGCCTGACCCCAGCTGTGAGGAGAAAACACAGGCCACGTCAGCTACTATTATGGTGAGCAAATATATGGTGGGGTGGGGTATAAGAGAGAGAGAGAGAGAGAGAGAGAGAGAGAGAGAGAGAGAGAGAGAGAGAGAGAGAGAGAGAGAGAGAGAGAGAGAGAGAGAGAGAGAGAGAGAGAGAGGGAGAGAGAGAGGGAGGGGGGGAG
>NW_026067993.1:1279845-1364626 GCF_014885135.2 Alexandromys fortis
GAGAGAGAGAGAGAGAGAGAGAGAGAGAGAGAGAGAGAGAGAAGTTCATGTTCTGTAGAGAGAGATGGATCTGGAAAGGTAAGGGCGATGATGAGTGGTACATGGCTTCCTTGTCACCTGAAGCCATGGTGATGTCTGGGTCTGGGCTGCTGCTATGGCTTAGGTTTGGGTCCATGACTCTGCTGGAGCTGAGTTTTATGTTGATGTCCCTTACTCCTCTTTCCACTGAAGGCCAAGATGACAGAGCTGCATGGAGTTGGCCCTACCCTCACTGGCTGCAGCACTCATCAGAGTGGGCCCTGCACTTCACCTGGACAGCACAATAGAGCTGACCCTGTTGGCAGGGGTGAGGGTGAGCCTCTGCAAGGGTTACACTACAACTTCCACGACTAGATTTTTTTCTTTTCTTTCACTTCTTTGTTTTCTTTTTTTTCTTAAAATTTCATATTGGGGGTGGGGTGGGAAGGTTACAAGGGCAGAAGGCAGATGTGGAGGGACTGAGAGATGAGTGCAGAAGCCAGATGTGGAGGGACTGAGAGATGAATGGGATTGAGCTACAAGATGTGAAAGACACAAAGAACAAATGACAAGTTAAAAGTAAAGTGTCAAGCTTACTAAGTTTGATAGCAAGGGGAAGTTGCTTCTTGACTGTGGTCTTTGGATCTAGACAGAGCATGGCCAGAAAGGTGAGTATGTAAGAACTCCAACAGCTAGTCAAAGGACTCTTCTTCCAGCTTTTGATTTCTTGTAATTTCCCACTGATTTCCCCAATAAAAGCCTCCCCTGCTCCATTACCATAATTAGCAGTGTTGTCTGATGTTCATTCTGCATTTATGTTGTCATTGGTTAGGAGCAGTCTTTTCTTGTTTTCTTTTAAGTGTGATGCCTTTGTTCCTGGGGCTTTTGTCTGTTTTTGACAGGTTAGGCTTTAGTGCTAAGTCTTGATGCACAGAAGGCACATGTGGGCTCTGCTCCCTACAACCACTCCTGTGTGAGAATGCATGCCCACTACTCTCTGTATACATGGTACCTTGGCTGTACAATTCAGGGCCCTAGAGACACTGAAGACACTGGTCAATGCTGATTCAGAATAGAATGTCACCAGAGCAGTGGATGGTCTGGGCCTTGATTTTTAGCCCTGTAGATGGCCTTCGCTTGTTGGAGGTGGAAGAGTTCTTTACTACTTCTTCAAATATCTTATGTCTATTCTTTATGAGAATAAAGATTACAGATATTACTAAAATGATTAGTTTTCTTCCTAATCCAAATATCATTTTCCCGCTCGTACTAATTCATCTTTGACTTTCTGTTAGTCAATTTTCTGCAGGCTAAGAAGGTCCTGGATAGAGGTACTGCAGAAGCTAAGAGACCATGGATGCAAACCCAAACTACTATACCCAGCCAAGCTATCATTCACTATCAATTGAGAAAACAAGACATTCCAGGATAAGAACAAATTTAAACAATATGTAGCCACAAATCCAGCCCTACAGAAGGTAATAGAACGAAAATCGCAACCCAAGGAATCCAACATTGCCAAAACTGCCTACAACAACTCAGGCATCTAGCAACCCTTCACCAGCACAACTCAAAGAAGGGAGACACACAAACTCTAATACCAAAAACAATAAGAATAACTGGAGTAAACAACCAATGGTCATTAATATCACTTAATATTAATGGTCTCAATTCACCTATAAAAAGGCACAGGCTAAGAGATTGGTACAAAAACAGGATTCAACATTCTGCTCTTTGCAAGAAACACATCTCAACCACAAAGACAGGCATCTACTCAGAATAAAGTGTTGGGAAAAGGTCTTTCAAGCAAATGGTCCTAAGAAAAAAGCACGTGTGGCCATATTAATTTCTAACAAAACTGACTTCAAACTAAAATCAATCAGAAGAGATAGAGATGGACACTTTATACTTATAACAGGAACAATTCATCAGGATGACGTATCAATCCTGAATATCTATGCCCCTAATACAAAAGCACCCACTTATCTAAAAGAAATATTACTAGAACTGAAGGCAGACATTAAACCACACACACTAGTAGTAGGAGACTTTAATACACCTCTCTCTCCAATGGACAGGTCAATCAGACAGAAACCTAATAGAGAATTAAGAGAATTATTGGAGGTAATGAAGCAATTGGACTTAACAGACATCTATAGATCACTCCACCCAAATAGGAAAGAATATACCTTCTTCTCTGCAGCTCATGGAACCTTCTCGAAAATTGACCACATACTCGGAAACAAAGGAAACCTCCACAGATACAAAAAAAAATCAGTGTCCACCTGTGTCTTATCAGATCACCACGGATTAAAGTTAGAAGGCAACAACAATGCTACCCCCAGAAAGCCGACAAACTCATGGAAACTGAACAGTCAACTACTGAACCACACCTGGGTCAAGGAAGAAATTAAGAAAGAAATTAAAGTCTTCCTTGAATTTAATGAAAATAAAGAGACAACATACTCAAACCTATGGGACACGATGAAAGCAGTGCTAAGAGGAAAGTTCATAGCACTAAGTGCCCACTTAAAGAAAACAGAGAAAGCATACATTGGGGACTTAATGGCACACCTGAAAGCTTTAGAAAAAAAAGAAGCAGAGGTGCCCAGAAGGAGTAGAAGACTGGAAATAATCAAACTGAGGGCAGAAATCAACAAAATAGAAACACAGAAAACAGTCCAAAGAATCAATGAAACAAAAAGTTGGTTCTTGGAGAAAATCAACAAGATCGACAAACCCCTATCCAAACTAACTAAACAACAGAGAGAGAACACGCAAATAAATAAAATCAGAAATGAAAGGGGGGACATAACCACAGACACAGAGGAAATCCAGAGAATCATTAGATCTTACTATAAAAGCCTGTATGCCACAAAACTGGAAAATGCAAAAGAAATGGACATTTTTTTAGATAAGTACCATATACCAAAGCTAAACCAAGACCAGGTGAATGATCTAAATAGACCTGTTAGTCGCGAAGAACTAGAAACTGTTATCAAAAATCTCCCTTCCAAAAAAAGCCCAGGACCAGATGGGTTCAACGCAGAATTCTACCAGAACTTCCAAGAAGAGCTAATACCTATACTCCTTAACGTATTTCACAATATAGAAACAGAAAAGTCATTGCCAAATTCCTTTTATGAAGCTACAGTTACCCTGATACCAAAACCACACAAAGACCCAACCAAGAAAGAGAATTACAGGCCTATCTCACTCATGAATATCGACGCAAAAATTCTCAATAAAATACTGGCAAACCGAATTCAAGAACACATCAGAAAAATTATCCATTATGATCAAGTAGGCTTCATCCCAGAGATGCAGGGCTGGTTCAACATACGCAAATCTATCAATGTAATCCACCATATAAATAGACTGAAAGAAAAAAACCATATGATCATTTCATTAGATGCGGAAAAAGCATTCGACAAAATTCAACACCCCTTTATGATAAAGGTCTTGGAGAGAATAGGGATACAAGGGTCATACCTAAATATAATAAAAGCTATCTACAGCAAACCGACAGCTAACATTAAATTAAATGGAGAAAAACTCAAAGCCATCCCACTAAAATCAGGAACAAGACAAGGATGTCCACTCTCTCCATACCTCTTCAATATAGTGCTTGAAGTTCTAGCAATAGCAATAAGACAACATAAGGGGATCAAGGGGATTCGTATTGGAAAGGAAGAAGTTAAGCTTTCGTTATTTGCAGATGACATGATAGTATACATAAGCGACCCCAAAAATTCTACCAAAGAACTCCTACAGCTGATAAACACCTTTAGTAGCGTGGCTGGATACAAGATCAACTCCAAAAAATCAGTTGCCTTCCTATACACTAAGGATAAGGAAACAGAGAGGGAAATCACAGAAGCATCACCTTTCACGATAGCCACAAAGAGCATAAAATATCTTGGGGTAACCCTGACCAAGGAAGTGAAAGATCTATTTGACAAGAACTTCAAGTCTTTGAAGAAAGAAATAGAGGAGGACACCAGAAAATGGAAGGACCTCCCTTGCTCTTGGATTGGGAGGATCAACATAGTAAAAATGGCAATTCTACCAAAAGCAATCTATAGATTCAATGCAATCCCCATCAAAATCCCATCAAAATTCTTCACAGATCTGGAGAAGACAATAATCAACTTTATATGGAAAAACAAAAAACCCAGGATAGCCAAAACAATCTTATACAATAAAGGAACGTCTGGAGGCATTACCATCCCTGACTTCAAACTCTATTGCAGAGCTACAGTATTGAAAACAACTTGGTATTGGCATAAAAACAGAGAAGTCGACCAATGGAATCGAATAGAAGACCCTGACTTTAACCCACAAACCTATGAATACCTGATTTTCGATAAAGGAGCTAAAAGTATACAATGGAAAAAAGAGAGCATCTTCAACAAATTGTGCTGGCAAAACTGATGTCAATCTGTAGAAGAATGAAAATAGATCCATATCTATCACCATGCACAAAACTCAAGTCCAAGTGGATTAAAGACCTCAATAAAGACTCGATTGGGGGAGGGGGAGGGAAAGGGGAGGCAGCGTTGGGGAAGAGACAGAAATCTTTAATAAATAAATAAAAAGAAAAAAATTTCTGCAGGCTATTCTTTACTGTATTAATGGCCTGTGGCAATTGTGAGATGTTTCTTTATTACTATATGAAACCTTGGCTTATAAGTATTAGCTGCACATACTTTTTTAAATTTTAATTTCTAATTATTGTGTGGGCATAATTTGTATGTGTGGGCCTCATAGCAGCATGCTTATGTGGAGGTCAGAGGATGACTCTGCAGCCTCAGTTGTCTCTTTCTACCTCCTGTGGGTTCCAGGATCGAGGTCATATCACCAGGCATGTGATGAGGACCCTCACCTGTTGAGTCACCTCTTCCAGCCATTAGTTGTATATTCTTTTATACTCTTCTAACAGATATTAACTTGTTTACAACTCTTCATTGATGTTGCAGTTTACTTCATCCACTTTTCCGTTCCTCCCTCCCTCCTTCCCTCCCTTCCTCCCTCCCTCCTTCCCTTCCCTTCCTTCCTTCCTTCCTTCCTTCCTTCCTTCCTTCCTTCCTTCCTTCCTTCCTTCCTTCCTTCCTGTGATCTAAATTTGGACTTCAAGCATGCTAAACAACTATACCTAGCCCTTAGATTTATTTCTTCAGTCTGGCCTGGTGCTCTCTGTATAACCTAAGATGACCTCAGATCCATGATTCTTCTGCCTCAAACGCCTTCATGCTAGTATTGCAGATGTATATGATCATGTCCAGATATAGGTCACATCTCTAAGAGGACAAATATTATAGTAATGGAGAAAAATGGATGGATCAGTCAATAAGTTTCTCTGCATTTATTAACAGCTATGCCTAGCATAATTGTATGTTTATTTTTTTTACCAGTGTTAATGTGTAAATGGAGGCCATGTATTCATTTCCTGGCTGCCTAGACCTGAATAATCACACAGAAACTGTATTAATTACAATACTGTTTGGCCAAAAGCTTAGGCGTATTGCTAGGTAGCTCTTACATCTTAAATTAAGCCATTTCTATTAATCTGTGTATCACCATGAGGCTGTGGCCTACCAGTAAGGTTCCAGCATCTTTCTTCTTTGGCAGTTACATGGCATCTCTCTGATTCTGTTCTCTCTCTTTCCCTCTCTCTTTGGATTTCTTGCCTGGTTTTACTCTGCTAACTTATTGGCCAAGACAGCTTTATTCATTAACCAATAAAAGCATCACATACACAGAAAGGCATCCCACATCAGTGCAGAATTCCCATTTTCATATTTACTCTTAAGATGTCATCTTATACCGATCAAAATGACAAGCCAACTTTATGATTCTTACAATAGTGGTGAAATTTACCTCATAAAATGAGCTGAGTACATGATTAACTTGCTTATGATAGAAATCCTTTTTCATATTTTTATTAAAAAATTTACGTTTCATTTTACATACCAACCCCAGTTACCCTTCCCTCTTTTCTCTTGCCCACCGACACCTCTCCCTTCCTATCTCCCATTCACTCCTCAGAGAGGTTAAAGCCTTCAACAAAATCTGGGATACCAACTTGAGGTAGGACCAAGCCCCCACCCTCCCTGTGTATCAAGGCTGAGCAAGGTATCCCAAGATCAGGAATGGGCTCCAAAAAGCCAGTTCTTGCACCTAGGAGAGGTGCTGGTGTAATAACCAGTCCCTGCCCAACAGAGCAAGCCAAATAACTGTTACTTACATTCAGAAGGACTAGTTCGGTCCCATGCAGGTTCTCCCAGCTGTCAGTCCATAGTCCATCAGCTCCCACTAGGTCAAGTCAGCTGTGGCTTGCCCCATAATGTTCTTGACCAGTCCTTCATCATCTGATCCTTTCCTTCTCTGTTCAACTCAACTCCAGAATCTCAGCCCAGTGCTCGACTCTGTGTCACTGTATCTGCTTCTATCGGTTACTGGACATAGGTTCTATGATGACAATTAGGGTAATCACCAATTTGATTAAGGGGAAGACCCTTTCACACACCCATTCCACTATTACTAAGAATCTTAGCTGGGATCATCCTTGTGGATTCCTAGGAATTTTTCTAATACCAGGTTACTTCTTAAACCTATAATGGTTCCCTCTATCAAGATAATTCTTTTATTGCTGTTTTTCTCCATCCCTACTCCAACTATTCTTCTTGATTCATCATGTTTCCATCCCCCATCCTTTCCCTTCTACCCTACAATCAGTTTGCCCAGGAGATCTTAACTATTTTCTTTCCCAAGGTCCTCCATGTGTGTCCCTCTTAGGGTCCCCCTTTTAAATCAACTTCTCTGGGATTGTGGATTATAGCTTGGTTATCTTTTATTTTACATCTAATATCCATGTGTGAGTAAATACATACTGTGTTTGTCTTTTGGGGCCTGGGTTACCTCACTCAGTATGTTTTTTTCAGAACTCAAAACATTAAGCTGGGTGGTGGTGACATACTCCTTTAATCCCAGCACTTGGGAGGCAGAGGCAGGCAGATCTCTGTGAGTTCAAGGCCAGCCTAGTCTATAAGAGCTAGTTCCAGTACAGGAACCAAAACTTCAAAGTTACACAGAGAAACCCTGTTCTGAAAAATCAAAGGAAGAAGAAGGAGGAGGAGGGGAAAGCGGAGGAGGAGGAGGAAAGGAAGAAAGGAAGAAAAGAAAGAAAGAAAGAAAGAAAGAAAGAAAGAAAGAAAGAAAGAAAGAAAGAAAGAAACTAAAATACCAAATAATCCAATTAAAAACTGGGGTACCAATCTAGACAGAGAATTTTCAACAGAAGAAACTCAAATGGCTGAAAGACATTTAAGGACCTGCTCAACATCCCAAGCCACCAAAAAATGCAAATCAAAATGACTCTGGGATACCATCTTACACTATCAAAATGACTTATATCAAAAATACTGATAACAGCTTATGTTGGAGAGGATGTGAAGTAAGGAGAACACTCCTCCACTGCTAGTGGGAGTGAAAATTTGTACAGCCACTTTGGAAATCCGTATAGTGGTTTCTCAGAAAATTGGAAATCAATCTACCTTAAGTTCCAGCTATACCAATCTTGGACATATAACCAAAGGATGCACAATCATACCACAAGGGCATTTACTCAACTATGTTAACTGCAGCATCATTTGTAATAGCCAGAACATGGAAACAACCTAGATGCCCTTTACTCAAAGAATGGATAACAAAAATGTGGTACATTTGCAATATAGAGTATTAATCACAGGTAAAAAGCAATGACATCTTGAAATCTGCAGGCAAATGGGTGAAACTAGAGAAAAAGATCATGATAGAATTCTTTTTTTTTTATTGAAAAAAAATTCCGCCTCCTCCCTGCCTCCCATTTCCCTCCCTGTCTCCCTTTTCCCTCCTCCTCCTCCCACTCTTTTGCCCCTCCCCCCACTCCTCTCCCCCTCCCTCTCTAGTCTGAAGAGCAGTCAGGGTTCCCTGCCCTGTGGAAAGTCCAAAGTCATGATAGAATTCTTAAAGGTCGGTAACAGCAAACCTATATAATACCAGCTCTGTCCATTCTAGAGGGCCTCTGGTTATCAGTTGAATTTTCATGACCATTATTCTTTTAATTATTACTTAACTTTCTGTGACAACTTTTAATTATGTCCTAGAAAATAATTTTCAACCATTTTTAACCCTACTAACTATTGAAAGTTTATTATTGTTAACTGAACATTTAACACTTAATAATCCCTATATTTTCTCATTGTCTTCTTCTTTCTTGGGTAGATTTAGAGATATATCTTCTAAAATTATACAGGAATGATCTTGATTTCCTTGTTTAGTTTTCTGATTCCATGTTTGGCTTTTGCAATTTCTGTTCTTTTCTTTCAGAGCTTTCTTTACTTTGACCTCTTTCTTTTTCTTCCTCCCTTCCTCCCTTCCTACTTTCCTGTCTTCCTTCCTTCCTTCAAAAAGCTTGTGTTGTGTATGACTTGCTCATCAACTCACAAATGTTTCTTCAGTTTCAGTGTACATTATTGTTGGGTATGAGGAACAAATTTTCTTCTGCCCTTGACTTTTAATTTAGTCCTTCTCTGATTTATTTATAACTTATTTATTTACTTCTATTTTATTTATCTCTAATTCATTTGTAACTTCCAAAATTCAAAATTGCCAATAATGTTATCTAGACAACACTGACTTTTGCAACTTCCTTTGTGATCAATTGTTTATTTAATTTCAAAACCACACTAGTTAATCTTATCTCCAAGTTGTTGGTATTTAGTGATAAAGTGCTAATAGATCAGTTTATGCCCTGTCAGTGTTAAAAACTCCTAGAGTGAAGAGGAATTTTCCAATCCACATGTGAAGCAAACGTTTCAAAGCAATATGGATCAGGAACTCTAAGTCTAAAATTGTAATTATATTATAATTCTCCCTAAAATTGTTTTTATTTTTCTTAATTCCATAGAACTAAATAGCTTATGGTTTGCATTTTACTATATAGCAAAAAAATCTGCAAAATTATATGATATTCTAATTTACAGGTTATCCATATAATAGTACTCATTTTTCCTACGCTCCCAATGTTGAAAAGAAAGGTAGTTATTATGCTCCTTAGGAGAACGATTAACTGGCACAATTTCTGCAATGCCACATGGAATTAATTGCATAATGGTTGTGGTGTTGATGTTATGCACACATGAAAGTATAAGTACAATTTGGTGTTTGAGATGAAACAGACAAAACACTTTGGGTGCAAAGCTTTGAAGGGTTCTAAAGATGTCATGCTATAAGGCCCAATTTCTGAAATTAAAATTAATAGTGCTAACCCACAGAGCTGTCTCCCCAGGGCTCTCCCTGATTCTAATTCTTAAGGGAATTAAGATAGAACTTAATTTTCTTAAGACTCAAAATGTACCAGTGAGATCTTCTATGATTATATCTCCATTATGGATAAGAGAACTAAGATGCAGATAATTTAAAGGATTGTCAAGGTCTCAGACAGAGAAAGTAGTAGACATAGAATTTAAATCTAGGTCTTAGATTCCAGTGCCAATGATCTTAAAGATTTATACTATATACCAATTAACAGGAGAAAATTTTCAGATCAGCTGCTCTCATAGGAAGGCATCCAGGTTGAATGTGTAGTTCTATGTCCTCGGTATGAATGATTAATTTACTAAATAGTTCCTAGCGAATGTCATCGAGACACAAAGGAAAAGGCAGCATGGATGGGCACTGACAAAAGCCCTAAGCTAAAGTGATCCTATTGTGATTTTTTTACATTTTATTATTTGTTTTTATTATAAGAAGTTGAATGTCACATACTATGAAAGTAAGCACATTAAAATAAGCCCTCAAGAGAAAAGTTATAGTTGACAGCGTCAGCTGCTCCTGTCACTGTGGAAATGCAAACACAGGAATACTTCAGGTCCTCACCCAGCCCTAGAGTGCTTATGGGCAAATGGCTTATTCGAAACTATTTCAATCACTTTGACTTGCACTACCATGGCATATCTGAGTGATGGCCCAAAGCCAGCATCTTCTCACTCCTACTTTAGTCTCTGTTTGAATTCAAAATTTAAACTTATGCTTTAGATGAAGCTGGTTTCGGTTTCATGTATCCCCCTGAAGACTTATAGAAAGTCCCTGCCAACAGTATTATCACTTCTAGTGTGCTATATGGAAACACATCAACCTTTGCAAATAGCGGCTTAGCTTTGGTGACTTAGACCTTCTTTAAAACGCTGACATTGATTTTCAGAGAACATTCCTCGTGTTTTCCTCATTCCCCGGATCCTTGCATACTGTTCTGATTGCCTGGAACCCCTGCCCTCTAGCAAAATTCTAACCATTGACTTTAAATGTCAAGTCTTTCCATGATAATGGAAATATTTATATATTGGAAATAAACCAAGATATATTTCTTTCTTTCAGATTTTTATTAATGGTATTTTTTTTTCATGCAGGAAAATCTTTCTCATCTGACCAAGCAAAATTTGACAAAACTTTACCTGAATTGTAAGGCCCAACGCAAGCACCATTCTGGAAAGGGGCTCTTTCTCAATTTGCATTAAAAGTTTTCTTTTAAAACTTCTAAGGAAAACATCATCTAAAGCTTGCCAGTATTGCATAATCTAGTACAATTAGTCATCTTGTGTGTATGCAGCCCCCATACCACGCCTCACGGAGGTAGTACAGGAGATTTAATGTACTTGTTCATGGTATTTGGTACTGAATCCCAGATAGATAGGTTAACATCTAGAGTTCTGTATTTGACACTGGAAAGAAAAGGCAAAGAGAAGCGGCATGAGCAAAAATGCTCAGAGTCAAATCTAGGTTCTAGCACTAGGATGTTGATGTTTTGTTAATTTAGTCTAAGTCACAAAAGAATAAACAGAATCATTGCCATTTTATCCTTCGATGTTTATAGTTTGTGATTTCCCAGGTGATTCCATACCTGTGACGTACAGCCCCATCCCTAATACAGCCTGGGAAATTCTATTTTAGTTTTGTGTCTGTGGGACATACGTGACTCTGTGATGTTTATGTGCATACTCTTGTGTGTGTACGTGAGAGGTCATGTTTTTGCTATGGCATATGCCAGTAATCAGAGGACAACTTCACTTGTCCATCTTTCTCTTCCACCTTTTTTGGAGCAGGGTCTCTTGTTCATCATGGCGTTGGCCGGGCCATCAGGCCCATTGGATGCTGAGGATTCTTGTTTCCACTTCCCATTTTGCCATAGGTACTTGGATCATAAAAATATGCTATCACATCTGGCTTTATGTGATCTTTGGGTATCCAAACTCAGGACCTTACACTTGTATGATGAACGCTTTATCCACTGAGCCCTGTCTACAACCCCAGAGAAATTCTATTTTTTATGATGAGTCATGAAGTCGCCTCATTTATTGTCAGTTAATGAGATTCCTCAGGCTTGCCCAACATGCTCTGGCATTCTTTATGGTCCAAGTAAACCCTAAAGATGCAGTCTAAGAAAGAATTTGACTGAGGATTTAGAGTGAAAGCTTCATCTAAATAGTTACTGACAGAACCCAAGGTCTAACCCGGAGTTTTGTCCCCCAGAAAGACCATCTAGCAAATAAACTAAGCTTCTAAATATTTAGCTGAGTTGAAGGGACAGGGATGGAGGTAATGAAGGGGGAAAGTAAAGGAAACAAGGATGTGTTTGAAGCTTCATCTGGTGTCTTAAATGTGGGGGGACTAATCATATGGTTTCTGAGAGATTCTATAATTACAGTGTCTGTGACTATGGTTTGAATGTGCAGGTGGACCGGGTTTGAATTTCTTTATTTTCATGATTCCATCTAATAGATATGTTGGATCTTCATTCTACTCAGTGGGAGATACTAAATCTCAGTCAACTTTTGAATCTATTCTTTTTCCTAAATTGGTAGGCATGGCTGAAAGATGTACTTCATTCCAAGTCTCCAAGCATCTGCAACCATATGTTCATCCCCTGAAAAACCACACCTATGATTCAATTTCTGGCTTTGTCTTCACAGGCCATCATTCAGTCAGTCAGCCCTGACTCCATGGCCTATAAAATACCCTTGAGTCTTCACTGCACCTCTGCGGATCCTGAATGGCACCAAGCAACACAAACCTGGGAGGCTGTCTTGGTTAGGGTTTCTATTACTGTGACGAAACACCAAGACCAAAAACAAGTTGGGAAGGAAAGGGTGTGTTTGGCATACACGTCTAGATCATAGTTCATCACTGGAGTAAGTCAGGACAGTAACCTAAACAGAGCAGAAACCTAGAGGCAGGAAGTTGATGCAGAGATCCTGGGGGGAAGTGGGGGGCTTCTTACTGGCTTGCTTCCTCTGGCTTGCTGTGCCTGCTTTCTCATAGAACCCAGAACCAAAAGACCAGGGAGGGCACCCCCCACCAGGGACAGGGCCGTCCTCCATGGATCACTAATTGAGAAAATGCCAACAGCAGGATCTCATGGAGGCATTTCCTCAACTGAGGTTCCTTCCTCTCTGGGGACTCTAACTCATGTCAAGCTGACACACAAAACCAGCCAGAACAAAGTCTAAACTCCAGTTTCATCGGTGATGCATGTGTTTGCTTCCCGTAGAAGCTTTTGGGAGAAGCAATACACAGATCCGTCAGATGCCCAATCGCATTACTTTATATGAGGAATCAGACACACCCCCTTAAGGTTTGGGGTTACAACAGGCAAAGTGATAGAGTAGTATTTTCAGGATCTGGTGATATTTGCATATCCCTCGACTTGGGGCTCAGTTAGTTTCCTTGAGTCTGGGTTCCATTTCCTTGTTGTTGTCAAAGGAGCAGTGAGAAGCATAGGTGGACAAGAGTCTCTGTAATAGGATATTAGGAGTGGAGCAGGATTCTTTGAAGAAAGTGATATCAATACTGTATCATAGAAAGCCAACCATTCCTAGATATCAAGCACTTACTGTGTGTTTACACATTTTATGCAACTGTGGTTGTAATAAATATTTTCCAAACAGTTGAACTGCTATCCAACAAGTCTATATTCATCACTACTGATTAAAATGTCTACTAAGTCTACTATCATCTCTACGCAGAATCTTCATATATTGTCACATGCTTCATCCTCCAAATTCTTTCCCCGAAACCACCAGGTCCTTTCACCTTTGGAAAAACCTCTTGAGAGATTTTTTTTTACTGGCTTCCTTTATCTGACCTGAGGACTCCTTCATACTTGCATTAGCACAGGACACATACTCTTCAAATTAGACTGGCTGAACAGAACAGGGACACATTTCTTCCCAACACAGTTTTCCATCAATGTTACTGGTTACTTGGACATTTTTTCCCCTATAAACAGTGACTTGGGGACCTCAAAGTCCTCCCGCATCTAACTCATGCCTCTTCAGTTGGGTGGGTAGGTCCTCTCATTCCAGGCAGCAGGCGAGGAGAGCAAAGGTGTGTGGATTATCCCCTGAGCGGTGCTTATTTTTGACATGGCAGAGTCGGATATGAAGCGTATCTTTCCTACTCACGTCCAACACAGACATTGAATGCAGAGGAAGGGAACGCCTTGAGAAGCTGTGTGCTTACTGAGAGGCAGAGGACACTGGTGCCAAATTATCTCATCTCTGGCTCACTCTAAGGGAAGTATTTTTAAAGTTCAAAAGAATGGTCTTGCAAAATCATTCTGCTCTGTTTATCCATTTTTTTGTGTTTGTATGTATATATGTTTGTATGTGTGGACATATATGTCTATGTATGTGTATGTGCAGACCAGAGAACAGCTGCAGGTGTCATTTTCCAGAACCCAAAACATCTTGGTATTTGAGGCAGAGTTTCTCACATTGTTTGTAGCTCACTCGATATGCTAGACTAGGTGGTCAGTGAGCTCCAGGAGTCCAACCCATCTCTTTCTACCTGCTCAATGCTGAGATTCCAAGGCCACGCCATTAATCCTGATTTGCTTATGTGGGTTCTGGGTTCCACTCCAGTCTGAGTACTCTCAAGGCCATCACTTCACTACCTGAGCTACTGCCAGGCTCAGTCGGTTTTCCTGAGACACAATTAACCCATCTGCTCTGGCTACATACTGTGATCCTGAGTGGGGTGACGCTAGCCCTGTGGAAGACAAATATCAGTTGATCTGTCCATCTTCTACTACAAAATGTATTTTATTTGTGTTTTGGTTTTTGTTTAGTTTTTGTGTGTATGTCTTACTTGCATGTATGTATGTGTTGCATGTGTATGCCTGGTGTCCATGGAGGTCAGAAGACAGACAGCATCAAATCTTCCAGCACTTGAGTTCCAGATGGTTAGGAGCTTCCTAGTGTAGGTGCTGCAAGCTGAACCTCGTTCCTCTGCAAGGACAGCGATCGCTCTTAACTGCTGAGTCATCTCTCCAGCCTCACTGATGCACATTTTAAATAATAAACTCATAGTAACGTTGAATATTGCCTCTAATCGACCACTACCTAGTTGCATAAACCTGGTTAATATAATTTCTCTCTGAGCATTGTTCCCAATATTTGTACAGAGACATAATAATGCCTTACCTTGCAGAGGTGGAGTGGGGCTTGAATGAAAGACCACAAGCAGCTTTGAGAACAGTTATTGGTAGAAGGTAAAAATCTTAAAACATGGTCAGATATAAAGTAAACAAATTATGAAGATTTTAAATTTGTGTTTTATTGTTTTGGGTGTTTTTTAACTGCTAGGTCATCCATTAGAACTTTAAGTCCAATACTGCAAACCAAGCACATATGCTCACATCTATCTTATTGTCTGATGCTGTCACGAAAATCTACAGGCATCGTTTTGAATAACTGCCCCCATTCCTAATGGTGAAAATCAAATAAACTCAGAAGCAGATGACTTAAATAAGTGTTAGCAACTGACTTAAATGTGTCCTAGAAAGATAGAAATTACACAGAGTTGTAAACTGTACCCATCGCACCCTGGGCAGTGTACATTTCAAATGAATGATTTCCTTTTCAAGAGGAGTTGGGTAAGAAAGATTTTTGTTATTTTTATATCTTGCTTTTGTTTTGTTTTACGTTGTCAGATTTCTTTTTTTTTTAACCTTAAGCAAATTGTCAAATGCTGGGAAAAGAGCATTTGTCAAGGTGACCCTGGTCTGCCGTTGTCCCCGAGGCCTGAGGGATCCAGCTGGAAGCAAGAGCAGCTGTTCTGAGGCCCTTGTTTAGGCCACTTACACGCGCTGTTGCTTTATCCTCTTCTAAGAACAGAAATTTCAAGATCCCGTGGAATGGGATGCGACCCATCTACTTTATATTTGGATGCCTCTTTTACTGAAGATAGACACAGGGGTGGGGTAGGATGAAGAGAAGGTTCGTGGAGGAGTTGTTGATGCCAGATGAAGGCTACTCATATTTTTAGAGCACCTTTCACATCTGAGAATATAGCCAGAGGACCTCGACATTTTTGGTCATGGCAACCCCTCAGAAGTCAAGCAACCTAAAAGAAAACTAGGAGGTTTTTGCCTTGAGGAAGAGGAGAAGGAGAACCTCGTTGAGAATTGGATGTACCCGGCTCCGGGGACTACTCAGACAGAAGACAACTTTTCTCCCTGGTGGAAGGCAGCCACCATTCCACTGTCCTGCTGGCCACCTATTTTTATGTCCAGGAAGTAGTTATTGCAGAATCATGAGAACTGGAGACGGAAAGAATTCACTAGGCAATCCATTCCAGCTTGAAGCCACTTAGGAAGAAATTTTAGTCTGCTCTCCAAGGGTGTTTTGGGGCTGCCAAATTCCTCTTACTGTGCACAGAGCCAAATTCACCCAAAACAAAAACTGTGTCGATTTCATAAACAAAAGCACAAAAGTATTTACAATCTTTACACAAATTTCAGTGACTTGACTTAACAAATACGGGATTTTTTCTACATTTTATTACATAGCAACTTTTGATAAACAAAAGTCCCAAACCCTGAATATTGATGAGAATATATACACATTTACAGATGAAAAAGCACAAAATTAGATGTAAAGTATATCAATCAATGAGCAATGAGACACAAATCAAGATTTATATGACAGATAATTACCTTGGTGATAATGAGATCCATCTTATCACTATTACTCTGAATATTTGCATAATATCCAAGTTAGAATTATGGGATCTGAAAGTCAGGAAGAAATTGTCTCTTAACAGGCTTCCTAATTTAGCTAATGCTAAGAGGAAGAGTCAGAGAAATCACAGTCTCCCAGGAAGGTATTAATAGGATTTCTCTTGGACTCCTGCTAAGACTGCATGCAGGGTTGGCGAATACTGTTGATTGATAGATATTCTTCAGATATCCAATGGAAATGTTTACCTGTGGTTACTAAGTTGTGACAGCAGGTCTTGGCATGATATCTGACGTACTAAAAGTCTAACGCTAACCTATCTTTGAGTTAAATTCTGTATGAAGTGGTTGAGCCTGGGAAATTCATGTGGTTGAAGACTGTATTAGTCCTAATCTAGCTAAAGAAAGGTGGTCTCTGAGGAAGGAGAGCAACAGTGAGGTATTGAAGTATTAGTATAATCTCTGCTTTGAACTGTTGGGTAAATTATATTAATTACTTTTATAAAATGAAACACTTTAATTAAATCATTCTTAATCCCTTTGAGAGCTCTGGGAGTTTACCCAGTCTAGCAATTCCTGGTCAATAAATACTTGCTGAAGGAATGTTGCACACATTTTCAGCGAAATGTTTTTCATCATAGGAAGTTTAAAGCATGTTTTTCATTGGGTGTTACTTACACATATTGATTTATTTTATGAATGGCTGTATTCTGAATAATGTCTTTGAGGTATGTCCGAATGCTCTAGAAAAATAAATATGCATTTCATATTCAACATGTAAAAGAAAAATACAATGCCAAGTTAATAAAACCAATGCAGTACTCGAACTTCTTCAGAGAAGCAGAGAAAACAGAATTTTCACACACATGAATGTGCCTTCAGCAGGGCTCCCTAGCCATGTGAGGGATCCATGTGAGTTAACTAGAGGTGTTTTCCTGGCTCCTTGCTTTCACACACTGCCTCTCTTCCTTCACTGCATTCTCCAGGATTCAGAGCTAACTTTCCTTAAAGCTGGTTTCTCTCAGGAGACAGACCTGAAGGAAGGGACACTGCAAAGACCAAGAGTCTAATCCCTCTCATTCTGTTTCACATTAATTCCTCTGCACTGAGTCCCTTTTGTGTATCCAGCAAAGTGTTTTCCCACCCCTGCTGGGAGCGCTGCTCATCAGTCTGCCTCTTTCAGATCTTCCTTTAAAGGGCTACCTGCGGAAAGCCTCCTTGGTTGGCTTATGTGGTTGACTTGGGGGCCTGATCTCAGTCTTAGACTGTCTGGTGTTACAAGTCCAGCTCAGAACCTTCCTATAACCAACCTCAGGTCATTACGTAGGACAACCACAGGAGTCAAACACTCAGTGGAGTCTTCAAAACTCTTTAACTTTAAATACACTAAAGAGCAATGATGGAAAGTCATCAAAACCACTGTCTTCAAACAGGTATGCATGAGGGGAAAAAAGGGCTGTGTGTGTGGGGGGGGGGTGTTGTGTCAGGGGAGGTGTTGTTCAAGGTCACTCATCTTGCTAGTGGCAGAACCAAAATTAGAACTTTAGTTTTGTGCCTCCTAATATAGAGCTATTTCCATTGAACAATTGTCTCTCTTCTGGGGATCCTGTTTTAAATACTCAGGATTGTTCGATACCTTTAAATGGCCCGGTGTAAATTCCAATGGCCATTAAGCATCCTTCCTCATAGGGTCACCCTGACACACAGCCTTGAGCCATCCATCCTCCAACTGCTCCAGGCGAAGAGGAAGGTGAGTGTTATTGACTGTGTGTACACTGGTTACTACCAGTATCTGCAGTTTTAAGGGCTCCCCGTGGATCGCATTTCCCTGCAAGTTGCCCTACAGTGACCCAGACACAACACTGACAGCTGTGGTGCAAATAAATAAAAACAGAGTATTTTGATCTTAATGGCAGAGGGGTGAGAGGTTGGGTATGAGAAGAGAGAGAGAGGCAGACAGAACGACACAGCCACAGCTGTGAAGAGAACAGTTGCCAGCCAGGAGAGAGGGAGAGAGGAGGGAGGAGCGAGATTAAGGTTCCACCAATGTTAGACATGCCGAAGCTCTTGGAAAAGGGCACACATACTTGGGACAGGTGGGAAGTGTTTACATTAAAACCAGAATATCAAATGGCTTCCTAAGTACTGGCCAGATCGTTACAGACCCAAGTTGACCCAAAGGGGAAAGCCAAAGTCCTCACCCCCAAAACAATCACAGACGAAGCTTGCAGAATTCTTTATATTCCATTCAAATAACTGGATGTCGCTATGTGCATCAGCTGATGCCAGCAACTAAGTGTGACCTCTGTGCCTCTGAGCAGTAGCATGGACATCATCGGGGAAGAAATACGTATTCCCTATCCCTATCAGATCTGTGGAGGAGAGTCAAGTATGAATTCTGTGTAACAAGCCTTTCAGGAGACTCTAAGGTACACTTTCCTGAGCACCTCTGCTATGGGCTTGATGCAACTCAGCTTCCACAGAGTTATGCACAAATTTCTCACATCTTGGTCCATCGGGATTCTGCTTGACCCATGCTGTGTTATTAGCAATATCAAGCCTCCAAACACAGTGTGGAGTTAGGACAGGAGAATGCATGATTTGCATAGCTTAGACACCGGAGCAGCTAATTCTGCAGAAGAAAAAAAAAGACTCAATACTCATGTTCAGATTCACAGTATCCAACACCTCCCTCCACCCAGCCATGGGTCAATAGTGTACAAGGGCAGAGTCCTCCTCCAGTCCTCCTCCAGTTTAAACAGCCACCTGCAATGTGTTTCATCTAAGGAATGGGAAAAAATTCAGGCCATTAAGCTGTTGAACATGTGTCTAGAGAAGTTTGGGAATTTGGGTCCTGAAGGTAGGGACACTTTAACGTGCAGAAAACTGTATTCTCTGTCCCTTGACACTAATTTTTAGGCACTGATGATATAACCATTTGGCATGCAGAAATCTGGTCACTATTGTGGACATACATATGGGCAAAACAGCAATGTACATATAAACAAATACATCAAAAATATATTAAAAACATGAATAAAATTGACTTGGAATAAAACAAGCAAATGAGGGACAGCTGTCCTGTGGATCTGGCTTATGGTCTAGGGTGTCTGGAGCCCCTGGGGTCTAATCTCTGAGTACTCCATGAATTGGATGTGCTGACCCACACCTGTAATCCCAGCACTCGGGAGCTAGAAAGTGGAGAAGCAGCTCCCCAGTCCATACCTCTGTGAGTTGGAAGACGACCCCCATGTTGGATATGTGTTCTACTGTACTGAGACCAGTGTTTGTAATGCTCTTTTTCCTGACACGTCCCCCAAAAAGCTTTATTCATTTATTATGAGAGCCCGCCTAACTTCACTCTCTCACACCAACGGGGGTACTTAATCTGTCATTTGTTTCCCATCTCTAACACAAATGTCTCTGTCATGAACTTGGCCGTTTAGTTGTGTCAGCTGGATCAGTTAACTACACAAGCGTTCTAAGTCCCAATCCCCATGTGGCGTGTGTGGCTTAGTCCAGGGTTTTATAAATGCATTCGTGAGTTTCCTGTTAACTCTGGTGATTCACTCTGCATGAACCGGCTCAGACAGACCAACCTTCCCTCTGAGGAAGACAGCTAGGTACTCTGTGCTCTCTATCCAATGGAGTTACGGCTCCAGCTGGAAGAAAGTGGCAAAATGATTAACAAAGAACCTATTTGAAAGGAAGACTAGAAGTCCGGAAACCTGTATTTTGATTTCCTAAGACTTTTTATATCAGGCTCTGCCCTCATGGTATGGCAACACACCAAGTAGAGTCTCAGTTGCTAAAAGACACAACCCGAAAATTACATAAAATAATTGCTTTCCTTTGTAGGACCATTGGTGTGGAGGGAGGAAGAAAGAATAGCAGTGTCCGTACATCCATGCTAAATACCTGATACATGAAGGACCAATTCATTGCACTGGGCTGAAGACATTGCATCATGTGCTTCTCTCTTTTTGTCAGGTAGAAACCTGAATTCTCAAAGGATTTTGTCGAGGATCCTGCCCTTCCTCCCTTAAATTCCTAGAGGCAAAGACTCTGAAAGAAAAATGTTCTTTCTGGATTTTTTATTCCTTCTATCCTCTTCAAAAGTAACTGCCCTTAACCTAAGCGGTTGCTTAGGGCCATGTCTGGGTCCATGGCCCCGTAGCAGTCAGGGTCTGTGTTGATGTCTGTGGCTTGTGTTACCTCTGAGGGCTATGTTAATGCCCAGGATCTAGAAAGCCATCTGAAACTATGTTGGTGTCTGAGGACCTTGCTGTCATTGGGGACATACTGATCTGAGTGACCAGTGCTGCCACCAGGGCCATGGTGATGTCTGGGCAGTACTGATTCCAAGGACCATGTCTGGGTCTGTAGCCCAGCTGCAGCTGGGATCTATGATGTGTCCATGGCCCATGTTTGCCACAGGGGATCACACGGACCATGCCTGTTGAAATGTGAGGGTTGTGCTGAGCCGGCCCTTCCCCCTCTCTAGCTCTGGGATATCTAGCTCTGCCCCTCACTGGATACTAGAGCAGGAGAGTGGCCCCTGCTCTCTATGAGAAAGCAGCCCCCACACTCAGGAGCAGGAGAGTTGCCCCTGCTTCCTATGAGAAAGCAGCCCCCACACTCAGGAGAGATGGCCCCACTCCTCACCATATGTGTGGGAAAAGCAGTCCCAGGAGAATGGACATTAGAGAACTGCCCCTCACCTGAGGGAGGCAGTCCTAGTAGCCTGGGCCAACAAGTTTAGCTATCACATAGACCCACATCTTAGGCCTTGCATTTGCCCACTAATATCTACCTGATCTATGAGTGTGTGAAGGGACTCGTTTCGAGGAACAATTAACCATGGATCCTCATGACTTGGGGAAACTGCAGATAACCAAGAGTTTTGGTGAGGGTTGAGTGAGGATGGTCTACCAGCAGCCTTGAACCAGACCAGTGACTCATTGCTAGGAACATTTTGTGGGTAGGACTGACACACTGCAGCACCCAATGCCATTAGAGCGGTCAAAGAGGTGTTGGAAAGACATAAGAGTAATGTGGGTTGTTGTTTTTATTTATAACTGATTGAGGAAAATGGGAGATTCTGCAGGGGTGAGGCGAGGGTTTGGAGAGACTGGGAGATGAGTGGGATTGGGGTAAATGATGTGAAATTCTCAAAGAATCAATAAAAATTATGTTATAAAATATGAATAAATAACTGCCCTTCAACCTTGTAGATAGTGGCAATTCAGGGAGTAGCTCCAAAGAGCACAGAGGCCATCATTCTAATACGGGATTTCCCCAAAGAGAAGCTACATTTCAGACTCTGGGGTAATGGCAATCTGCAGATACGAATAAAAGAGATGGTAAAGTCTAGGGGTGTAAAGTAGCTGTGGTCCCAAACATAGAAGAGCATGAGGTGTGGTGTGGTATAGTGTGTGTGTGTGTGTGTGTGTGTGTGTGTGTGTGTGTGTAAGGAAATGGGTATCACTAACTAGGAGTCATCTTAAATATCTGTCTGTGATTCCCCTTTTATAATTATACAAGGATCTTTAGGGGTGCATACACACACATATATTTATATTTGAAAGGCAATAAAATATCTAATGCTATCAAAAATTAAATTGTTCTACTTACACAATAGTGACAACTCTTCACTATTGTATAAGTTTATAGGAAAATTATTTCATATCTCCCAAGCCTTAGTTTTCTACCACTTAAGTGAGGTTAGTACAATGAATGACCTTTATATGCCTTTGTACATTAATCTGGAGAGAAATTCTAACTGGCTGTGAGTGGAATTCAGAAACTGCAGAAAGTGATATTGAGAGAGAGAACGTGTTTTGATGACATTGTAGTTCCTGGTGGTATCACAGGTAGGCCTAAGCCAGGGACCAGAGCCACCATTCTTAGTCCATGAATCATCACATGATCCACCCTCAATCATCAGGCAAAAGGCAAGTCTGAGCTATTCTTTGATTTGTTGTGGTTTTATGCTCCTTAAAACCACACCTACCTATAGAAGAAGCACAAACTTATGGGAAACACATATGAAAGGCTTTTTCTATTGGGTATCCCAACTTCAGTCCAACCCTTTCATGAGAGGGCCAGGTTGACTTTGTTAAAGGCTTGCTTCTGGTTTCCAAACCTGCCCTTATATAACCCTAACTCAGCCTGGGTCTTTAATGAAGATGCAAACCTTGCACCTCAGGCCCAGGAACCCTTGTTCTTAACCAACCTCCAATCAGCATAGCTGGGGCTTTCAAGGCTACACAAAAGATGCTAGTGTTTCCTCCAATTTAATGACCAAGCAGAGGTACCCAGGACTCGCTCCGGACTCATTACCATAATCCATTTTAAGAGCGAGAGACCACAAAGCTGTTGCTGTGTGTGCTGCCTCAGGTACCACACCAATGCTGGCTTCCTGGATGTTTGCTGGGCCAGGGAACTGTTGAAAAGCGCAGGCCTCCAGGAGCCTGTGGGGGAACTAACTGCTGGAATGTTGTTTATCTTCAGACCGCAACAACTGCTCCAGTGTTTCACAACCTGAAGCGCAGACACTGAAGGCTTAGAGAAGCGAGACCTGAAATAACCCCCACTTCTCTGCTGCCTTCTATCTCTCCGGCCTGCTGAACCCACCTCCCCTCGGTACAGTGGGGACTGCTGAAGCAGCCAGAGATGAGGCCATAGAATAGACAAAACTTTTGGAGAAGCAAGTAGCTAACTTAATACTCGAGCTGAGAAGAAATTGTCCAGATCCCGGGGCTCTGTGGGAGATGGGAAAAAACAGGAAGTATGCCTTCTTTCTAGCGTACCATTGTGGATCTGAAGAATTATCCTTTCCTGATAGCATCCATGTTTTAATTCAGATTATTTTTGTTTCCTCTCTGATCTCTTATATGAAAGGAGAGACGGTTATAAATTCAGTTCTAAAGCCTTAGGCAAAGCCTGGTAGTTTTCATTTAGTCCAATGTGATTTGGAGAAGCAAGGTTTTGGAAGGCTAATTAGAACTCCACAGTCTTGGACACTTTGTTTACCCTCTGTGTGTAAATGGGTAAAGAAATGACGAGAGCCCGTGTTTGAGCCGTAAAATGAGCAAGTACCCCGAGCCCTGGCAGCATCCGAGTGTGCGTGGGAAAGAGCACAGGATCCTTCGTGTACTGAAAGCAGGATATTATTGAAGAAAACATCTGTGCAGTGTAGACAATGCAGATGTGCCTGGGCTCCATGGAAGCTCTACTTAGAAAAATGCTGCCCTATGATGTTTATGAACAAATCCTGCCACCTCATCTGCTTTTGTACAATCTCCTTGAAGTTGACTTTTCTGTGGAAAAAATAACAAAACAGCGACAAATGAAAAAAAATAGCTTTTTCAGCACATGCCAGACTGGAGAGGCAGTTTCCCTGCAGAAAGATCATGACCATGTAAGAAAAGAGAAACTATTTCATCTCCAACTCTTCCTCAGAAACACTTAACTCCGACTCCAGTGGCCGGCCACAATATGCTTGCCTCTGGGCAAACTGAGAATAAAGTTCTTTTAGCCAGCAAAGAAACAGCAACCCTGGCCCACGTGAGATAAACACGTGAACACTCTTCAGCGTGTCCATTCTAGAACAGTCCAGAGAAGCAAAGAGAACTAAATGATCAACTCCGGCATGAGGCTCAGTAAAATGTGGTCCCGAGTAAGAGGGAAAAGGCAAATGGATTCAGACAACAGGTTTTGGGAAGACGTCCAGGAAGTGAGTGACATGTGAGCATGAGCGGGGCCTGAAGTCTCGACAGCCACACTTTCCAAAGACGGTAAAGCATGGCAAAAGTAGAGTCACGTGAGAAAACCTGGAGGACAGTTAAGGAATGACAGCACTTGGTTGTTACAATGACCGCTGACCACATCCTTCCAGAAGCTTCCCAGAGGATTCCATCTTCACATGCCTGTGGTGCCAATGGGGTCTCTCTAAGCAGTGCAATGATCAGGTTCCAGGCTAGATGTCCAGTTGAGCCTTAATTCTGCCATTGGTCCCTCTACTCTGAGCAATATTCTGAGTTTTCAAGCCACCCAGCTCCTCTTCTATCACAAGGATCATTGAAATACCCACTGTGGGATTTAAACACTGCCAAGTGCCTGACATCGCACCTGCTGCAAATAGCAAGGGGTACCGTTATGTGGCTAACTTGTTTACTTTTCTTACTATACCAAGAAAACTCAAAGAATGGCATGCCCGTATTTTATTCCTATAGCCCAGAATCTAGAAGTGCTTTTTTTCCTGAAAACTTCAACAAAGGCTTGAATGGATAAATGACTGGAAGAGCAATAATGAGAATAGCAAATATCATATCTAAAATGTCCTCTTAGTGATTTTGACTTTGACTCTCATAATTGAACACTGCATCCATTGTAAAGGGTTTCTAGTCCACGACCGCAGTCGGCATTCTGGCGAGGGTGGTGTGAATGCATGCAGACAACTGGACAATACAGATGCCAAGATACAGGCAGAGCATGTTGGAGCACTGCTGCTACCTTCCGCTGTGCAAGACATTTGCTTGGCCTGTGGCTGAGTTCTATCCACTGTACAACAGCCAAAACAACAACATAATAATAATTACAGTGGCCACTTAATAGGGTACCTAGATTGAAAGGGTGATTGATTAAAATGTAACCAGATAATGAGGCAGCATTGGATCCAAAGAGAACTGTAAGAAGCTGACATTTAAACAAGACACTGTTTGATTTCTTTAGTGCTTCTCTCCAAATACACAGTTATTAATGAAAAAGGCCAATGTTGTCAGCTTTGTGTAATTCAAGGCTTTCAGATAATTATATAACAAACTCAAATATCATCCATAACTCACTCTTTTTGGATAAGACTGTGGGTACATGAAAACGTGCACTCCTTCCTATGGTTTCATACTGCTCAGCCAAAAATGCTTGCCAGCAGAGGAATGTAAAAGGCAAGGATACAAAGGTAAGACCTGGACAGGATGGTGGACATATTTGGAGGAACAAATGTGGGAAACTTTCCTGACGTTGTTACTGCAGGAGGTGGAAAGATGGGTCAGTGGTTTAGAGCACTCTTTGAAAAGTATTGGCCATTTCTATATGACAGACACTAAAAAGATATTTATTTCAGTATAAGAACTCATAATTGCTGTTAAAGCCATTGTAGCACAGTATGCCTCCTACTCTGTATATGAGGGGCCCTGATCCTGACACCCAGGTCACAGGGTCTATTAGATTTCTTTTTTTTTTTTAGTAATAATTATAATATTGGCAAGACTCTACCCTCATTACCAAGTGTCTTAGGGTTTCTACTGCTGTGAAGACATACCATGACCAGGGAAAGTCTTATGAAGAAAACATTTGATTGAGGTAGCAGTTTACAGTTCAGAGGTTCAGTTTATTATTATTGTGGGGAGCATGGAGGTGTGCAGGCAGACACGGTGCTGGCTACATCTTGATCAGAAGGCAACAGAAAGTGAACTGAGACACTAGGAATGGCTTGAGCATATATGAGACTTCGAAGTCTTCCCCCAGACTGGTAAGACTTCCTCCCACAGGGCTACACCTACTTCAACAAGACCACACCTCCTAATAATGTCATTCCCTATAGGATTATTGGGGCCAAACACATTCAAATTACCACAGCGAGTTTAAGAAGTTTTGGCATAACCCATACAGTAGACAATAAAAATTTAATTTACACAACAATACTGATAAATCTAAAAGGCAGATGCTGAATGAAAGAAGTCAGTCCCCAAGATGTGGATCACCTTATATGAAGTCCTAGAAGAGACAAAAGTATGTATGGCCACGGGAATGTGGAGCTGGGCAGGAGGAGGTTCTCTACAACATGCATAAGATCATTTTGCAGAAGACAGAGTGCTCTGAGTCTCATTTGGCCTGGCAGTTACACGGTGCTTGAACTTCCAAAGCTCTAAGTCTATCTCCAGAAAGCCTACTGGAAAAAGAGTAAGACTGGAAAGAGAGGCGATGAGCACTGGGTGCAGCTTGCTTCAGATCATCTCTGACGTTATATTCTCGCGGGATTGCTTCTCATTGCAAGGCTTCTGGTATCAGTTGATTTTTTTTATTCACATTTTCATAAAAGCCGTGCTTGGATTTGACACAGCATGTTTAAAAGTCGGTAGATTTATATGACTCTCAGGAAAAAAAATTCTAAATCTTTGCATTAGTACATAAGGTCCCTTAAGATTTCTGATGCTTTCTGAAATCCTTTTAAGACTACCAAGCCTGATGAAATTTTGATCCCAACTCCCTACATCATTTGCTTCTTCTTCCACCTAGGCAGAAGCAACGCTTTTGATTCCTACTTCACACTCAGGCCAAAAAAAGCCCTTTTTTATGCCAGATCCAGTCCCCCTTCCTCCCCTTTGAATATCACCTTAGTGTCTCTTAATCTTAGTCTGTATCAGCCATCTGAAATCATCAAATGTCCCTGCTCTGTCATACTTCAGTTGTAGAATATCATCCACAATGCGCTCATTGTCAGCTTTTGAATGTTCCCTTCCATAACAGCCCCTTGAAGACAGAACACTACCCAATTAATTTATTATCCCACAGGGTCTAACACTGGATAAGTGCTACAAAAGCTTTTGCTCAGTGAATGAGAACAAAAAAAATTCTTGGGCAGAGGACTGCCTAACACTTAACCTCTAAAACTCATAGACGTGTAGGCAAGTCCTACATAGAAGCTCATAGAAGTTGAAGCAAGATCACCTGTGCCTTAGCAGAAACGAATGTTTCTTTGTGTTGTAGAAGTATTAGAGGCCAACCCAAGAACAGGAGCTATAATTTTGCTATGCTGATGTTGGCTGAAACAAAGAGAGATTTGTATGAGATAATAATCATATAACTGTGCCTTGATGCTAAGCATACTAATATTTTGGTCCTTTTCAAATAGGCTCTGCAATGTAATTCAGAGACATTTTTAAAATGACACCCCACAGTAAAATTCAGCTTTGCAAGCCTCTTCAACCATCCCAGTTTCTGATCCCTTAACCCCCCCCCCCCTTAGAAACTCTTCCCTGTTTTTTCCTTGTGTGTTTATAGAATGAGACTGAGGGCTCCCTTCTGACCCTTACACTGCAAGCTGCCCCTTACTTATTTACATGATATATAAGTCTCTGTATTTAAAATGAACCCAAATCCTCTGGTCAAGTCTTCCAAATCTTCTCATCCGGGACACCTATGTTGGACTATATAGTCAGTATTATTTGAAGATGCAAATTAGCATGGAAAAACTGCTTTTTGAGTTTTGTCCTTCCTTCCTTCCTTCCTTCCTTCCTTCCTTCCTTCCTTCCTTCCTTCCTCCCTTCCTTTCTTCCCATTTCCTGCTTCCTTTACAGATGTCACCATCTCCATCTTCCTCCCCTTACTGACTAGGACAAGGTCAGGAGCAGAAGGAACCTGTTGCTGGATCTTTCCTGTATGTAGGTCCCTGCCAAAGGCCACAGGTTGCTAGGAGACCTCCCCAGAGTACTGGGCCACTTAGAGGAGGCTTCCACCCATTGTTAACAACTCTGGCTGTTTCACCTTCACAAAAAAGCTCTCCCTGCAACTTACATATTAGTCGGAGCCCATCCTTTAGGGCCACAGAATACAAGTGCAATGTCTTCTATACATTTTCTCTTCAGATAGATGAAGATGGATATGACCATTCTGTTGAGTCTTTAGCAATGTATTCCTGTGAGATTTTAGTCATATTTCTCTAAGCATGCTTCTGATGGTCAACACCACTTAGAAGATGGACTCTTAGATTCATATGGCCATTCAGAACGCAAAAAGCGGAAGGTCATTGTATACCGCCCCCTCAGCTGGCATGGTACACCTCTCTCTCTCTTTTTCTTTCTCTCTGTTTTTTCTCTCTCCCCCTCTCCCCCATGCCAGCTTATTTTTTTTATCCTGTTTTCCAATGTGCCTTTTAGTTTCCCCTTTCATTCTTATACTTTCATTGTATTATCTTCCCATTTAGGAAGTCTATGAAGAATTGGATTGGAGAACGAAGGCATGGTCCATACACACTGTGGAATGCTAATCGGCTGCAAAGAAAAAGGGTATCCTAAAACTTTCAGGTAAATAGACCATGTTGGAAGACGTAAACTAGATCCCAAAAGACAAATCTCTCTCATCCTTTAGCTTCTGGCTCCAAATATTTACATGAATATATAATCCGGGAGAACTGCAGAAACTAGAAAGGTCAGTGGAAAACCATGATTTAGGAAGCAATGTGGAGGGGAAGAGATGGGTACAATGGATTTAAAGGAAAATGGAAAAATGGAGAGGGGCTTAATTAGGAAGAAGGAGGGAGATACACATAGAAGGGGAACAGGGAAAATATAACAATATGAATATCTGAAAAAGTCATAAGGATTAATTATTATCCATTTACCTATAATTACAAGTAATACATACACGTCTGTGTGTGTATATATATATATATAGTTTAAATAAAAAAGAACTGTAACTATTTAACAAAAATCCCGATACCAGAAATAAGAACTCCTATGAGTTGTTCTTTAGTGTTGTCTCCAAACTACCCCAAACACTGGAGATCATTGCTGACTGCCATTTACCACCACCCAGGGGAAGTTTATCTTTGACTTTACTTTTCCTCAGCCCACCTTTACTCTCATACAACAACATCATGCCTGTCTTCCAAACATCCAGAGCCTAGCCATTTCTATGAATCTACACTGCAACACCCTGATCCAGATGATCGTAACTAGATGAATAACACAGCCTCTTTAGTACCGTTTCCTCTTATTTCTTAACCCCTGAAAGCTGCTTAACTCAAAACATTTAAAGTGATCTTGTTAAACACTAAGTCACCTCATGCGATCCCTTTGCTTATAAAGCCTTACCATTTCTCCACTAAGAGCTAAATATCAGGGCTTACAGTGTCCTGCATCTGAACACATAGGGCACAGCTCACCTTGGCATTCCCTGTGCCCACTACTGAGCAAGCACTGGCCTCACTGCCCTCCTTTACTTTCTCTAGCAAATGAAGCAGGTCAGCAACTTCCCAACCTTATGTCCATCGCTCATAGGCGTGATATGGTTCTGGTTTTTTCTTTTCCTTATTACTGATTTTTAGTTAATAAGAACAGAATCAAATGTATATATGTATATATACATATATTTGATTACCTCTCAAAATTTTTCCGTAATCCAGATGCTACAAGGATTTTGCCTTATGTTTTCCTCACTTTCTGATTCAATGGTACATTTTATTGGCAATAGCATTTTCCCAGGTCTATAAACTGCTTTCCTAAGTCCTCAGAAGGGAGGCATGGTTGCTTTTTGGATATCTGCTCTGCTGACACGGGGTCTCTAGTTACTAAGGCAAATATTTATTTTTTGTCAAGATATGTCGTTGTATCAACCTTTGTTCAATGCTGCTCTCCCACGTTGTCATGTCAACCTATGACCCTGCCTCAATCTACTCACGCAACAGGCTCTAGCTCATCTTCGAACTCACTTCATTCTATCTGAGAGAAATTCATTAAACAGCCATGGAAGCCTTTGGATGTTAACTAATGAGTAGGGAGGATTGACTTCTCATGTGAGCCCATGGAAGTTAACCAATGAGCGAGAGGATTGTCTCCTCAGCATGTAAGCCAGAAGGAAGCCAATGACTAGACAGGACTGTCTTCTCAGAGCCCTTTCTAAACCTCCACAGCTTACTCACCTTTCACCCAGAGGTATATTTACAACCAAGTAAAGGTAATACGAAAGCTTTCTATGAAAATTATAGTGTTTGTATATATACCAAATTCCATCTATACCTCAGACTTCGTTACTGCTGTTCCAATTACCTGAATTCTAGCAAGCCTCACCGCTTTCCTCTCAAGGGTTTCATCCCTGCCTTGGGCTCCTGAAACTCAAAAGGTGAGGTGTATTCCTTTCACACATTAGGACTTATCTACTAACAAGCCACTCTGAAGTCATGAAGCCAGAGAGAAGAGTCCTGAACTAGAAATGAAGTAAATACCTCCGCTAACGTGAACACATCTTATATGGCTTTTCAACATAGGAAAAGTAAAATAACAGTAGAATGCTATGAAATAGATGCAGGGAAGTCTAGGATCATGTCCCCTCAATCTGTAAATCAACCCTGTGCCCATCAAGCAGAACTTCGAGGGATATGATGAGAATAGCCTGCACTTAAATGCATGATTTATTTGTTTTAGATTATTAATCTCCCATTGAGAAAAAAAATCACATGACTCAGTACTTCTAGGTTACTTCTCTCCTGTCCAGGTGAGTGGAAATGCATTTCACAAAGGAAAAACTGATTCATTCCTCCCGTTTCTCTGGAACTCAGGGCTTAGTTGTCACTTGGGAAATGCCAGGAAAGCACCAAGAACAGGGCCAGGTCAGATATGGACAGCTAGGAAACTTAACATCATAACAGAATAGAATGATCGTGAGAAAAAATCCTCTAGAGGCCCAGGAGTCAAGAGGCATGGAAGAGGAGGACTGAAGCCGGGGTGACATCTTATTCCATCCCAGAACACCCCAATTTTACTATAATCTACTGTAAGCGCAGGTAATGCAAATTCATTTCCATATCAGCAAGGGGGATTAGGAAGGTAAATCTTCCCAGGAAAAAAAAATATTCAGGACACATTTAGGAGTTGAAAGCCACATAAATGATTTTATCCCCTCCTTTGTATTATCCATGCCCCGAGACCTTGTCATAGTCAGGAATAAGAGAAAGTTAACGAGCAAAGCTCAACCCTTACTGGCCCATAGGTCACCTGGGAGCTGAGGGTCAGGTGCAAGACTTTGCAGAGATCACAAAGGATAAAACCAAAGATCTGTGTGGTCATTAAAATCAAAAGCCTTCCTAAATCATTTTTTAATTGAAAATAGATTTTTTTAAATACCACATATTCTGATTACAGTTTCAACTCTGCCAACCCCTCCCACAACCTTACCACTTCCACACTCACCCCAATCCACACCATTTTTCTCTCCCACTTAAGTACAAATAGGCATCCAAAATAATAATAATTAATAATAATAAATAAAAACAAACTGGAATATTACAAAATAAACAGAAAAAGGAAGACTTTAAAAAACACAAGAAAAACATACAGACACTGAGTTACACACATTTGAACACCCATAAAAACAAAATCAGAGACTATAACATATACAATACATATAAGACAAAAAAAATCCTAAGCAAAGCTTTTTTGAGAGGATATATATGTGTGTGTGTGTGTGTGTGTGTGTGTCACAGAGACTTAAGTGCATGCAAAACTCAAAGTAAATATTGTTCCAAAGGGGAAACAGACCAATAGAAACTGCTCTGTATCTATTCCACGTCCTTGCTGTCTTTTCAAGGCCTTCCCTAAGAACCACATAGTAGACCTTGGATAAACTGTGTTCCGTCATCAGATTCTGTAGAGCCCTTGCCTGAAGATGGGACTCCGGAGAAAGCTTAGTGAGAAACATATTTGTCACACCAACATGAGTAAGTTAGTGAGTCCCCATCACCCAAACCCACACCAAAGAGCCAACCAGAGTGACCTCTCCCGGGTGTCACAGCACTAGGGAGGCAGGCACAGAAGAGATCCCTGGTATTTACTGACAAGCCAGTCTAGTAAGTCAGCAAGCTCGAAACTCAGTAAAAATGAGGTAGGGAACAAATGAGAAAGTCTTCTGCTGCCCTCCGCTCTTTACAGGCACACAGACCCGCACACATATGTCATTCACACACGTTTACCTGCCACATGCATAGGGTAAATAAAGAAATAAACAAACACATGGAAGAAAATTTTAAGTAAAATACTTTATGGTTTGTAAAACATGTATGAAGTTGCAAATTTCAATGTCCCTGTCATGGTTTCACTGAGACCCAGGTATGTGAGCTCATATTGTCTGTAAGTCATGCCCAGCACCAGAAATGGATCAGCACAGCAGAACCTATGCAGCTTGGAAATCCTGAAGGACTCACCTTCTGCCTGCCTGTAGAGGAAAATGGTGATGACCCATACTAGAAATCTTTTAAAGATAGGCAAATTTAAACCCAGGGAAATGTTCCATCTCAACATCTCACAACTGGTATATAACAGAAACAATTCTAGAATCTACAGGTTTTATTTAAAAAAAAAAACTCTTTGCTCTTTGAGGGACCCACTACTCAAAGCTCCCAAATAAATATGCGGAGACATTCTTCCTTATGAATGCCTGGCCTTAGCTTGACTTGTTTCTAGCAAGCTTTTCCACCTGAAATTGCCCAGTCTATCTTTTACCTCTGGGCTTTTACCTTTCTTTATTCTTTATCTCCCTTTCCTTCTTTCTCCATGGCTGGCTGTATAGCTGGGTGGCTGGCCCCTGGTGACCTCCTCTCCTCCTTTCTCTCACTCCTCCCTCTTCTCTTTTTATCCTATTTATTCTCTCTGTTTGGAAGCCGCACCTAACCCTCTCCTGCCTGGCTATTGGCCATTCATCTCTTTGTTAGACCGATCACGTGCTTTAGACAGGCAAAGTAACACAGCATCACAGAGTTAAACAAATGTAACATAAAAGAATGCAGCACATCTTTGCATCATTAAACAAATACTCCACAACATAAACAAATGTAACACATCTTCAGTTAATATTTCACAACAAGAACCCAGTCATCTTAATCCCACTTAGGGTTTCTCTCATTACTATATAACCTGAGAGCTCCAGGGATTACAGGATTTCAGCCAGAAACTGTGCTATGAGAATCGCAGCCTTTATTCAAAGGGTTCCAGGAATATAAGTAATCAATAAATACCCAAGGACAGGGGATAGTAATCTCTGATAGATACTGTGATGGTGTGTGTGACCAATTCACTTTCTCCAAGCATGCATCCTACTGTGTGACAGGGAGATGTGGCATAAATCCTACTGTGTGGCAGGGAGATGTGGCATAAATCCTACTGTGTGACAGGGAGATGTGGCATAAGTCCTACTGTGTGACGGGGAGATGTGGCATAAATCCTACTGTGTGGCAGGGAGACGTGGTGTGCCTTCCATGGACATCTGAATGAACTCTATTGAACTTTTGCTCAGAGCATCGGGCTGTTTGCATGTACTCTCACCTTGCCACCCTAACACACTTCGGGGATATACCATGCTATGCGGACACTGGGAAGACCTTAGAAAGAAAATGCGGACAAGGGAAGGAGTTGGGGTTTGTTTTCTGCTTCAGGCTACATTTTTATTTTTATTCCCCCCCCCCCGGCTGGCACGCGTCTCCTTCTGTTTTGAATAATGGAGATAATTATACGTTCAAGGGATCACACTCTAAGCCCCTTGAACGATTGAGAAATCCCAGTGTAGGCAATCATGAGAAAATGGACGGGGGATTACCAAGAGAGACAGGAATCCGACTGCTTTCCATGCCCTGCTCAGTGCAGAGCCCTAATCTTCAGCCTCTCTCTCATGCTCCAGCCGCTGAGGTTCCAGGCCTCCCCTAGGACAAGAGACTTTCCTAATCTCCAATCCCGCCAAGTCAGAACTTTGGAAGGGCCTCTTGAGAAATCACTGCCTTCCCTATTCATTTATATTTCTTTTGATTTTGAGGGGTCGCTGACACAGCGGCATTGCCTCTAGGTATCCAGGCTCCCACTTTCTAGAAACTAGCTTTGGAGTAGAAGTTTTTATTTTCTTCAATTACGGTGAAATCGTCCATCCAGTGCATGATCTGTCACTGAAATCCTCACATGGCACACACATTCTTTTGGAAACTGAATAAAACTGTGAGAGAGGAGAGTCCGCTGACCTTGAAGCCCATGTCCAGTTAAGCTGAGCAAATTATAAGGAGGAAATTCAAACTTGGGACTGACTAAAGGTGAAGTCTCAGTGTAGCTTGGCCTGGGGCTACCTGGGTTTTTATAGGATTCATTGAATAAAAAATATAAGGAAAATGAACTGAAATGGACTTAAATGAGCAGACAGAATGGGTAGGCGTGACGTTCTAATTTGAGGAAGAACACGAGGTACTAAGAGCATCAGGGTAGAGCAAATAAAGGCATAAGAAACCAGGTGGATCCAGAGGGAGAGTAGCTGAGGATGGGGTTCGGAAAGATTGGGGGTGCCTGCCAGGAAGTTCTTCTCAGCCACATCCCAAGCAGAGGGGAAGCAGCCATAACCTGGGAGCAGTGCAGTCTCTGAGGTTCCTTAATTATGGCTCTGCATGAGAGGAGCAATTTTGTTCCTTTGTTCTTACCATAGAATAGCTCTTTCTTACTCAAGAGCCACAGCGTTTTGACCAGCTATACCGACAGCTGCCGCGTCGCCATGACCACCACCTAACAACCTTGTCATAGACTGCACGTACCTCTGCAGCACGTTCTTTACCTGTGTTATTTCAATTAATCCTTAACCCCATCCTATAAAGCAGGCTGTCTTTTCTCTGGGAGATGATGGAATGAAAGTTAGTAGAATACATGGATGAGAATGTCCAAGTGATGTGTGTGAAGATGTACAAGGGACGCTGTCTTCCGGTCCATAAAGCTCCCGGATTGCTGAGACTAAAGGCCTGCGCCACCAAGTCCAGCAAATGGGCAGTGTTAAAAAGAGAAGTCAAAATTTCAACCCAAAACACTTTGAGCACAGAGTGGAACCTAAGCATGGTCCCGAAGGTGAAAAAGATAAAACAAAAATCAAATTCAGCTTCTAAAAATCAAATTCTGACTTCACGATCCTCGCGACCCCATCCCCTTGGCCTTCTTCCTTCACTGCGAAGTTTCACTGGCTTTCAATGAGGACGGATACATGATCCCCTTTAGTTGGTTTAGAAACCAAGACAGTTCAACTTCATCACTTGCCTGAAAGGCAAGAAGCCGAGTTACACAATCAACTGGAACAGAATACGGTTGTGGGAACTGAATTTGCGAATCTTCCTCCGTCCCTTTTCCCTCTCCAGTCTTGTTTCCCAAGTTCCAGAAATTTCCAGAAACAAACAACCATGGTCACCACACACACACACACACACACACACACACACACACACAAAAGCACTGGGGCGGGAACGTCTCATCGCTGTCACCAGGCTTTGTCTTCCGGACGGCCCATCCGCAGAGACAATAATCCCCTGGCTTTCTCCCCGTCAACTGCACTTTAAGCTGATCAGGGTGAGGCACTGCAATAAAGAAAAACCAACAGCTATGAAAAAGTAGGTGTTAAAAGCTGGCAACAAGACTCACGTTGAAAACGTTGCTAAAATGTCTTTGCTGGGTTGGAGGCAGCCAAGGGGTCCCTTTTCTTGACTTTCACACCAAACGGTTATGGAAGGAAAATCAGAATTGCCAAAACACAGCCACAGGTGGGGAAAGAAGCCCCCCACTTCGCTGTCCTCAGCATCAACATTTGACCTCGCAATCCATTCCGTGAGCATAACCCAGTGGTCTCAGCTTCAGAATTCCGTGACTTCTTGGAACTGCAGCTGTAAAGTCTTGGCAAACCTGAATCGTGACTTCAAACTCTGTCTCCTTAAAAAAAATATGGAGAACAAATGGTTGCTGGTATGTTCTTTATGAAGAGCTCCAGCGAAGCCACTCGGTGGACTTTGAAAGATGCCCCCAGGTGTCTTTATCCAAAAACAATCTCTGAGTGTCTATTATTCACTTTACTGGAGTGGAAACTCTTTAATCATTGTCTCTCTATTTGCTTTAATCTAGAAACTGTCAATTTATTAGCTCATAATGTGCCCGGAGCGTCTCCCCATCTTACCATGGGACAGCTAGAACCCATTTAAGTGATGATTCCAGAAAAGTCAAATTGCAGAGACACAATATAATTAGGATGCAGAAAGAAAGTTTCTGTACCCAAAGACACGTTCCATGTTTTACTTTATGTGGCGCAAGAATGTGTGAGTGCAGTCTATAATAACAACGAGAGCATGAGTAACCCTAGCCGGAACCCTAACCTGAAAGCGATTAGTCAAAAGATTATTTATTAAATACTATAAGTTGCACATCGCAGGAGATTTTTTAACACCAACCATTTTTGGAAGTTTCTTTCAGAGAAGCTCCTGAAATCAAAAGTAGTTACTGCACCAGCCAAAAGCTGGAGCTCAGTGCGAAGCACAGCATGAAAGACCATGAAGTTGGTGCAATAACCAGAGTGTCAAAAGAAGAGTGTTTGGGAATACAGGAATCGCTTCGAAGGGCAGGGCGGCATAGTGCACAGGAGGGCACAGTGCTGTGCTGAAGAGAAGCGAGAAGAATTCAGAAGAAAGGATTTGGAATCATGCTGGGGCCTTTGGCTGCTGGGCCTCCTGAGGACCAACCACGTCTAGTCCAGTTCCTGTTGTCACTGTGAGCCCGGGAACTTCGTCTCTGGCCATTCACTATCTCAGCCATTCTCCTAGATCAGCTCTATTACAAAGCAATACATTTGGCTTCATCCAGTGACTTCAAGTATAAGGAAACTAAGGCCTGGAGAGTTTCGAGTGCACTGATCAAAACCACCCAGGTACCAAGTAGGATATACTAGACAAAATCCCATCATCCTCTCCCCACATTAAACATCACTCTCCACATTCTCTTTCTCCCAAATAACCATTCCTTTCTTCTTCTTAAGAAGATAGGTGTTTTTACTAAGTCAAAAAAATGGTGGTGGTGATTCTCAAACATTAAATTTTAAAGTGTATACCTAAGAACATGCATCTATGGGGAAACATTAGACATTGGAAGGGAACATAAGCATCACATTGGTTTTGCAGGTCTTGCTTGTGACTTGCTGGTTTGAAACACATTCTGCCTGCTCTCCCATATAACCATTGCTGTTTTATTAACCAGATACAGACAGGGTCGTTTAAGGGAACTTCAGTGCCGTTTAAAGGCTTCTTATGACAGAAAGGGACAGGCATTGGAAAGAGTCATCTTACAAAACCACAAAATCTTAGGGTCTTCGGGGGCTGGATCAGTCTACTCCACTTTTAAATTTAGAGAAACAGAAGCGAAAAGGTGATTATTCTAAAGCCTGTTTGCTATCATTTGCAATTGAAAACTGTCCATATCTTATCATATTTAGTTCCAAAATTGTATAAAAATTAAATTTTACTGTTCAGTGAGAGGAGTTGTCTCAATTTCTAGTTACACTTATGTTTATTGCGCTGTTACCAATGAGCATTGCACTCATGTTTATGAAGTCTCCTGACCAGTTTGTTATCACTTCATAGACACATAGCAGGCTTGTCGTTGCCGCCAGTGGGCTGGTGGCTCAATAGTATTTGGTTTTGTATGACAGTATGATATTCTTTGGCTATTATATACTTTGGTTATTATATGTATATTTGGATATAGTGTGGATTTTTCTGAAAAACCAGAGAAACATTCATTTATAAAAAAAAGTTAATCTTATAGACCCATTAACAGGTGAGTCAAGGAGGTTGACTATGGGGTCCCCTGTAACATAGGTCACCCCTCCCTGGTAATATCTCAGGTGTCGTCTCCTAGAATCTTCTTCCTGTCTATGGATGGTCCTGTCCCTCCTACTTTTAAAGTACCGTGGATGCGTCCAACCTGTGTCTTGCCCATGCCTCCATTCAGGAAGGAATCATTCTGAGGCTGAGAAATTGCATACCAGGAACAATATACTCTTTGATTTCACACTTTGCTTGAGCAACAGGGCCAGCCAGGCAGACACCAGGCCTCACACACCATTATGAATCTGTCAGCAATTAGAATTCTAAAACCCCATTCGGTTTTTACTTGCTTCAATCAACATGTCACTGCAGCGAGGATTAGCTGCTTTCTCAACATAAACAGCAACAGAAGAGAGTGCAGAAGCTTGCGTCCTTGGCGAAGGCTACTGCCAGGGAGAATTTTAAATAGCGTTCAGCAGACAGAAGGGATCTGGGGCCTTAATGGGCAATAATTAGAGAAGACAGAGCCTAAACTACCCTTTGTGTGAAACTTCAGAGCTCTGAGCTTTAGGGTAGATACATGAAGCCATGTTTCAGCGACTCTCTTCCACTCTTGAGCTGGAGAGAAAGAGACACAAAAGAAGAAAATGTGTACAGTAGGGTACTGCCACTCGTACAAAAAAACCCTGAGGGACCATGTTGTCCATCTTCCTCATTTAGAGGATTAGGAATTGAGGTAAAGGCTATGAGCAACATGCAGGGGTGTGGCTTGGGGTAGAGCCCAGTGTTTATACACAATCATGTAGAGAAGAGGTGGAAGGGACCTGCGAAATAGCACTGCCTTAGCTTGTCGCTGTTTTGCTGTGCTAACACATTGTGACCAAAAACAATGTGGGAAAGAAAAGATGTATTTCATTATAAACTTTCACTTCACAGTTAACCATTGAGGGGAAGCAGGGTAAAAACTTAAAGCAGGAACCGAGAAACAGGAACCAAAGCAGAGATAAAGGACTGCTGTTCACTGGCTTGCTCAGTTTTTAAAATACAACCCAAGACTACCTGTTAAGGAGCGACACCTCCCAGAGTGGGCTGGACCTCCCCCATCTTTCGTTAATCAAGAAAATGCTCCCATAGACTTGCCTACAGCACAACCTAATGGAGGTATATTTTTAAACTAAACTTTCCTCTTCCCAGGTACTCTAACTCTTCTCAATAATAATGCTAATAATTAATAATCAACACAAACTTTATGCTTTCTAAAAATTCAGTCACAGATTTGCATGGTAGCCAGAAGCATAATTCATCAAGCAATAAAAAATAAAAAAAAAAATGTAAGGTGAACACAAGCATATAATCCCCAAAACAAGCTGGAATGAAGACGGTCCCATTTCATCTCAAATCCTGTGAAGAGAGTATGCAAGCACAGAAGCAGAAAATAATTGCATCCATTACTAACCATTGTAAACCATTATTAAAGTGATTGGCAGTGGAAGCTGGAGCTGGATGAGTGAAGACAAAGAAAGTTTGCTCTAGTCTGTTGGTGACAATAGTTAATGCCAACTAAACTAACTTATTTAATATTCATAACAGCTTTAGAAGACAATTATTACAATTATCGCTGTCTTTAATGTATAAACAAGGAAACCGAGCTTCCTGGTAACTTTTCAAGGCTATCTACATGATAATGACGAAACTAAGATTCAGTCCTGGAGTCAATCTGCTGCCTGCAGAAGCCCCACTGTAACAACACAGCAAAGATGACAAGCTGTCTCAAGTCACCCAGAGTTCCATGTCCCAGAAAACCCTTCAGTCATTCACCAAGTGGAATAACTGATTCACGTGACTAAATGACTCAGTCAACACTGAAACATAAATTACATATGTGTCTTAGTCATATGAAGTCTGACCATCTTCAAACTCATGCTGTCTAGGGCCTGGGGTAGTATTGGTTATTAGTTATTATTATGGCTTATTTGTTTAGACCCTGGATTCTTTACTAGATGACTTAGGTATGTTTCCCAGCATTGACATGGTGGTTCATAATCATCCGTAACCCCAACCCCAGGGGATCTAGTACCCTCTTCTGACCTCCTCAAGGGCCAGGAACATAGCCAGTGTACAGACCAACATGCAGGTAAAATAGCTATACACATAAAAACACCCATAAACCTGGCATGGTGGGAACATGTGCCATCTAATAAAACTAAGAACTGTCCAGGCTCCATATCTCTATACGGCTCTTGGATGAGTCGTATAGAGAAATGGAGGCTCCAAAACACCAGTCCCCCAGAGCGAGGATTAGCAACAGCCAAAGCCTGAGCTCAAATGCTAGCAAGTAAAAGAGTATTGGAACATTTTCATAGTGAAAAAGAGGAGGTGCAATTGTTCCCGTATCTGGAAATCCTGGTTGTGTTTTCTCTAGATAAGGAAATGCACACTAAGAACCCCATCTTTCTGAGTTCTGCACTGCTCTTTTTCACCAGCCACTGAGTGTAGGATCAGTGAGCAACAAAGGCTGCCAGTGCTCTCTCTCCTTCAGAGCTCGCTACACTCTGCTCCTTCTGCCCGGATGGGTAATACTCACTCTGGGCATGGGAAACTCTTCCCTGTCTTTTAGAACCATTTGATTGCTGCCACTGCTTAAAGACTTACATGGACAACCCAATCTTAAATGAACTACCTGCTCTCTTCCTTCCATCTACAACCCCATACTTTTAAAAATGAGAATCTTAATCTATCATGTTCTGAGGTCACAGCATAGAAATAGGGGGAGGAGGGTTGCTATCTCTTGTTTTGCTAGAACCCCACCTAAGCAAAGTTTCTCTTCTCTTTCCCCTCTCAACCTGCCACTCAACCAAAGATAGAATCTGCATACTTCATTCATCTATGTATTTAGTTATGAATGCTGATAGTTGCACATGGAGAGCTGTATATTGAAGAAGTATATTGGGGTACTTATTAACACTGGAGAATCTTTTCTCTATCGCTCGGGCTAGGCTTCACTCTAAAAAGTGAACAAAAGATAGAGGCAACAGAATCCATGTTAGTTATATTACCTGTTTGTTCCGACATTATCTAAATGCCATCACTAAATTATTCAGTGTTAAGAAACATGACTTCAAAGGAATAAACACGAAGTATGGAACCAGTTTCCACTTTATCGTCTATGACCCACACCACTGTGTAAACTTTGGCCCATTTTTTTTAACCAAGGCTAGAGGACCACCCTGATAGATTTACATGATTTCCAGAATCTTCTCCAATTCTATATATTGACAACCCAGTGACTCTAATAGACCATTCTTCCCTCCATAGGGACATACTGTTCTCCACTGCCCTGATCCTGGCACTTAGAGAAATCTGGGTGAACAGTAATGTCAAGAACAAATTGGTAAAGAACTGATTAAGCCACCTGAGAAAAAAAGGGGGCCTTCTGTTGGAAGGAAGGAAGCCAAGGACTCCGGAGGGATGTGAAGTGTGAAATTCAGACTGGGAGTTTAATGAGTTTGAGGCGTGAAAAACCCAAGCTTCAGGGCTGCATTCCCTGGCAGCAATGAGCAGGGCAGGTTTCCATGCCCTCTGCGGCCGAGTTCTATTTTAGAATGTACTCTCTGCCTGAATGCAGTCACACAGCTGTGGATGTCTGTCAACTCTTAGTCATGGCGCGCCATTCAAGCAAAGGGATCTCCGTCAGTAACTAACAGGTCTGCAACAGAGGGCTCTGGCGGAGGAAAGTCAGAAACAAACGAAGTTGGTGGCTCTCTAAGGAAGGACAGTTCAAGCAATGACGATGTAGCAGGCTTAGTACAATCAGAAACGCAAGACGTGAGGTATCTACATATGAACGCCGCAACAAGTGGTCTTGGGTATTAACAGTGGGCAGCCTTATGCCCTGGGAAATAGTTCATCAAGTACTCAAGATCCCCTCGCGACTCCTCCACTGCTAATGTTCCCTCTTGGTTAGGACAGATTTCTTAAGACTTCAACCCATGGAGGGGAGGAGGAGGCGAGATAAGTGTTTTCACCATGCTCCCACCCTCTCCGTTCTGGAATCCCCTCCAGGACACAAAGTGCATAGCTGTCAAGTCTTGTTCTTGGATGCTTTGGTTAAGTGCATGCCCAGCCCAAGATAGGAAGCTGTATTGGGTTTGGGTTAAGCTCTCCAGCTGCTAGGCACCATGGGTGTCATCACCATGGAGATAAGTTTCTCGTCAATCATCTAGAGACACCCAAAAGAGGTCACTAGAATGTTAAAAGGGTGAAACTCCATAAGAAGATGATTCAAGTCTACCTTAGAAATTACCATCTGAATACATTCTTAAAAGACCCTAAGAGAGACATACATAACCTACATGGGTAGCAGAAAATGAGAAGATCTCCTGAGTAAATTGGGAGCATAGGGTTTAAGGGGAGGGAAGAGGCAGAGAGGGGAGCAGAGAAAAATGTAAAAATGTAGAACTCAATAAAAAAAAAACTTCCAAAGTGGAATGGAGGGGAGACCGTTGTATGCCAACCCAGACCCTGATTTGGGGAGATTGATAATTGTGTCCAATACTCTAATGGAACTCAGTGTCACACAGAAGAGCCCTTTGGGGCTATCTTTTCAAAATAATTTTAAGAGTAATAACTGAGGGTCAGGAGGTAAGTAACTTATCCAAGACTCACATAACAAGTTAGAGGAAAACTCTGAACTAGAATTAGTGTTTTGTCCTCTTAATTTATTAATCCTTCCTGAATTCAGTGGATTTTACTGGAAAGTCATGGAAAGTTCCAGAAGATATCCAAGTAAGGTCTCCTATGGGACTTTCATAGAGGGCGTGACAGTCTACCCCCATGGCTGATGTCCTTATTCTTAAAATTTAAACATTAAAATACTTCAACAGCTGAAAGTTGACTCAGTAGCTAAGGCCATTGGTTGTTCTTTCAGAAGATCTGGGTTCTATTCCCAGCACCCACATGGTAGCTCACGGCCTCTGTCACTCCAAGATCTGACAGACACACACAGGCAGGCAAAACACCAATGCAAGCAAAATAAAAATAAACAAACATTATGGTTCTTTCCCATCAGTCTCCCCTCTTCTACTCCTCCCTCCCACTGGTAATAATATGTGTGGGATGTGGTTCAAGACAGTTAGGTGGGTTTGCTTCTCATTGAAGTTTGTTAGGGCAAAATAACATGGTTACCAGTCACTTCGGTGGAGAGTAAACCTATTGATTCCCCTGACTTAGGACTGCCTCCGGGAATAGTTCTACCACCCATTAGTGACAAATTTCAGAGGAAGGACAGGACCAAACCTCAGACCATGAAACAAACAAACAAACAAAAAAACCAATGTGCCCAAGGCATAGAGCACAGAGAACATGAAGGGAACAGAGAAAAGCAAAATCAAAAATACATAAAATCAGGCCTTTTAAAATTTAAATAATGTGTCAAGGAAATGTCACATTTTCTTGAATTCAAAAGGAATTTTTTAAATTTATAAAAAATTGCCAATAACAAATTATGAATCTAAGTGAAACATGACCAACTACCAATAATAAATTTACAAAAATATATTTAAATGAACTGAGAAAACGTTAAACTATGTTTAACTTTTTAGGAAATGGTATTTTAGGGCCAGAGAGATGGTTCACTGGGCAAAGGTTCATACTCCAATGCTGAAGGCCTGAGCTCAAGCCCAGATTTGACACTGAACCTCACAAAGCTGTCCTCTGACCTCCACACACACCTCACCATGTATGCTCCCTCTACACAGTAACAATGAACTCACTTTGAAAATATAATACTGTTTTTAAAAAAATATCACCATAGAAATATGCGATCACCCAATTTATAGCCAAAAGTGAGCATGATTGAAGCGTTATGGGACTATGTTAATTAATCAAGTCATTGCAGGATTTTTTTTTCAGGATTTCTGGGGTTTTGTAATTTTTACCAAACTTATAATACCTGCAATTAGGGAGACTGCTCTTGTCTTGAAATATTCAAATTTGTTTTTATTCAAAATATCTTTTTTTTTTAAAAAAAAATAATAGGTTCTCTTGGTTGAATGGTAATGACTCATGGCTTTAATTCCAGAACTCAGGAGGCAGAGGCAGGCGGATGTCTGTGAGTTTGAGGCCAGCCTGGTCTACAAGAGCTAGTTCTAGGACAGGTTCCAAAGCTACAGAGAAACCATGTCTCAGGCAAAAAATTAGATAGATAGATAGATAGATAGATAGATAGATAGATAGATAGATAGATAGGCAGGCTCTGTCTACATTATGCAAGGTTGAAGCTGAAGCTTGAAGCTCCCTGAAATTTAGAATCCCCGAAACGTCACTGTGATGATTCCATGTTGCTTGCAGGATGGTTGAGAACAGCAAGAAGCCTCCTGGTGAGGTCTGTGCATTGGAAGCCCAGCCTTCCACAGCTCTTACAGTGTCTTCCCTGGAGTCTGGCGATTTTGAAGTGCACGAGGAATCTTTTCACTTACCCAGGGAGGAAAGTCCCTTAGCCCCAATCCACCTGGATGAATGTAACTTCTGGTTTCAGGAGCAGTGTCTTAGCGCATGACTGTGGCTCACCAAGCTAGGCTTGCGTATTGCCCATCTCCCCCAAACTCAAACCACCTCCCTAATCGCATTTCACTTCTTATCACATTCATTTTATCTTTGCATGTGTTTGCTATTCAAACTTTTCTTCTCTCGCATCTTAGAGAAAGACGTAGCCCAGTCATAGTGATGAATTATTGAAACCTAAACTATTTAATCATATTCAGAGAGTTGTTGGAAGGATAAAACAAGATAATGCATAGGAAATATCCTAGCTCAGATGCCAGGACATAAGTGCTTGGTAAATGTTAGCTTAACGTCAGTTCGGTCTTTACCCATAGCTAAGCATTTGTCGGCTTTAGTTCGTGAAGCACTCTAAGGCCCGGAGGCATTTTTAGAGTTCCTTGAAAGAAACTGTGGTCACAGTACACAAGCTTCAGATTTCTCTGCTGCGACACACAGTGTGGGCTGCGAATATGAAACAAGAAACCTAACCCATGGCATTTTTGCAAAGCTGAATGGTTAAGAAAATCATACTGAGACCATACATTATGGTATTCGTCATCCTAGACAGAACTGCCTCAGCTTTTCAACTTCTCACTTAGAGGACCATGGTCAATTCACTGTATTCTTCAGCATCCTGCTTCCTTCAACAGAAGAGAGATTGGTAACACATGAATCTGTGGGAGACTTACAGAAAACAAAATGTTTCTAGATAAACACTCCGAATTGCATATTTTTTTTGCTATATGTTTGTATTTTCTGAATCATCTTTGGAAAGGATCATAGAAATGTTCTCTTTTCTTCAGCATTGCTACCTTTCAGGATTTCATTACCACCTTTCTTCTTCATACCTATGCTTCTCATTGGGATAGCCTCTATACATGGGAGGTTATTTCAATTTAAATTAATTACAACATAGTAATTTTAATTGCTTAGTCTAAACCTGCCAAATTCATGGCTACTGATTCTTATGGTGGGCACATAGAATAAAGAACTTTGGACTTTTCTATGACCTCAAAAGGCCCTATTGCAATTTAATTGCATATGTACAAGGTGTGAAGCAAACACTCCTATATGAGAAAAGACATGTTGTTTTACTTTCTGGGGTTGGTGTGTCTCCATCAGAATGATCATTTCCAGGTCCAACAACTTAATTACAATTATCATGATTTCACTTTTCTTTACTCCTGAATAAATACTGTATTGTGTGAATGCACCCCATTTTCTTTATGCATTCATTTGCTGATGAACATTTAGGTTGTTTCCATTTTCATCTTATTATAAATACAGCAGCAGTGAGTATGGACGAGGAAATGTCATAGAAATGAACACAATCATCACAACGATGCAGTGACCCATTATAGAAGATATAGACTCCTCTTCGGTATATGCCCGAGAGTGCTATCTCTTGGATGAAGACCTCTTGCCCACAGTGGGAAATTATTAGGGACCATGAGAGGTGCTTTCAAACAAGAGGAGACAGAATGTAGATGATGTTATAAAGAGGGAATCGAGAATAACAGAGCAGAAAGGGATTATGTGGCATAGAGAGGGGAAGACACTGAAGATGAGGGAGTGTGCTGAGTGATGGCAAACACTAAAGGCTGCTGAAAAGTCATACGGAAACCTACTACTTTCAAAGCTTTCTAAAACATCTATGTATAAACACACACACAGACCCAATTTTAGGAAAAATGCATGATGAGGATCACCCCTTTGCTGGAAGTGCATAATGAGGGGGGCCCGGGACTGGAAACACATGTAGAGATGTAGAGCAGTGGTCTTCAACCTTTGGGTTGTGACCCCTTTGAAGGTTGAAGGACCCCTTCCCAGGGGTTATCTAAGACCATCGGCAATGTCAAATATTTATATTATGATTGACAACCCATTTAAAAAAATAATTCATAAGCTTAAATGAAGCTGTCCTATAACAAGGGTACAATGCCTCCTTAGTCACCATTAGCTATAAAACAAAAAGTCCAGAGACCGGAATGGGTCACCTCTTTAGGAGTTGGGTCACTGACCTCAGAAAAGACTTTACTGAATGGATCAGTGAAGTCCCCATAGATCCCAAACATTACAAGCTATTGTCAATACTCTTGAAGGTGCTGCTTTCATAAATTGATAGCAGGACCATATAGCTGCAGGCATCACATACACGAGTCATAGAACATGAAAAAAATCAAGCTGGAGCTGATTCCGAAGCATCACACCTACTGGCTAGCTTTCATAGTGCTGGAAGGTGCTATCTGTGCACGCTACTGCAGGAGAAAGGCAAGCATCAGTTTTAGCCTACTGCAAACCCTATGAGTTTCAGTGACAACTGGCCTGGAAAGACATGCTCCCTGGGATAGTAGTGGCCTTGACTGCAACAAGAGTCTTGGCTCACAGGTTCCTGAATGAAAAAAAAAAAAAAAGTGGGACTTGGTAGTCGAATAAGCAGTCTAGGATTTAATTTGAGTAGAGCAAGCAAGGAAACAAGAATACATTTTTTTAGACAAAGCACGGGCTGAGCATCAGTGGTCTTAAAGTTGGCAGTTGTGATGATTATATTCCTCTACACCAGTGGTTCTCAACCTTCCTAATGCTGTGGCCTTTTAATATAGTTCCTCATTTTGTGGTGACTCCTCAGTCATAAAATTTATTTCATTGTTACTTCATAACTGTAATTTTGCAACTGCTATGAATCATAGTGCAAATAGCTGACATTTCCCGTGGTCTTAGATGACCCCTGTGAAAGGGTCGTTCAACCCTCAAAGGTGTCACAACCCAAAAGTTGAGAACTACTGCTCTCTGCATGTATTTTCAGACTTGTGCCTCCCCTCAGTAATCACCTACAACAAAGGGACAATCTTCAAAGTGTCTTCTTCCTAAAATTGAGTCCATTATAACTAGATGTAAGAACACAAACCCTTAAAGTTGAAACAGTCACTGGGGAAAGGGTAACAGTTCTCTAAGCATGTTTCCCTGATGGGGAAGTCCCAGGAACTTATCTAATGCAATCCAGATGGACACCAGTATCACCTACTGACCTCTACATCCAGTTAAGGAAACCTTGCAATGACCCATTGGAGGACCACACCCACTATTTTTGTACCTTGATTTCAAGTCCTCCACCACCATTATCTTTGCATCCTGTTTTAAAGCCCCGAGCAAGCCACTAGTACTTCTTATGTCCTGTATTGAGGGATCTGGTAGTTATTCCTTCCCATAGCTAATGCCCTCTCTAACCTCACACCTTTTACACCTTTTTACTTGTAATTGAAATAGAAATAAGTCATTCTCCCCACTTCCTTTCCTCTATCGATCCCCTCCTAGCTACTGTCTCTCAAACTCTTTGTCCCCTCATCTCAAATTAATAGCCTCGTTTTCTTTAAATATTATTGTTACGCACACACACACACACACATACACACACAACACAAATAAGTTAACTAAGATCTTCTGAGTCTATTTTTGTTATTCTTGTGTATGTCAGCGCAAGCCTAACCACTTCGCACTCGACAACCAACAAGGGTGCTCGTCCTTCTCCAAACAGTCATTGGTTGCTCTCTGTCTAGGGGTGGGAAGTCACAAGCTTTCTCCAGCTCCATGTTACCATGTTAATGGTATTTCAATTGTTCCACTCCTATTTGTGCAAGCATTTCTAGGAGAGACTTGCACAGAAGACTTCTTGGTGTTCTGGTTCCTGCAGTCTTGGTGACACCTCTGTTCCCATGTGCCCTGAGCTATATCTCTGCAAGTTGTGTTATAAATGGAGCCACTGGGACTGTTGATCTCTGCTTTCTGTCCAGTTGCAGTTTTCTGTGGTGCTATTCATTTGCTGTACAGAGAGACTTCTTTGATGAGGGGTGGTAGCAATACTTACCAAAGGGTACAAGTATCAGGTTTAGAATATAGTAAGGAATTATTCTGGTCTAACAAAATCAAGGTAGTAGATTTTTCTCTAATGCCCGTGGCTCACTAGCCCTGGTAAGCTGGCTAGGTTTCTAATACCACATTTCCCCCATGTTGACTAGGCCTCAAGTAGCTGTCCAATTAGACAACTCTTGATCGCCATTGACATGTGGCTGTCACCTTTTTGCACTTTTATGTATATCTTGGCTGAAACTGCTTAATTGCTCCCTTTCTTTGGTAGCTTCTCAAGAACCATAAAAGCTGACCCACAGAAAACAGACTTTCAGGTCGTATCTAGTTGGAATCCTCACAATTTTGTGTTCTCAGTGTGCAGAGCCTTTAGCAATAGGGTCCCACTTCAATTCCTAAGAGGCAATCAAGGGTTATATTGATAACTATACTGTTCAGGGAGTCACTAACTTCTCTGGTCAACCATTCAAAAGGTTTCTTGTTTCTGATACTGGAGTTGTGGTTTATCTATGGCTCTTGTGGGGAGCACTTTCAGCCCTAGCAGCTGAGTGGTGTGTGTGTGTGTGTGTGTGTGTGTGTGTGTGTGTGTGTGTGTGTAGCTACAGTATGTGCCTTTGTTGCTGTGTAATCTTGCTGCAGTTCCAACAAAATTGTTGGAGAATAGAACGAGCTTTGGTGAGGATAAAATGTTGCTCTTTCTTGAATCAAGGAGAAGGCCTGTGAACAGCCACTCTTCTGTCAGTCCATACCCCAAAACACAGAGATTCACAGAACTTTAGGCATTGGCTGCTAAAAGTCCCTTGGTAACAAAACACTCACAACATCAGCACCACATAGTACTTTTACTGAATATCTGATGTAAGCAAACAGTTGTGCTAGTGTAGATGCTCACAGTCTGTGGGGAACAACTCGTTTAAGAGCTTTCTTTAGCATGAAGTCGGGCTGTAGTTTCTGGAGAATGGCAATCTCAACCTACATGTCTTACTTTGTCTTAGTGGCACACTCCCCTTCAAAAATTAGAAAATTTGGGTTTACAATTCCCAGATTTCTTGTAGCTAGATGATGGATCTGACTATATTCTAACTTAACCAATCTTTTCTTCCAAAAGTTGCACCATCATTGTCAAGTTTTTCTCTGCTTGTTTGCTTTTATTTTGGTCTTGGTACTTCCCTTTCTTATCTCACCATTGGCAACATTGACATTATGGTCTGGAGAAAGTGGAGGATTCATGGGCATACTCCATTCCAGAGCCTAACACATTGCCTGGTGTACACTAAATACTTCATAAAGCACTGCAACTCTTATGAAGGGGAAGAAAGGAAATATCCTTTCTAAGTCTTGCTCCAGGAGAACTTCCGAGGAAGGGAACAGAATGCACCACGTGGTATCTAACTGTGGTAGGCATAGTGCAGCTCTGGAGAAGCCATTGTAACCGAGGCTTTCATGTACTAGTTCGTACTGGTGATGTGCACTTGCTGCCTTCTCTTGGCATGAATGTCTTCTGATTACCTAACTTCCTGCCTATGGCAGAGACAGCTAATACCTTGGTGGTGGGCCAATTCTGCCGTGTTGTTTTGGCAGTTATATCGATAATCCCAGCCTAAAGCTTTGCACCCTGTTTGTCTGATGACGTTCTAAGTGATTTTTCTTTCTGTTCAAATACCCGTTTGTGCTGATGTGGTGGTACATGCCTGTGAGCCCAGCATTTGAAAGACTGAAGCAGGAGCATTGCCACAAGTCCCAGTCCAATACAGGCTACATAATGAGATGAAGATTGGTTTATACTTCCAAGTGAGACTTTGACTCAAAAAGAGGAAGAAAGCAACAACAAATCATGTTGAAAATAACAAAATGACTTGCGTTGTATGAATTCTGATAGTTTGGTGTGTTAGTTAACTAAAATATGAACTAAAGGAGGTATTTATTATTAATGAAGGTGACATGCAGAAGAGGCTATTCAAAAATCTAGGGAGACTGAGATTCGAACATGACTTAGCTTGTGAAACCTTTTCATCCAGGCCCTAGATCACTGCTTCTCAGCCTTCCTAAGGCTGTGACCCTTTAATACAGTTCCTCATGTTGTAGTGATCACCAGCCATAAAATTATTTCATTGCTACTTCAGAACTGTAATTTTGTTACTGTTGTGAATCGTAATGTAAATTACTGATCCCAGTGAAAAGGTTCTTTGACCCTCAAAAGGGTAGTGACCCACAGGTTGAGAACCAGTGCTCCAGCTCCTCTAAGGAGATTCAGAGAGTCCATTCTAAAGCCTATTTGAAGCCATTTCTGAGGAAGACCATGGACCTTCTTGAACAACTCCACAGTGGCTATTGTCTGTAGAAAAGACCGTATTGGGAGTTGTTGCCATTGAAATGGAATCCTCAGATTCATGCAGAAGATGATGACAGAATGGCCAGCTTGAATTCGGGCCATACCTCAGTCAACTGTTTTTTGAAATCACTTAGGACTGGGGGAAGTTCTCTGTCAATGCTAGGAGCACTGGGATGGCATCCCCTTTCCCACTTTATCTTCTAGACTGAAAACAGAAAAGGAATGTCTTGGCTAAAAATGTTAGGCCAGGTAAGGCACTCATGGCACTGAAGCTGGAGGATTGCCGTGAGTCCGAGGGAAGCCTAGGCTACAGAGTGACGCTGTCTCAACTCTTGATATAGGTTATTATTGGTAGAATTAATCGCTTTAGAAAATAGACTGAACTAATGCTACTTAGAGGTAGAGTGCTTGCCTCGCCTGCTTGGAGACGTGGGTCCAGTTCTAAGTAGTAAGATAACAATACAAAGCCAAGCCGAGAAAAGAAGACAGCAGTGAACACGAAGAGAGTGGAGGGGTCCATGCACAGGGATATTTGTGCAGAAGCCGTCTATCAGCCTACAATGCTTGAGTGTTGAACCAAGAAGCAGACACAACAAGACAGCATTCAAGGCCACTCTCAAACAGTTCCACATGTTCCCCCAAAGGGAAGAGAGTATCAAAGGAAGGAAAAGAACTCCTGAGTTGCATGAGCTAATGCTTTGGCCACGACACGGGAAACACTCCCTAACCCAGAATACAACACAAAGACAGCTCATATATACGTTCATACGAGTTCACCCCAGCTTCAACATGCCGTCTGCTGTGGTTGACATGGAGATGTCTTAAATATTTGGGAAGCTTTGACTTGAGTGTGAAATAGCAGCAGAGGCCTCGAGTAGAGGTGGGAAGGCTGCCTCGTGGCTTCGTGCATCAAATTTCATCTTGGCTGCATCCCTCAAGGGAAATGTGGCTTACCCTTTGCCTTGGATTTGGAGGCTAAGAAGAGTCTAGCAGACAGTATCACCCTTCCTCCTTACGGCTGCAGAGTCACCTTAAGGGGCTGTCATAACCAGATAGAATAATTATTGATCAAGCAACAGTCACTTCCAGATGGAGCTCCTCTTCCTTAGAGGATTGGTATCTGACAAGCAATCTGGAGGCTTGTCCTCAAAAAGTGTCTTTGGAGCTCATTGTGGGAGGTGCAGTCCAAAGGTGAGTTTACACATGAGTGACTAAAGTTTCCTGTCACTGAGCATAAAGAAGTCACTCCTGAGCAGCGTCCCCAAGCCACAGCTACAGGATGTGGGCACAAGCCCTTGTATAATTGTTGGCCAAAAGCCAGTGAGCATTCATCCCTGTGCAAATACTTGGGCTTGTGTGTGTGTGTGTGTGTGTGTGTGCGTGCGTTTGAGTGTGGTGTTGTTCTTAACCTTTGAAAACCACAGGCATTAGCCTCTCTCTTTCTTCCCGTTGGCATAAGTCATCTTCTTTTCTCCAGCATGGTCTCTTGTCTGTAAAGAATTTCCAAGGAGCTTTTAAGCCTGAATTTAATACCTTTGCCCTCTCTCTGCTGCCCTACGGAATGCCAGGTCGAGCTAAAGCTACCTTACAAAACATCTGCTGGCTTCACTGGCTTCCGCAGCTTTGTTTGGGCGTTTTTTGATCAGATAGGAAATCAGAGTGTTCCATGAGTGACCTGAGCCTTTAAGAAAATAAAGGTAATTTCTGGAAATCCCCCCTAAACAACTGTGGTCTATTGTTTTCTTGCTTTAGAATTAACCCAGCTCTATGATACGAGGATCACAATGAAATTGTCCCTGAAAATAGAGGTGCTATATCAGACAGAGCAATGGGTCAAAGAAAGGAACAGGAAAATTTAGTGTAATTTCAAAGTTGCCAAGAATTTATTATCTTTTTTAATACATGTTTTCTAGTTTCTAGGCCTATGCTTCATGTTCTGTGAAATGAAAGCATCGGTTTGGCAGGTTTCTATCCTTCCTTAGCCCCAGGGCTCTGTAAAGTGGCTTCTTGAGTAATATTTCAACAAAGGGACCACGAGACTGGGACTCAAGGCCAAGGATCTGGAAACACATAAGCTAGTTTCTCCTTTCTGTGTTAAAAGATGGGCACATGTTTGGACACCAAAGCATCCAACGGACCCCTGGTAGGTCAGGCGTGTCGACCATTACCAGCCCTTCATCATCAACTAAGATACGTGGCAGCCTTACTTCTGGTCCCAAATGCCCCCCACCCTGGCATACAGAGTTACACTACTCTACACCAGTCGGCATGTTTTTAAATTGAAAAAAACTGGTAGGTAAACATGACTTGTTCTGTGGCAATAGTAGGAGATTTTTTTTTTCCTGAGATGCATCAGAAGACTGTGAGGGCTCTATTGTTGGAAATTCAAGTAGATTCCGAAGGAAGACTTATTAGAAATCTTGCATTGGGAAAAAGTGAAAGAAACAAAGATCAGATGAAAAGCTTATCAAGCATCACAAGTCAGCAGTGATGTTTTAGCGTTAAGGTTCTCGTGTCTGGTCCAGTTTCAAATTAGATTGATAACTGCCCTAGGGAAGTGCTAGTGTAGGCTTCAGATGGCAGAGGGATGACAGGAAAAAGCCAAGGCGCACACATGGCTCCCCTAGTTTGTGGCTCTCAGTTGAGCATAAGGACAAAGAATCCAGTGAGAATATCAAGCATTAAATAATAGTAGCTTCGTGGGACAAAGATATAATTCACGTTGGGAACTGAATTGAGTTATTGTGGATGATGCCCCATGGTCTTTGGCAGAAGTCACTTTAGAGAAGCAGGAACTCAGTGTTTTCTGTGTCGGTGAGAGGGTCTGAGATCATCTCACTGAGATGCCACATCTGGGAAATAAGCATCAAGTGTCCCCAGTTTGGATATTAGAACATTAAGCATTAGGAAAGTTAAAGTAAATTTTCAGGAGCTCACAGGACTAATTCGGTTCTTTCCAAAACAGGTCTCTAGTTATCTGAATGCTTAGCAACAGTTGTTTAGAGAATAACAGGCCAATGGCCTTAAAGGATTGTATTGACTTCTCAGATATTATACAACATAAACGCCATTCCCAGTGTACATGGTTTCTAGTTATCTTTGTATCAAGTCAGTTGAGGCTCCACACTTCAAGAAGTAACCCTTCAATCTTTGGATATTTGACACTGGACAGATTTTCTTTTCTACCATGAAATGCTACTCAAATTCCCAAATCCTCACTTAGCGGATGGCCCTGCTTTGGAGAGCTGATTTATTAGTTAGTCAATGTCTTGTACAGATATCATTAGAGAGAGTTTGCAGGGAAGTTCTGTGCTCACTGTTCATCACACAAAACACAGATACCAGCTCTCAGTGTTTAACAGTCTCCCCTTCCTCTCCTCCACTTTGGGTAGTTTCTGCTAAGGGGGCTATACTGTGTCCTATTAGAAAGTCACTTGGGAGTGTCTGACTGAACTTTAAAAGTGGGACAGACATGCACAGGGCAATCCATCATCAGGAAAATCCTTAAATGGTAACTCGAGAGAATAAGCTGGGCATTTCAGAGGCTTCTGCCAGTAAATGCCACTACCTGAAGGCATATGGGAATTTTCAGGCCACAATATTAAAATAATTTGCCAATGATGCCTGCCTCAGAAGCATTGCCAAAACAATTGAATGACTTTTCATTCCACTACTGTTGACAGGACAGCTAAGGATTTCAACATTTCCTCTCCCAGTCTCAAAAGAAGTTCCTTGCCTTAGGGGCTTGGACAATATTTGCCATCATGGGGGGAAGAGGGAGGTGTGACAAAGAAGGATGAAGGAAGGAACAAAATAGTAATGGAAGTAAACAAAATGAAATAAGGGCTCTTCAGGTTCTGGTTTGGAATGCGTGTACCAGACTGATAACTGCCTGCTCCTGAGTCTTTGAATGTGAGGAAGAAAGCTATCAAAAGGGGGGGGGGCCGGGAACAGTGTAAAAGTAAACTTCAGAGGAGCCAAAGAAGAAAATAGCTGGAACTTTTCACCTTAGAACTGAGAAGGAGGCTGTGGGTGGTTTTTGACGTTTGATTTGTCTTTTTCTCGTCAATGTTAAGAATCAAATTCAAGGCTTTCTACAATTTGGGAGAGCCCTGTGCTAATGAGTTCTACCTATAGTCTTACGAGAAGGTATTTTAAGTTTGGATACAATGTTATGCCACATATCCATGGGTTATTATCATAGAATGCATTTGACTTAGAATTCAAGCCAATTGAAATTGGTAGGTTTGAGGAATGGATTATACAAAAGAATCACAGAGTATTCTGGATTTGGAAAGTGATTAATGTCAGAAAGGCTGATGTAGGGATGAGTGGAAGATATAAGGTGTATTCTGAGCCTTGGGATAAATATAAGAAATAAGACTATGGATGAGAATGCCTTTATAAATGGCAGCTACAATAGGGGAACCAGTGAGAGCCTTGTGAAAACGAAACAGGGATCAGGGACTAAAAACTAAACCATTGAAAGTGTCTTTGGATGCAAGAAAGAGAAAGACAAAAGTTTAAACTTTAGCAAATTTAAAATTAAGTTGCATGATGGATTCTGTCCAGAGATTTTAAATTACATAACAGTTTTAAATTATATAGCATTTCATGGGCTCAGAAGTGTCTAGTTGGGTTTTACAGAAATTTGACTTCTCTCCTATGAGGCTTCAAATGTCTACTAGTCTAATCAAGTTTTTAATAATAATAATAATAAATCAGCCCTTTAAATATTATTTGAAAGTAACTATTGGAATCCAAACAATGTAGTAAATTTAAACACATAGGTTATCTACAGGTGATGTACTTTGTTACAAAGAGTCTCAAAAGCCAATACTCCCCCGAGCAAGGGAATAGCCAAGTTTGTTTCGGTTCCCAATGAATGACATGAGCCCTGCATAGGTCTCAATCAGAATGGGTTGGGTTAACACCATCAGTTCCTCTTCTCTTCCAGATCCAGCAGAATTCTTGTGAGCCTTCTCAATAGCTGGGATGAGCTTGGATGTGAATCCAGACAACTGAAGAACAAAGAAGAAGCATACATTTAGTGCCTCCAGGATGCTCTGAACATCCCCACTCAGTCAGCCTCAGTGGAGGAGAGCTGCTGGGGGCAGCAGCTCTTCCTTCTTAAACATGAATGACCCCTCAGAAATGTTGGGATTGCTTTTGTTTACCTTTTAGTATAGTACTCAGCCAATAAGGAATGCACGTAGTAAAATCATCTGCCTTATTTGTTTTCCATTAGTCATAACTTGTGGAACATTAAGGAATCAACTTCATCAATATTTGCTCATCATCTGTTATGAATTAGACACTTGTTGGGCACTGCTGGATGCTAAAGGCCAAATATGGACATCTGCTGCCCTCAAAGACAATTGACTATGATGCAGTCTACAAAGCACATCTGCTGTGGGAAAGCAAAGATCATTGTAACAGACAGAAAGAGGGACAACAATGCCTATGAAGAACGGATGTCGAAAGCAGACCTGAAGGTCTTTCTTTGCAGAATTTCCATGGGTAGAAATGAGGTTCGGCAAGTCAGAAAAGGCCTAGAGATGGGCACGATGTCTTGTAGCTCAGCCTTCTTCCTGCCACATGGAAATCCCTAGGAAACATCCTTCTCATTACTCCAAAGGCACAGACAGAGAAAATACTGAATCTTATTACTCCAAACTATGTTCCTTAAGCACAATACTTGAGTGACAGTGTGAGCCTTTTGTTTCTGGTTTTCTTAATTTTTAGACGACTACAAACATGAATATTACATCTATATCACTCCAGTCCCCCAAGGCCTCCAATCTCCTCTCTTGCTTCCTCTTTCCTCCCTGACTCATGACCTCCTCTTTAATTATTATTGCTGCACACACGTGCACATGTATGCACATGGCTATGCACTCTTTTAATCAAGTCCATTTAACAGTGCGTGTACGTATGGTATACGTGTACAAGGCTGACCGTTTGGCTTAGACAACGCTATGTGGGAGCTCTTCCCTGGAGGAAACTGATTCTCCCCTCCCTCTGCAGCCATTGGCCACTTGTCTACTCCTTCAAGCAGAGCAACGACCTTAAGAATTCCCAGCATGCCAACTGATATCATGCAGGTTTTGTTAAGGAAACCATATTGTTGAAAATTTCCTATCACGTCTAAAAGACATGAACTATAACCAGGCATCCTGGTCTGCTGGCTCTTCCAGACTGAACTCCTGTTCTCAAAGTTGCCTGACCCCTAGGTGTCGGGGTTGTGTTGCAGATATGTGAACTGGGGTTGGACATTCCAGGGACCCTTAGTCTCTCTGTGTTGGCCAGGCGTGAGTCTCTGGAAGTCTCCATCTGTTCCACAAAGAAGCTTCATCGATGAGAGATGAGAAATACACTAACCCGTAGAACTTATACCACAGCTACCAATCAGTGTTTTGAAAAGCAAGTAGGTGCTATGATGAATAATGTTGCTTTAGCAGGTTTCTTTGGGCTGGAGACAAGCATTGTAAAAGAAAATGAAAACCAAGCAGGTAATCTGCTTCAATCCCTTCGCTCAACCCAATGGGATAGCTTTATTCCTTTCATTGTACTTAGTTTAGAGTCATGTTTTACTTTAAAAAAAGATTAATATTAATTAAAACCATTAAACTGCTACTTAACTGGTTCAGGCCATTATTCAACCCAAAACGTTTTGCAGTTTCCATTTTCAAAGCCAAGTTCAAGACTTCCACATCCATAATGCCTCCCTGTTGTAGCCTGGAGCCTATGAAAAATGTTCTTTTCTTCTGTAACTGGAGAGCTGTCTCAGCAGTTAGGAGTCCTTGCTGTTCTTGCAGAGTACCTGGGTTGAGCTCCCAGCACCCACAAGGTGGCTCACAACCATCTGTAACTCCAGTTGCAGAGAATCCGACACTCTTTCCTGGCCTCCAACAGTACCTTGGTATGCAGACATAATATTCATGACCATAAAATAAAAATAAATAGTTTAAAAATAATCCTCATCTTTTCTTCTCTTTCATTTCACTAATATCTCCATTTCAACATATTAACAAGTTTTCTAAACAGAGGAGCAAGTGTGACTCTTACATGGCTAGCCATCACCAGGCTATTCCTATTTGGGAATCAAATATAGCTTTACTATGGGGGAGAATACCTTTCACATTCTGAGAGCACAGCATACTCTGTTCATCTGTCCCTCAGGCACCTGTAGAATTTCTGCCACACAAAAATCTCTACTCATTCAAATGTCCACCCTCATCCTAACCCCTCTAAGCACACACACACACACACACACACACACACACACACACTTTAAATTCCACATATTCTTAGCCATTATCTAAGAACATTATGTATAGCTTTGCAGTTATAGCTTTGGGTCATGTTACCTTCACTCAAAATGTCTTATTTTGCCTTGACTCTAGATCTTTGGGAATCAAAAGGAGACATAACTAAATATCCTTTGGCAATTCAAACCCCCTCCTTCTAAGATGTAGTCTGGTACGTGTCTGCAATCCCAATACTCGGGAGACACAGGACAGGAGGATGAAAAGTTTGGTTCCAGCCTGGGCTATGTACCGAGACCCTAGCTCACTAAAATGTCTCACTGAATTATGGAACACACAGCTTCATAATACATGTAGCATTAAGTACTGGGATAAATATTAAGCCTTCCTGAGTTTCATATTCTCTATCTCTAAAAATGGGTATATTGATAATATCAAATTCATAGGTAAAACAAGTGAGAGCAATAGACAATGGTGACATGCTCAAAGCAGTAGGAGCCAGGGTGAGCAATGAGACAAGGCTGGTGGTATTCAGAATCAATGCAAAAAAACATTAATAAGTTTGTTTCTTACAAACAAAATCATTAGCTCCATTGTTATTATCATCATCACTCTCATCAAGAAGCCACCTCCCCCTAAAATGACAATCTCAGCATTTCCCTTTACCAAGGCCATCTGCATTAACACGATGCCATCTCAGAGGCCAGTGTTTGTCCAACAGGATTACAGAACACGGCTTCAGCTCTCATTGTAACCGTCATTCCTTGAGACTCCCCTGTGGTCTTTGAATCTAAGGGCTGGAAGGACAATATTGACACTATTTCCTGCTCCACACATCGCGTTATGTGGCTACTCTTCCTTCCCAGCCATGTCTGGAACACTCTCAAAGGGGGTCGGCGTGCTTACAGAGACAAGCTGCTCCTTAAAGGAGTGGCAGACAAAAGGCCATGTCCCCAAACTGGCTCTTGAGCATTTCAAGCACCTGAACTCAATCTGTGTGACAGGAGCGCTGTGTCATCTGATATGAATGCCACCAGCCACATACTTTTGTCTAAAAGCTTTTATACACCCACCTCTGTCTCCCGCTTTTATTTCTGTCTCAAAAAACATAGGGTCAAGTTTTAACAACTCCAGTTACATAGGGGCCATGTGTTGGTTGTAGGGGAGCACGGTCGTGTTCATGGAGGAGGGGGTGCAGTATTCTTGACTTCACAGTGATTATTTACCAGCTGAGTGCCTGGGCCCCTGGTTGCCTCAGGTGCCGTCTGCCAGCAACTCCCGCCTAGAATCTCAGTTTTCTTTATTACAACCATCACTCTCTTCCTGTTTATACTGGGCAGAGAGACCAGGTTTCATGCCTGCAGGCCCACATTCCTTAGCTTGGCAGGTTTTCCTAGCCTTGGGGCCACAGGTTTCAACCTTTCTCTCTGTAAAGAGGAAGGCACCCTGGGATGAGGAACAAATCCTCATCCAATAGTGAAGATATGAAACCACTTGGCAAGTTACAATGCTGGCCAAAATGTGTGTCACATTTTTTTGGCAATTATCAATTGCTTTGTATGGACTCTGTAACTGTGGGTAATTTAAAGTGTACAGAAACACAAAATGATGATGAGACAGAAGTTTCTTTTCTACACAAGAAGATTCCACTCATTCTGTCTTTCAATCATATTCTATCCACTCCAGCTCTCCCTTCTGAAAACTACAGAGAGAGAGAGAGAGAGAGAGAGAGAGAGAGAGAGAGAGAGAGAGAGAGAGAGAGAGAGAATCGCATACATACAACAAAGAAGTCTTTTAGGCTTATACCTAGTTCCATGAATATTAGTAACTGCTAAGGTGTGGATGTATATTTATCATTGTATAGTCTTAGCTCATTTACTTAATCCTTGTGTTTAAGAGTCTTGACTTTTAAAAATGAAGATATTTACTCCTATCTTAGATGTTTTCTTAGTAAATTTACATGACAATATCACTCATGCTATAAGCAATAAAGATAAAGTAAAAAGTATATCATATGTAAAATTATCTTTTTGTGCTATGCAAGTACCTTAAATGCAACATAACCTAGTATTCTACATTTGCACAGTTGTGCATTATGAGTAGTACATGGCATGTATGCAGATTTGAAAAGATTTCAAGGTGGACAGGTAAGGCAGACTTCCGGGGAGACGCTGTTTGAGCCCCGTGTTTGCACAAAGTGGACATGACCTACACTTCTGATGGGTAACGGGAGGTATCACATTTTTACATCACATGATAGAAACAAGAAGGTTGAGTTACACATAGCCAAACTCTTCAAATGACTTACAAGCTAATGAATTGACCTATCATTAATAGGTAATGTTTACAGATAGTATAAACTTGAATTTGAACACCTGTGTATATTAACATGTCTCTCTCGAGTACCTTGCTATACTACCTTAGTAACTCAAGTAACTTCATCATTGATACAATGATGAAGGCATAATTAAGGACACCCATGAGAGCCCGGAAAACAGAATCACAACTGTTCATTTGGGGGAAACTCACAATAAGAAAGCTACCACTGTCCTCAGCTATTAAATAGTCTATATTACTTTGCTATTTACCTTAGACTGGACATTGAGTGTGTGTTTCTTGCTTGATGTCACTCATATTGGTTGTAGTTCTATTTTTTTGTGTATGTTTTTGCCTTTTTCTCCTGGACAATACTTGATATTTGTTCTTACTGCATATTGTTTTGTATTAGGTTTAGTGCCCTCTTATTTAGACAAAATGGGGAGGTGTTGTGGGAATTCATTCAGCCAATAACCTTTTGGGCATCAGCATCTTTAGGACATGGTCTGAGGTACTGCATGTGGACTGATGAGCGCAGACAAAAAGCGAGCTCGCTCTCTCGGCTGGTGGTCAAGTTTCTGTACGCAGTTCCCCAGCACCAACAGAGCAAAGGACCGCAAGGGCTTTCTTATTGTTAATATTTCCCAAATAAACAGTTGTGATCCTTCACTCCAGGCTCTCATGGACTTCCTTAGTTACACCTAGCCAATGTCACCTAATCTGAATAGTCTATCTCCAACTTCCTCTACGGCAATTTATAAAGTTCTAACTGCCTAACTATTTGATGGATGATTCAAGCTCAATATCTCATAAACTAATCTAACCCCTCACATTCTTAGTTATCGCCATTCAAATTCATGTAATCACCATCTAACCACCCAGTAACTACCTCGCCAACTTCTCTGCTGTTTTCTGTATTTCACCTTTCATGCTCTGAAAAAAAAATTTGATTGCATCTGTATGTAGGAGACCAAAACAAAGTACCATCAACCCATCACATTTCTCTGTAAGCAACAGAACGTAGTCCTTCAATCTTTCATTGTGAACTTCTTCCGGCAAAGGCCATTCAGAAATAAGTACCTATTGCATCCGGTACAAGGAACAAGAGAAGGCTTGTCCCGGGGAGTGACACGTTTAATAGCTAAGTCAGTTAAGTATTTGTATTGGTTAATAGTGAAGTTCAACTATTAATACAAAAATATATATCATTTTAATGATTAAAAACGGTTTTCCTTTAAAGAAAGGAAATTCCCATGAGAAAATATTATTATTATACATTTTAGTCTGAATTAGCAGGTATCTTAATAAATGTCTTCTATTGCAAGTAGTAATAACAATGAAAACTGGGAGTTTGGGGAGGGTATGGACTGAAGAGGCAGAGGCTATGATGCAGGCATGTGTGTGTTACTAATAAGGACTTTGGAACACAAGGGGAGCTGGTACCACCTCTGAAGTTGGGCACTTTACCTTGGCACACATTCTCTCTCTGCCCTCCACGAGCCCGGCTTGGTGGAGTGTTCTGGTGTTGGTCTTGGTTTTCACTTTGTTTTGTTTTGTTTTGCTGGCTTTAGGTGGTAAAGCATCAGCCTAGGAGCTGCTGCTGCTGGCTTGGTTGGGGGATTGTGAAACGGGTATCATATGAAGTAAAGCAACATGATCCCTGAACTAATTGAGTGCCTGCAATCGCCGGAGCCAGAGTCAGCCATGAAGCCCCGGACCTCTGGGGACACCTGCATGAATCCCAGCAGGATCACCAACTTTTCCTGAGAGTAGACTGTATCAAAGCCAATTTATCTGTTTATTAGGGGGAATTAAGACCCCATCTAGTTTCTAATCACAGACACATTGCTTCAAGGGCACTTGCCAATTTACAGTTGTTTATTTACACCACACAAATTTACTTCCATAAATAGGTACATGTATATTAATGCAAGAATTTTAATATGCCATCAATGGGACTCCAGACACTAACTGTTAAATTTTGAACGGATGCTAAATTAGGTTTTAAAGTGAAAGACAAATGTTAAGGTAAACATTAAAACAGGACAGAAAAGACAATGGCTTCTCAGTCTCTGTGCACACACTCACATGTGGATTTGGTTTTGTGAAAATAGTTTGATTTTTCACCAAATCTTCCACTCCGACTGGTTTACTTTCTAATTATGAGAAGTGTCTCTGAGCTTTAGCATTTCGTCTATGATAAGTAGATTAACCCTATTTAAGTTATAGAGAGCCAGGTTGGCTGTTTGAATTATAGCTTTTGAAGTGTTGCACTTGAAGGCTTTCTTGATTGGTGGCTGCTTTTGAGCCAATGATGATTTAATATTTTAAGATTTATTCGCTACTAAAGATTGCTTCCATTCATGCGGAGCTGCCCCTCTCTAGGCTAACCAGAAGCGAGGAGAGAATAGCACAAGAGACTCTCTCTGTCACCAAAGAGTTAAATGTTTGCTTGAGAGGATGAGAAATGGAGGCATAAAAAAGAACCACCGTGGCTTTGTGATGTATGGAGCACCTAGACATGCTATCCATCTGAAGGACAACAGTCTAGTGAGATTAGAGGAAAGGGCAGTATCCACCACACTCGCTCTAGAGATGAGACCACCAGCACTATCCCATGAAAAGAAATGACTTCATAAAGTCTGACCACAGAGCCAGTATGACGAAACATACTTCACACTATTCCATATTTCTTTCCAGATTAAGGCAACTGAGATGAATCTATATAGAGAATATCACATGCACCCTCTTGCAATAAATATAACTAGCCAAATGTAAGTACTCTAACTTGCTCTAATATTCCATTAAAAGATGACAGCAAGAGGGAAGGGACACATTATGGTGACATAAACATAATACATGACGTCTATGAAATAGCTATACTCTTCATACAAGTGTCTAAAGAGGCAGTAAAGTTTTTGCAACACACCTTCAGGTTGAGTCTTAGCAGTTTTTAAGACAGAACTTGTTCTAGAAGCTCACAGCTTCACCGAAAGGGCTAATATGTGACAAAGTAGCATCTACCTTGCAAATCTCAAGGAACTTCTCATTAGTGTATTTCATAGGATGCTCAGTGAAGGTAGCATAAGGAACCTCAGTGGACCACGGATTCCAGCGTGACAATAGAGACTGTCCCTCGGTGCTCCCCCAGCAAATCCGAAGGCCTTCGCCTGGTCTCCTAAAGGAAGCAGATTTTTATCAGACTGGACATTTCTGTTAAATTCTTTGCAGGATATTTGATCACACTGTGTAAAAAGCATCTCCTGATTTATTTAATAAAGAGTGAAATGGCCAATAGCTAGGCAGGGGAGAATAGGCAAGACTTCTGGAAAAAAAAGAGAGGAACTTGGGATGAATCTAGACACCAGCAAGACGTGGAGCAAGTCAGATGTACAGAGTGGGAGAGAGGTAAAAAAACATGTGGCAGAATGCAGATTAATAGAAACAAGTTAATTCAAGTTATAAGAGCTAGTTAGGAACAAGCCTAAGCTAAGGTCAAGTTTTCATAATTAGTAAGAAGTCTCTGTGTCATTATTTGGAGGTTGGTGGCTAACAAGAAAGTTAGACTACATAGATAAATCTATAGGAAAAATGTAGCAAAGGATTGTAGGATTGTAACTCTCCTCTTAGCCTGTCTATTTCCACTGATATGAGTGGCTTACCTCAAATCAAACTGTTAAGGAATGAAGGATGTAGAAGGATGGGCTCGCTCTCAAACAGGGTAGCTGCAAGAGGTGTTTTGAGAAACCACATGGAAATGGGACCCTGGTACTCAGGCCAACGGTCAGAGCTGGAAATATAGGTGCTGGCCTTACACTTACATTCTGATGACGGCAGGTAAGAAGGATGGGAGGTAGTCTCAGTGAGAGAGGAAAGGTCACGGTGAGAAGTCAGCATTTAAACAGAGCAACAAACAGAAGAACTGTCTGAGAGGGAGCATCAGATCGGCCAAATGGCAGGACGTCAAGGATCTTTGAAAGGGATGAGGACCACTCAAAACTCTCAGCTCCCTAAGTCAGTGACTCCGCCTTTGTATCTCCTAGTCCTCTATTCCCTGCACAAAGCTTACCTAATGAAGCTGCAGTGAGAGAAACACCAATGTGTATATAGAGACTCTGCTGGCTCCTACCCCTAACCCCACTACTGACTCCTGATGTCCAGAAGGAAGTCATTGTCTAACAGAACCCAGGCCTGGCTATCCGTTGCATACAAATACAAAGCAAGGGAAAGTCAAACAGGAATAGGAGGCAGGAAGCCATGGCAGAAGAGCAATGCTACATGATTAGAACTAGCATGTATTTGGCATCTTCTTTTCAGTGTGTCCAACTGAATTTTGGATTTGTGGTTTCATGAGGCTCTGAATGCAGAAAGGTGCCTGAAGGGGTAGCCAAATCCAGGTGCTCTGCATTCAACAAGCTTTAGAACCAGTGGGCTGCAATTCTAAGCAGCAGCTCCTTGAAGCATCCATTCAGTTCATTTCTTCTAGAAATTCAATCCCGGGATTTTGAGAATGAAAAACCAGAGCTTAATGGTGGTGCCTCCACAAAGCTGTCACTTCCTGTATTAAAGAATGATTCCTTTGGGAATAGCATGTGGTTTCTGAATGTTTATTCATTCAGAAATGAGTGTAAACAGTCTCCCACATGCTCACACAGCTCCACCTTTCAATGGCTGATGCCAAGCTGAATCTTACAAAAGGAAAGAAAGAAAGGAACACTGCCTGCCCAGTTCTCAGGTATTTGGTGATTGTTTTTGAAAGGTGAAACTCAACGTGTGTGTGTGTTGTTTTGTTTTTATTTAGTCCTTTGCCTAAGAAGATGAAGAGGAGGAGGAGGAAGAGGACGGAGGAGGAAGAGAAGAAATAAATGAAAAAAGAAAAAAAGAAAGGAAGGAAGGAAGGAAGGAAGGAAGGAAGGAAGGAAGGAAGGAAGAAAGGAAGAAAGGAAGAAAGGAAGAAAGGAAGAAAGGAAAATAAAATCCGATGCAAGCCTCTGAAGTTTCCTTTGCAAACCTCACCTTCTCATATTCTGTATTGATTCTGGTCATATCCTTGTATTTTTGTTTTGTTTTCTTTTTCTGTCCTGATAATAAATCGCAAACTTTATGAATACGAGCTTGCTCATTTGTGGAGCATTCTGGCTTGAGCCAATTATCACAACTTGCACAATGGAATTATTTACTACTTCATATGTCAATTTTTGCACCAAGTACAATTTTGTTTCTCCAAAAGGGATGAAAAATCTGTCAAGAAAGCCTCCATAATAAGCAGACCTGTTTTTTTTCCCTTTAAGGACTTGAATGAAAGTCAAGCATAAAATTCAAGAAGGATATTATTGTTAAATATCTGATCACTTTAACCATGACAATGGCCTTTTCCAGAACAGTAAGAGCTGTTAAGAAGTTGGAGGGAAAATATAAAACTAAGCTTTCACTCCATAGGTGGCATCTGCGGTGAGGCTGGTCAGGCCCTGTAGCATAGGACTTTGATAAACGTTGTGGTTCGCTCCTCTTCTGTTAAATGTTTTTGGGAGAACTGTGATGACTGAACACACCTTATGGCCAGCAATAGTTGATGCTGCAGTAAGCTATGCTCACAGAGAGACTAATGCAAGTGTGAATTAATAAAACAAAGAGCAAAGGGCAATGAATGAGTGTTCAATATGTCAGTCAGTATGATTGTGGACAATCACATTCCCCTTTCTAAGTGTCGTACGAATTAGAATCTGAATTATTCATCCTACTGAACCTTCAGAATATGTTCGTACATTCACTAAAAATTGTATGACCTCCACATCCATTCTTCAGTCCCTGGGGGTTTAGTTATTGTAACATTATTTATGTCAGTACTGGGAGTGATATAAAAACTTTGATCACGTCACACATATAGCTCAGAAACATCTATAACTATAGCTCCACATGATTTGATGCCCTCTTCCAGCACCCCATTCCCCCAAACACACACATATGCCCATATATAAGTAAAATGAGTCTTTCTTTAAAAGAATAGATAAAAACCATTGTATATGCTATATATGAAATTATTCCATTAACACATATTCAAAGCTTAATATTTTTAAATCTGTTTAATCTAGACAATAGTATGTTTGGAGCTAACTTGATAGACATAGGAAAGAAAGAATGGACGTAATCGGGCCAACAAATCAAGAACTGCTAGTGAACTAAAGCAAACAGGAGGGAACACCCTTCAGCACACAGCAAGTCCCCGGAGGTTCTGTGCTTGTCAAAGCCATCAGCCCCTTTCCTCCACCGACTCTGCCCACGAATACTTCCTTTGTGCTCCGTCTGCTTTTCAAGTCACAGTTTAGTGTCTATGATTCCAGGAACTTAAGTTCTCAGGACAGACCTCCCCATGGCTAGCTTAAACCAGCTTTCAAGCTTGTTTTCTTTAGCTGAAGTAAAGGCAGCCCCTTAGCTGTTCTAACGGGTTAAGAGAACCTCTGCTAGGCAGTTTGGATGCTCACCTTACTAGACCTGGATGGAGGTGAGTGGTCCTTGGACTTCCCACAGGGCAGGGAACCCTCACTGCTCTTTGGGCTGATGAGGGAGGGGGACCTGATTGGGGGAGGAGGAGGGAAATGGGAGGCGGTGGCGGGGAGGAGGCAGAAATCTTTAATAAATAAATTAATTAATTAATAAAAAATAAAATAAATAAAAATTGCTCTCAACTTTCCAGAAGTTAAAAAAAAAAAAAGAAAGAAAAGAGAATCTCTGCAATGGGCTCGGAAGTTGTCACCTAACCTGTGCCTACGTTCTGTCCTTAGTGCTACTACTTAATTAGAACAGCTTCTGTTTGTGCAATTGTAGGTAAAGAGGGGACCCAGACCCCATGTTCCAGGAGCAAGTCAGATGATCTCTGAGCCAGCTTGGCCACTGTTTTATCTTTCTAGACCGGAACACACACGCAGAAACCTGGCAGCAATGGAAGATTCCTTCTGCGACTTCTTCTATTGCTCCTTTCTACCCTCTGACTCTGGCCTGCATTTTTATAGTTCTAGGCAAAAGAAAAATGATGCCTTTATCTGGCCTGCATTTTCATCGTTCTGGAGGTAAGAAAGTTGCTGTGGTCTTTGCTCCTGACCAACTTCAAAGTCTCACAGACACAGGCCAAAATAGAGCAACTCTCTCCAGGAGAGAACTTGGTGAAATGTTCATGATGATCCTAGACTTCTTAAGTTAGAAGGAACTTTCCATGACGGTTTCCACATTATTCTCCCTCTCTCTCTCTCTTACACACACACACACACACACACACACTCACATACACACACTCACATACACACGGTCACATACATACACACACATATACTCAGTCACATACAAACATACACACACACACACACACACATGCACGCACATACTCTAAGAGCTAGAATTTTCAAAGGCCTCAGTTCCTTTCAGAGCCATGTTAATTATCTGTTATCCGCAGTGACTCAGAAGTCTAAAATACAGTTCTTGGTCGGGAAGAAAGCCTAGGCAATCACAGTTTTCAGTCACCACAGGCAACCAGGTTTGCCTTCTACAGTAACAAAGCAAGAAGCACGTTTATCACGAAGGAATTACTCATACAAGAGCCAGAGAACTATGTGCGTGGAGAAAGAAGTATGTTTTAAACACAAAAAGTGACTCCGAGTTGAATGGAGAGAAGCATCTCTCCATTCAGGCTTGAGTCTTGTCAGGAAGGCCTCCTGTCCCTCCTAGGAAATGTGCCCTGCCACTGCCTTCTCTGGCTTAACACTTGTCCACTCCACAGATTTTTCTTCCTTGGGGGGGTGAAGCCATGCATCATTTTGCCTAGGTCAGCACAGCCAACTTCCCTGACTCCTGCTCTTCTACCTTGGCCTCCCAAGATTCTCCGCTAAGGCATGAGCCAAAGACTGCTCCCAAGAATGAGAGCTAGCAGCTTCCATTATTACCTCGTCAGCTGCCCCTCCTTTCCCCTCACCTCAAATCTCAAAGCCGCGCCACAGAATGAAAAACATAGCTTGAGGCGCTGAATGGAGATTTATGAGGAAGCACAGATATTAACTCTTACTCTAAACGCAGGGCGTGTGCTTGTAAGTAACTGGTGAGCAAACACAGGGCGGCCCGGGCGGGGGAGGGGGGGCAGTTCAGCACAGCACAGCCTATTTTCTTCCTGTCTCCCTTTTCCTAACTTCCAGCTTTCATTGTTGAAAGGCGGATCTGCTAGCCCCATGAAATGTTAGTCCCTTTGCTTATTTAATCTGGACAAAAGCAGGGGGCTGAGTTGGCATTGCGGTGGGTATTCAGAATCTCCCTTGCTCATTGAATGACCTCAGATGAAATATTTTCCATGACAAGAACCCAAAAGACGCTGGCACGGAGTCAGACAATGAGATTTGCAGAATATGTTTACATTCTCTCGCTGTCCCTAGGCTGTTCCAAGCCCATGGGCAGGTGCTGTCTTTATCTCCTCTCTTTGCTCACCTGGCTCTCTCCCAGAAGTCTCCAGGGCCTTGGGCTTGGTGAGATTAACCATTTACTGGCACGAATAACCATGAAATCCTGTAGGTGATGTTACCGGAGGAAAGGTAAGTGGTGACGTCGGAAGGACGGCAGTGTCATGAACCACCTCACACGGGCTATGGTGGCATGGTAAGAGCCTACAGGAACTCCTGCAGCCTGACTGACAGCTATTTTATTTGATGTCTTGAACCCTTAACTTCTTTCCAAGTGTCCATCTATGAAACGAGGCAGATGATGTTAGACGGTCTCTTAGGGTTTTTTTTTTTTATGTTTTGTTTTTCTCTTCTAAAACAGGACCTATGCTGAAAGTCCAAATTTAGAAATACACTCACTAAACAGGAGTTAAACAAACAAACAAAACAAAAAGGCTGCTTAATGACTATAAAAGGTCCTCAGGCAGTTGCTCGGGATTGTCCAAAGATAGTTTAAGAAGGCATAAAGACCTCAAGGTATGAACTCAAAAGCAGAACTCAAAACAAGTGAGAGTAAAGAGGTCCAAAGAGGGTGACCAAGGTGGCTGCAGAACTCCCAGGCTCATGGTCTTTACAAAGTTTGCCCATCTGCCTGGAAGAGCTGTCTCTGACCAGTCAGGCCCATGGGGAAGAAGTATAAGACCTTCACCAAGGGTTTACCCAAGTGTCTAGGATTCCCAGTGTTAAAGTGTGCACAGGAGTGAGGCTGCCGAATCACTCCATGAGTGGAAAGCTACATTTTCAGGTAATAAGCTCTCTAGACTTATTTCTAGAAATATGAAAAACTGGGTTCAGTCCCACAGTAATTCTCTTTGTGCCTTGAACCTGGGTACATTTCTGAGTCACTATTTCTCTTCTTACAAAACCATGGTAGCTCTAGATTAAATCCTCTCCTGAAGAATCACTCTGGACAACACTCCTGACCCACCTGGGCGAAGGGGTCAGTGCTTTTCCATTTTGTTTATATGACAGCAAAGTACAGCTTTTGTTTTTTCCTTCAGAGTTTGTGCAGTTAGATTATTTAGAGGGAAACTGTTCTAAAAATCATGCACTTATTTTCTTTGATAATCCTAAAATAATTCATTCTTCAGTCTCTTGATCAAAGTTGCCCCAATCCCCATGCTTTGGCCAAGAAGGAATTTTTGGTTCAGCATTTCTGTCCTATCATCCTGGATTTTTTTTGTTTATTTAATTTAATTTATTTATTTATTTATTTATTTATTTGTTTGTTTGTTTGTTTTTTGTTCTTTGGTTTGTTTTCTGAGACAGAGTTTCTCTGTAGCTTTGGAGTCTGTCCTGGAACTAGCTCTTGTAGACCAGGTTGGCCTCGAACTCATAGGCATCCATTTGCCTCTCTGCCTCTTGCTGGGATCAAAGGCATGCACCACCACTGTTTGGCTTCACCCTGGATTCTTTAATGCTAAGGAAACAGAGAGCGGATCTGGAAGGCTCCCCTGATCCTCTGAAGATGCTGAAGCCCTCAGAGGACCAACATGTGCTCTAGCACTTTCCTCTCCGAAAGAGGCTGTCAATCACTGAGAGTGAGATGATTTGTCCCGTGACTAAAGGATGCTAGACTGCTAAGTTTATTGGTTGTGCGTCAGACATCTCTCCATAAACCATCTCCCTGCCATTTCCTGCTCTTATCAACATGTTACTGACTGGAGTAACATTCTACTGACTGAAATAAAATTCTAGTTTGAATTCTTTTTAACTCATAACAGTAACATACTTACTAATACTATTGGAGCGACAGGCAAATGATTAAATAAAAATATTCCTCTTTGCAAGCCATTTTCTCTAATGGAAATACATAGTTCAAGGGGAAAAGCTGAATTTTTTTGGTGCCTTTTAAGTAGAGACCTAATGCAGTGGCAGCAGTGCAAAAAGACAAATCCTGGAATTCTTTTAAACCTGGACACTTAAATGGCCCAGGCTGTTCTTATAGTGCTGGCATTTAACATGATGGCTGGGATTGGAAGTAGCTCAAATGATAAAGTCCTTCATGTCAAAAGCATGAAGACCTGCGTTTGGATTCCCCACAACCCACCCAAAAGCTGAGTGTGGCCACATGAATCTGGAATCTTACAGCCACAGAGACAGGAGGACCAATGGAGCTTGTTGGTCCATCTGATCTCCCCAAGTCAGTGAGTTCTAGGTTCACTGAAGACTTGATATCAAACATAAAGGTAAAAAGTCATAAAGGAAGACAGTTGTCATCAATCTCTGCCTTTCACATGCTTGAGCACACACATGCACCATCCATGAACACATCTACATGCATACACCATACAGACACAGAGAGACAAACAGATGTACATGCATGTGTATCACACACAAATGATGTACACATAAACACACACGTCTAAGATTTTGTCATTCCTAGAGTCATTCTCTGGCAAATACTAGCATTGTCATTTTCTGGATAACAAGCTGATATCCTGTAATGCTTCAAAGTGTTTTGGAATGCTATTTCAATAATATTTAACTATTACTTCATTTAGAAATATTTACATTCATCTCTGCTAACCTATCTTCTCAAGAACAAGGGATGTTTCTCTGGATAACATAGCAATGAGAATTCAGAGAAAGGAGCAAACTTCTACAATCCAATGCTGAAAGAAGGTTTACTGCTCCCAACCTTATACCAAATCCTAGCAAGGATTCTGAAAGCTGTGTGGTTTCCAAGAGACTTACAGTAGAGTTTATAAAACAGACAACCTTGTATCTGGTAGTTGGTGAACATGAAGACTAGAAAACATGAGAAAGCAAGTTTGAAAATATAAATATAACATGAAGTTAATTGAAGAGAAAGGAACCCATGAAATCTATATAATAAAAAAATGCATCACGAGCTATGATTTGTGCCTTTATGTGATAATATTTATTTCTAGTTGGAATATCTTAAACAAACAGTTGATGGAGACAGGCCAGAACTCTAGAAATCTGTAGAAGTTGTGATGGAAAGTTCCGGGGACTTGAACAAGCCTGTGAACCATCTAACATAGCCTGATTCTATCATGGAAGTCTCAGTGGAGAGTGGCTTAATTAACTGAAGAAACTTGTCTCTCTCTCTGGCTGCCAAACTCAAAACTGGAGAATGAAGAGGCATTGTATTCACAGAGGTGAGGGGGAAACACTGCCAAGCCAGATGTCCTCCTTGGTCCCTAGCCATTAGTGGAGCTGAGCTTTGTCCTCTGTCAGCCTCCTACTCCATGTCATCAAGAAGAGTAAAGATGAAGGTACAGAGAGGAGCACCAAGGTTTCAGCGGTAGCAGTGGTGATAGAGAAGGCAAGAAACAAAAGACTAACCATTAAATGACATACAACAAGCGAAGTAGCCGGCTTTCTGTCTTTTAAGTAAAGACAGTGAGAACTTTAAGACATACTATATGAGCTGAAATGGAATGTTTTGAGCTACATTTTCTGAAGACTAGGCATTCAATATTTTCTAGATAGACTGTGCTGCAGAGAACACAAAACACTTTTTACATGCATGACCCCACTATTCTCTGTGAAACTGCCATTACTTCAAGACAGATCATATGAAGACCTTAATACACAGAGCTACTAGAATTAATGCACAGATATTTCTGAGGATGAAGTGCATTCACTTTGTTTTTTAATCCACATATTTGAGCCAAGTCTGCACATTGCAAAGGTTACCCATTCCCAGCTATGTTCATGGCCAGGTCTGGAGCTGGCCTATATCTGTAATGGTGGAAAAGCAAGGCCACATGCAAGGATCCATAGCCAGTGTGGTTAATTCTAGTTCTTCTACTTGCAAACCAAAAAGCAAGCTTCCCTAGACATGGGAACTTTTTGCCAGTGCATAGACCTAACATTGAACATGAGGGACAGGCACAGAAAATGGTTTAAAAAAATACTTGGAAGTTAGCACTTTTTGCTACAACTAGGGCATTGTTTTTCTTCATTTAAAAGGTCTTACTGCTTTAGTGTGGATATAATAACCTACATGTTTAAGAAGTAATGTCAGCATACATAGCAAAGACTAACTGCCAGGCAAGAGGGCAGAGGTCTACTTTCAACATCTCCACATATCATTGGAAGCTCACAAGGTAGGCTTCCAGTCTTTACACAGGATGAAACTGAGGCCCAATGTTTTCTAACAGCAAGGGCCAGAACTGATATCTGAACTACGTTCCCCAGCTCCTAACCATCCCATGGTCTTCCACTACCAAACAAGACAAAGTGTTCATCGCCCCACAAGCAGATAAAATTGGTGTGTTGAGAGTGCCCAATCTTACTGGTTGCCACTCTTCCCCTGAATCCACCCTAACTTCTACCTTTTATAAAACATACTAGCTTTTAAAACACACATTTATTGACTGATTTGGTTTTTTGTTGGTTCAATGCACATTGGACTTTGCCTGTGTGTATGTCTGCATGTCCCCTCCTATTTACTGCCCCCCATTCACCCCAAGTTTACCTAGAAGGTCTCATCTAATTCCCCTTCCCAGAGCAATCCGTGTGGCCTCTTAGAGTCTTCCTTGTTTTCTAGCTTCTCTGGAGCTGTGAACTGTAGTCTGGTTATCCTTTGCTTTACATCTAATATCTACTTAGGAGTGAGTACATACTATGCCAATCTTTCTGAGTCTGAATTTTTTTCTAGTTCCATCCATTTGCCTGAAAATTTCATGAAGTTATTAATTTTTTTATGGCTGAGTAGTCCTCCATTGTGTAAATGTACCACATTTTCTTTATCCATTCTTCAGTTGAGGGGTATCTAGGCTGTTTCCAGGTTCTGGCTGTTATGAACAATGCTGTTATGAACAGTGTTTAGCAAGTTTCCTTGTGGTAGGGTTGAGAATTCCTTTGGTTATATGCCTAAGTTGAATATGAGTACTTTACCTACATGTGAATGGGTATATTGTGTTTATGCCTGGTGCCCAAGAAGGTCAGAAGAAGGCTTCAGATCCCCTGGAAATGGAATTCTGGGTGATTGTGAGCTACCATGTGAGTCCTGAGAAACAAATTCAACTTGTCTGTAACTTCTAACAGACAGAGTGCATAGTCTATACTGGACATTTTCTTGCAAATCATTCAAGTTGTCCTGCAAGAATGATGTGGTTGATAGCCTGTTCCCTCCCAGTCAAAGTGGTTGATGCTACCAAACATGGAAGAAACATCCATGTCAACAAATATCCGTGTTTTTCATGAGGTACTTTGATGTCATGAAAGCAAAGTTGCAGTTCAGAGAATATAGATTATAATCCTACATTAAACATTTCTAATATATGTACATATATATACATATATATGCATACATATATATATATTCAAAGCCCTAGTTCAGAGAACACAGATTATAATCCTACATTAAACATGTTTACAATATCTATTTCTGTATTGGAGAAGCCACTACAAACTCACAGTCCATTTTCACATCTATCTGTTCAGCTGACCCACCCACAGCCCTGTGTGGAGAGTGCTGGCTCCCTCTGATTTCAAGCTCCCCTTGAGCTGTACTAAAATGTCAACATGACGGCGACGAGAACTTCATGTGCTCCTGCGAGGCTTTTTGCTCTGAGCCTACCAGCTTCAGAAGCTGATGGCAGAGAGAGGAAGAAGAGGGTGAGTTTGAAAATACTAAGCTACGCACACACACACACACAAAAAAAAAAATAAGAAATTCTAGACATTTCCTGAACTGGGAATGATTCACCTACCTTCCATAGTGTACGTGTGTCTTGGGGGCAAGTGAGCTAAAGTTTCCTGGGGTTTTTGATCTATCATTGTGCCCCAACAGTATTACCCTGTGCATTTGAATTTGAGGTTTCATAATTTCTTTTGACCACTGAGTTTTGCATTTCTCCCCAGGTAAAAGCAACACAGTGGAGGCCGAACTGGATCTTCTTGAATATTTTTTTTCAACATGAGTGTCTGTTCCTCTCTTGTCAGGCTTTTGCCTTCATGGATTAGACAGACTCATCAGCTTAGGCTTCAATGAACCGTCACACAGTCACTCCCCCAAAGAACAACTCTTAGTCACCCCTTGGGCCTAAGTATACATCAGATGACAGCATAATATTCTCTTGGGTGGGAAGAATTATCAAAGAGCTCCCACAGGCCTGGAAAGTAGATGCAGGACCATTGAGACACAGGAGTTTGGATTCTCAGGCAGATGGATCATAGTCTAGAGCAGTGGTTCTCAACCTTCCCTAATGCTGTGATCCTTCAATATAGTTGTTGTGAACCCCAACCATAAAACTATTTCATTGCTACTTGAAACTGTAATTTTGTTGTTAGGAATTGTAATGTAATTATCTGATATGCACGATATTGGATATGCAACCCCCAAAGGGGTCTTGACCTACACGTTGAGAAGCACTGGTCTAGAATAATGCTTGACTAACTTTGATATGCATTGAAATCATCCAAGACCTACTGGACTGTTGATTCTGATTCAGTTGATCTGTTGTGGAGCCCGAAGTTCCCAGTTCTGTACATCTAAGTTCCCAGGCATCCTGTTGCCACTGGACCTAAGCACAACTAGCTGGATAGAGATGGCCAATCCCTGTGTAACCAAGAGCTCTTTGGGCAGATGCGCACAGTAAGAGCAAAGCAGAGCTATGTGAAATGTAGGTCCAGGGCATGGGTCTTCATTGAGCAGTGAAAGTTTTATCTGATGACAAGTCAAGAATCTGTGCAGAAGAAGTCTCTAGCAATGATCTGTGATTAAAGTCGGTCTGCTGTCTCAATAACCATCCCACCACAGAGGAATTATTGAACTTAATCTCTCCTCAAGTTCATTTTTCGTTAAAAGAAAAAAACAAGCTGCTTCTGTGTTTAATAATCACAAAATGTTAAAGTGAGGTAATTAATTTATTAGACTAGATTCTCTCTCCATTCAGGGGTGGTGGTGGTGGTGGTGTATGTGTGTGTGTGTGTGTGTGTGTGTGTGTGTGTGTGTGTGTGCATGTAACTTACTTATTTTAGAAAATACCAGCCACAACAAACACTTCATTATTATTATTTCAACTCCTCCTCACTCAAGAAGGAAAAATTCCCTGGCCAGCCAGGCTCCTCTTGTCTGTGTGTGTTTTCGTTCTCCAATGCCCTTATTAAGAGAGAGGATCAAGAAAGGAAAACAATGCTCGTACAGTGAGCCCATCCCTGGGGACCATGCCATGGCAGCATCCCCCTCCTTTCTGTAGGCAGAACACCTACCCCCATAGCCAACAACAGCCGGCATTGTGTCGGTGACTTACCACACTGAGCTCACCTGGAGTTCACCCTCAAATAACAGTCTCTAACTTCTGTTTTTCCTACTCCCCAATGGGATTTCCAGCAAAGGTGAGTGTGGCAGCAACAGGGGGGGGATTTCTGCGTCGCTGTCACACCTGCTGCTGCTAAGTACATTGCGAAAAGTTGCTTTTTCTAATTGAATTTGGGAGGCATTAGGCACGGAAAATGTACCTCATAGTTTAATTCCACATTTGGCAGCTGATCTTTCATAAGGAAGCTTTTGATCAGAAACTGTAAGGCAGAACAAACAACCCGTCCTGATGACTTATTTAGGCTAAGTGCTCAAGGCAAAAGCCAAAGTACAGAATGTCTGCTGTCTTGGGAGGACAGGCCCTCAGCTACCATCACAAAGTGTACCAGTATTTCAGAAACCTTCCTGAAATGAGAAATGGGATCGTAACCGGGTTCCCAAGTATATACCTTGGTCAAAGCATAAGAAACAGCTTCCACGGTCGAAGACCAACTAATGCTATCATTGGGAAGGAAAACAAATCCGCCATCTTTTCACAGCATCATTAAGAAGAGGCAGAACAATTCGATATCTGGCAAATTAATCTATTTGCGTTGTAAGTGTCATCCAAGTGTGGGGAAGAGCCAAGAAGGCGGTGCTTGAGCCCGGCTCTTAATTAATCTTGCAGCATGCCTAAGGCAGACGTGTACCCTTGAGAGGGCTTGATCATTTACATTTCAAGTTCCCAGAACATACTTTGGTTACAAATGAAGTCTTCTCCCAGCACGTCCCACATATTTTTACAGAAAGGGGAGACGAATAATGAGTTTAGGAGATCAAAGCAGCTTCTTCATATAAATGGGTTGGTCAAAGATACCAAGAATTTTTTTTTTGAAGAGCACCCAAGAGTTTATGTCAAGTAACTGCTGGATGCAATAGTAAACAAAACATGTTCTTATTTACAGCCACAAAGACTAAGGCATGTAAAAGATAAAAGAGTAAAGGACAACCAACATTATTATTGGCTAATATGCATGATAATTTCATTTGTCACAATAACTTAGCCAATAATGTATTGGCTAATATAATGTGTCTCACCAACATTCTTATTATTCAACAAAGTATACTGAATGGAACTATGTTCAAACTACTAGTCTAGGCAGCATTCACCTGGGTGACCAAGGAAATTCTCCTATGTCCAGGCTGCTTAGTATCTATCAGGAAAGACCATTCTAAGAAAGGCAGAAGGAGAAAAGCCATGAGAGGAGAAACTAACACTGCAGAGGATGAGATTATACCACAGACTTGATGAACCCTCAGTCATGGAGGAATTCGCAATTGGTTTGAATGTTACCAGATAAGAAGGGGACATCCAAAGGTTATGAGGATGCTACCACAAAGAGCAATATATATGAGGCCTCGTACTGAAGTTTCCTAAATAGGGAGAAAATGAGCTTTCTCTTTAAACTTGAAGTATTTAGTAAGCAGCACCTTCCAGCCCCACCCAGCCCCAAGCAAGTGGAGAAGTACAGAAAGCAACGTGGTAGAGAAAAGCAAGCATTCACGTTCTGCATGGATGCATTATATTTACACACAGCAAAAGACCCATGGTGAGTAACAGCCTGGAATGATAAGAGACCTAGTGGCTACTTATTAACTGGGTGCTTTATAACCACGGTCTACATAACCCGTAGCAAATTATGAATCAAACATTACTTTCTATATTTAACAAAGAAATGAAAGTTCACAGAATCTACTTTCAATTGCCGAAGTATTTATGGTCTTTGGTCGGCTGGACCTCAGAGCTTGTATTTCCCTCTCAGGACACTCATTCCATTTGTCATCTGTCTACAGGGATAAGGAGTTGGGTTCTTGTAGTAGGGTGCGGTACTTGCATATGTACTTCTAAGACAAATCTCCTGCAAGAGTGCTATAGAGTAGTGAATGGTTCAGGGATGTCAATTGATCATTGAAGATCAATCCTTCAACCATTTTCTTCCACACGAGGAACAAAGTTAGCCCTATGGATGATTATAGTTCTTTCATGTGTCGTGAGGAGATGTTATGCCACCAGTATGGTTATTACACGATTTAGAATCGCTTTCTTCTCCTTCCTAGCCCCGTGGGTTTATCACTGCAGATACAATACTGGATGCCTAATTGTCTTCGTTATCCTTGTCAGAACATAAACTTCACCCTAAAATTCATGCAAGTGCTCCATGGTCATCCATGTGATGAGAAAGGGAAAACCGACAGAGAGAGCCTCCAATTTCATGCATCCCTTATCTTTCCACTTCACATCCCATATAGTATAATCAGAAGAAATTGTAAAGCTCTGTCCAGAAGCTATTGAATGTTTTAGCATGTTTTAAACTTATGGACTACATTAGCTAAAAGGTTGGAGTTGGGAAACTGAGGGTGTCGAAGGCCAGTCTAAGCAGGCTGTCTTTTTCTATTATTGTACAAATGGGGCAAGGGGAGGGTTTCGCTGATTATCTTAGGGTTTCGCTTGCTGTGGAGAGACACCATGGTCATGGTAACTCTTATAAAGGAAAACATTTCATTCTAGTAACTGACTTGCAGGTCAGAGGTTTAGTTCATTATCGTCATGGCGGAAAACAAGGCAGCACACGCAGGCAGACATGGTGCTAAGAGAAGAAACTGAGAGTTTTACATCTTGATACACAGGCAATAAAAAGCTATCTGAAACACTGGGCAGTATCTTGAGCATCTATGAGACTCAAAGCCCACCTCCACAGTGACACACTTCCTGCAACAAGACCACACCTACTCCAGCAAGGCCACACCTCCTAATAATACCACTCCCATTGGGGGCCATTTTCTTTCAAATCGCCACACGAAGGAAAGAGATATGATCTTGACTATGATTTTGTACTTTGAAGAATAAGCGACGGATTTTGACAACAGGTAGATTTAGAAGAGTATAAACAACTGAAAACCAGACAGCATCCTCTGGAGCAAGTGAGAGGACCTGAACTGGGAATGTGATAGTAACACAAAGGACAGATTCCAGAGCCAAAGACAACAGGATCTTCATCTTCAGCTGGGATTATTCTTGAAAAATCACATCACAGACTCCTCTCTGCTGCTGAGGCTTTTGCTCTCAGACCAGAACATAGAAGAGAGCAGGGCCTTAACCAGAGCATCCCCTGCTGAGTATTTGTGTAAAGCAAGAGATTTACTCCTGGGCCTGCTGAACTAGTGCATTCTGGGGGTTGCAAGCCCATCCTTGACACATGAGCTCCCTTTCCTGACACTCCTTCCCCCACGCTCCTCTGCCAAACCCCTTCAGGGTGAGAGAGCAGTTGAGTTACCCAAGATCCAGGTCAGGAAGCCCTCAATTTGAAGTTCAACAGAAAGGAAGACAGTGGCTTGCCCCTCAGGGCATGTTACCACCAGTTTGTGGAGGTGGAGAAGGGAGCTGAGGGCCTCCCTCCCCAACAGACCCAGCCTGAAACTTGCTGAATTTGGCAGTGAAGCTAAGCAGGTTGCCAGACCAGCCTGCACATCACCTCATTTATAACCCGGGGAGCAACAAAGCAGATATGGGTGGTACAAAGTATCTCCCCACAATCTGGCATCTCGCCGCCAACTCTCAAGAAAAGGAATTCCGAATGGATGACATAAGCCAATTAGAGAGGACCTAAACTGAGCCCAGCTCCGCAACAGAGGCTCCAGCTCTGATCAGGTGAAGGGATCTAAACAAGGCCAAGATGAACAGATGCAGGACCCTGAAATGCTTGCACCCCAGCCTGTCTTGGAAGGCAGCCTGCGGTACAATGCAGAGAGCCTTTCTGTTGTCCCCTAACTGTGGGGATCACCCAGAGAAACCAGAGATTATCTAGGATAATCTAGATAAGTGTCTCTGCCTGTTGCCGGGCAGCATTTCTCTATGGAGCATGCGTAAGCCAGTCTTCAAAGGACACCTGGGAAAGAATGGAGAACTGGGGCTAAAAGTCATCTTAAAGGCTATGCTTACATGCTTTTGCAAAACTGAATAGTTTATTTCCTGGAGAATCAGAGCCAGTCCTTAAACTTCCCTAACTCTGACTGTTGACACTAGACCCAGGGCTTTAAGACCTGTTGCAGGCCACAGTTCTTAAAATGCACTGCTTCTTTACAATTTCCACACAGACGAAATAGCTGGGGGGGGGGGGCTCATATTGTTAACTCCTGTTTAAAGACTGATGTGTTTTAGTGTGTGTGTCAGTGCTTTTGCTATGTGGATGTATGTAACTGTACATGTGCCTATTGTCCATGAAGGTCACACTGAGGTGACAGATCACCAGAAACTGCAGTTGTGACCCACCCTGTGAGTGCTGGAAGCTGAGCCCTGCTCCTCTGCAAATTGCAAGGGAAGCAAGTGCTCCAACCACTGGGAAATCTTTCCACCCTTTCTCATTGTTACTTCTGTCCATAGATAACAAACCAGGGAGGCGAAAGGATGTTTTCAAGATTGCCAAAAGCAGTAAGTGGAAAGACAGAAATGAGCTCAAATGTGCAGAGCTCTACGTTTGTAAACACAATATAATGTTATTTTTGTGTGAAACTTAATGGGTCAGAGGGTGGAGGAGAATAGGTATTAAGCTCAAGTAAGTATAAAAAGAAAACTAAAAGGAAAATTACACCTAATTCTGCCACCCAGAGATAACCAGTATTACTACTTGTGTAAATGCTGCAATTGCATAAGTTTTAACTGCCTGAGTTCGTTCATTCACTGATTAAAAAAAAAAAAGTTTGAAACAAGTTGCCTCTTTTCTTTCATACCCAGAATCATCAAGGCAGAACATGGAAGATGTCCATGCCTTTCCGCAAAGTGAATTCATCAAAAACCACCCCAGCTTTTATGCTGCCTGTCATGGAGAGAACTAGAAATAGAAAGCACATGTGACCTGTGACCTATCTGGGTAAAGGTCAGCTGAAGTGGGGGAGTCAAGAGCAGGCCAGAGCTCTTCAGCGGTCCCAAGAGGAATCTTCTGCAATCACCGGGTGCATTCTATGATTATGACCAAAATGTGGTGCTCTAGCTTCTGTGTGTCCTTCACAGTTGGCAGTCCTGGCTCTTGCCTGTTTAATATTCAAGGCTGTTTTCAGGAGTTAATGAAGTAAATACTTGTAAAAAGCCTTTTGAAATAAGCAAAGCATTGCATAAACAAGAGAGAGTCGTAAGAATCTGTTTCTACAATGACAGAGCCAGCCCCAGGAAATAGAATTTTCTAAGAAGTTGCAGAGAGGCTGCCCCAGAATCACAAATTTTTCTCAACCAAAACCAAAATGCCACTATGACTACTTAATTATGTCCTTATATGTCCTTAATTATGTCCTTTTATTGATGCAGAGCATGGTCAGTTGGGGTGATGATGAAATAAAGATGGTGGTACCCCCTGGACATCATGTTCCTGATACCTTGTAAATACTCTGCATTGGCTTTCCCCTGAATTCTCATGCAACAACCCAATGAAGAGACACATTATCATCTCCATTTCGCAGTCAAGGAAACCATTATAATTTATAAGGCATTTACAGACGTCATTAGATCGCCACATCTGGTTCTCATATTGCCATTATCACTTCTGTTTTGCTAGATGATGGAATAGTGATGCCAATTTGTAGAAGTTAGATAGAGGGTTAGTAATTGCCCTCCCTCTGTATGCTGTGAATATGTTTTATTATCATTGGTTAATGAATAAAACCATTTTGGCCAATGGCTTAGCAGAGCAAAGCCAGGTGGGAAATCCTAACAGAGATATAGAAAGTAGGTGGAGTCGGAAAGCCACCATGTAGCCACTGAAGGAGAAAGACACCCGCCATACCCTTACAAGTAAGTCACAACCTCGGGTCGATACACAGATTAATAGAAATGGGTTAATTTAAGATGTAAGAGTTAGTTAATAAGAAGCCTGAACTAATAAGCCAAGCAATGTTGTAATTAATGTGGGTTCTGTGTGATTATTCGGGTCTGAGCAGTCAGAAAACAAATGAGCAGTCTCTGCTTACACCTAGATTTTTTTTCCAATCCAACTCTCCTGGTATTCATTCACAAGATCTCAGAAAGCATACTAGTGTGGGGAACACCTAAGTACCCCAATATCAGCACTCACCCACACCATTTTAAAAGAGGATTTTTCTGACTTAGTCCCCACCCATCTTTCAAGCCTCACCAGAATCACATGGGAGATAGTTTTCATTCACAAGATGATTTATTAATAAAGGTTTATTTAATTGCTGGTTTCATTAATAGCAAATATACCTATTTGTCCTGTTCATTCCTAACAAAGCTTAAGAAAACATGTTCTACATTAAGAAAACATGTCCTCAATGGGAGACATCCTCAAGTTATCTTCCTTTCATCTTCTATCCGTCACCAGCACCTGGACTCCACAATGCGGATGAATATGAAACAGGGTCATGATTAAGTGCTTTAGCAGAGGTAAGAAGGGAGGGGCCATAATTCCACTTGACAGAGGGGAGATGAGACACATTTGGGAACACCAGCATGTCTGATTTAATAAGGGTATAAATTATATAACTGGAATCCAGGAATGGAAAAACTAGAAAAGTAGGTTGGGTCCATATTGCAAAAGTCTTGTACATGAGCGCTTCTCACACTTGGACACCAGAGTATTCCCACCATGACAGGACATAGGTTACTTGCCAAAAACAAAACTCACTTGCAGTCTCTAACTTGGTCACTAAAATTATTTTTTCCTATTGAAGTGGATATAAATGGAGGATTGAAACTTTAAAGGAGAACCTTCCGAAACTTTATTTACCAATCAAAATGTAGGCTCTGGGTGTGTGCACTGTTCTTAGTCCACCGTCTCACCACGGCTGTGGCAATTCTGTTACCTGAGATATTCTGTAACCCAGTTTGTGAACTCTAAGAAGATAATGAGGCCTCACTGAAGATGTCTGAGCACAGAGATGAGCTAACTGGGGCGGTATTTTAAGGAGATAATCTGATTGTGGTAAACTGAATGAATGTGAAGCTGTAGACACGTAGGGTGAGGAGGATTTACAAACTTCATGGCGCCCAATATTTACTTAGGGCTTAGATACAAACATCAATAGAAAGCCTCAATCCTCACAAACCCACAGAGCACCAACGGTCACCATTTTCATCCCAGAGGGGAAAAGAGGCAAAAGGATAGAGAACGCCAACAAGGTTCTCCACGCCAGTTAGTCCATGGCTGAATGTCACCTTGAACCACTGCCTTACAGCTCCAGAATCAATCTCTTAAGCACAAGGCAGGAAACCCTGACAACTCCGCCCAGCAGAAGTCATGAAGATGTCTCCTGGGAGCCCAGCAGTAGGAATGGAAACGGCTGGACTTGAGAAGCGAGGCAAAGAGAGACTTGACACAATTTGACAACACGATTAGATGAAAAGCTAGAAGAAGAAGAATGCTTCAGAGATGACAGATTGTTCAGGCCGGGATAATTGGGAAGATAATGAGGCCATCATCATAAATAAAGGTCTCCAGTAGAGGGGCAGGTTGGTGGGGAAGCAGAGACTGGGGGAAGGTGACAGCTGAGTTTGAGGTGCCTGTGGGGCAAACAGGTGGAGCGAGCCGAAGGGAAGAAATGCAGGTGTAGTGTGTTTCCCATCACTTGGGCCCCAGACCTTGCTAAAGGTCCAATCAGACTTTGTCAGCACAGACTTTGTCAGCACCCATTCCCAGCTGCGGAGATGTAGCATATTACCACATGGTGCAGGAAGAATTTTCCATTAATGCTGCTGAAAAGTCACAGAGCGCTCAGACTCGCCTACCTTCAAACCCTGCTACCACACAAGCTGAAATAAATCTTTCCCCAAACCACCTTAAGTCACTTTATTTTCAAAATTCAGAGTATTAGGCATGAACCAGTGGCTTGTGGATAGATCTGTTAACAGCTGAGTAATTCCTCGGGCAATTTGCTTCTGCCGGATGCGGAAGGTCCACTGTGCTTTATGAAACGGCAAAGTGACTCAACCTGTTTTGTTTTGCGCAGGATTGAGCCTATGAAGACCCCCTCTCCCACCTGCCCACTTGAGGGGGGGGGCAGAGAAAAAAGACAGAAGGAGACAATCGGAACAGAGAGTAGAGGCAGCATCCAAAGACCCATGGTCACTGGCAAAAGTGTTTCCAATACTGGAGATTCTTGATCATGAGATTGGTCAGGTTTGTGCCCCAAGCTATCTAAACCAGCCCTTAAATCCACGATGAGTAAAGTACACATCTTAGCAGCTCATCCCGCATGCTTCAGGAGGCTGCCTTTCCTGGAGATGTCCGCTGACCTTTAGAGTCGCCCTTGGCTCCTCGAAGGAGTTTCCATGCACACTTGAGAAATAACTCGTTGGGATGGATAGGCATTGCTCGCAGTTTATCACAAACAGCGTCTTACATGCCATATGTCACCCACTTGAAACGCAAAGGAGCCACACTGTTGATCCAAATACAACACTGAAACTTTTATCATTTAGCTGTAGTTTAGATGCATACACACTCAAACACACACCTGCCCTCTCTCACACACATACACAAACACGCTATTTCTCATATTCACACACACACACACACCTCACACATACATTCTTTTTATTTATTTATTTATTTATTAAAGATTTCTCTCTCTTCCCCACCGCCGCCTCCCCTTTCCCTCCCCCTCCCCCAATCAAGTCCCCCTCCCTCGTCAGCCCAAAGAGCAATCAGGGTTCCCTGCCCTGTGAGAAGTCCAAGAACCACCCACCTCCATCCAGGGCTAGCAAGGTGAGCATCCAAACTGCCCAGGCTCCCACAAAGCCAATCCAACATACATTCTTACAGTCTTCCATACATCCCCGTATAAGCTCACACGTATGCACACACTTCCACAGGCACTCCCACACATTCTTACACACACATACTCACACATACTCTCTGATATACAGATTCTCACATGTGCTCAGACAATTTTACACACATCTTCACGTAAACTCAAACATGCACACACACACACACTTCCACAGGTACTCATACACATTTTTACACACACACACACACACACACACACACACACACACACACACACACACATTCTGATACACACAGCCAGACAGGGCCATAGGAACATCCTTGCAACAAGAATGCCAAGAATTCCCGCTTTCTTGAGCTCAGGGGCAGCTTATCTAGGGCTCTGGCCACGCCCCAGCTCTCGCGATCTTTCAGGTGCAGACTCATCAGAACCCACTCCCCTCCCATCAGGGTCTCGTTCTCAGAGCAGCTGCCAGGTGCTCAGAGCAGAGGAAAATAAGTTGCTTACAAGAAATTCAGGGT